>NC_058134.1:7119363-7239951 GCF_016433145.1 Gracilinanus agilis | reverse complement strand
TTTCCTTCTATTTTTTCAGTCTTTTGACTTTGTTTTATTTGTTCTTGTTGTCTTGAGAGATCATTAGCTTCTACTTGCTCAATTCTAGCCTTTAGGGATTGATTTTCGGCTATAATCCTTCGGTTTTCAGCCATAATCTTCTGGTTTTTGGCCATAATCTTTTGGTATTCCTTTTCAATCTGGTCATCTCTGGTGTTCAATTGCAAGATTCTACCTTTCTTGCCAGATCTCTTCCATTTTCCTCAAAATCTCAGTTTTGAACTCTTCCATAGCTTGTGAGGAGTTTTCCTTATTTGAGGAGGGTCCAGATGCTTGTTTGTTCTCCTCCTCTGTTTGCTCGGTTGTCTGGATTTTCTCTGTGTAAAAGCTGTCGAGTGTTAAAGACTTCTTTTTCTTGTTGTTATTCTTTCTCTTCTGAACTTCCTGAGACTGAGTAGCCATCATTAGCCCAGCAGCTTCTCAGATTTATCCTCGCGCTCAGTGTCTGTCCCGGATCTATTGGCTCCTGAGGTCTGAGTTCTGGTTTTTTCCAAGGTCAAGCCCCCTGGTGGACCCCCTTGCTTGATCCTCTGCCGGAGGTTTCTTTACAAGTCTCAGGGCGCTGCTTCCACAGTCGTATACCCGTCCACACTGGTTCCCCACTTAGGCTTTAGTTCCTGGCTGTGTCTACCTCCACCCATGCCTCCGCAGTGCCTGCGCTCTGCTCAGCCTGCGTCCTGCGCCCTGCGTCCTGCTCCCGCATTCAGATTTCGCCTGCGTTTTTTGGCTTTATAGGGTCCTAAGTCTTGCTGCTCTCAGGAACAGGCCCCGGAGCTGCCAATGACTCGATGGGTGCCCCAAACTTGCTCTATTTCTTTTTAGCTGGCTTCAGAGCTATAGATGAGTGTGGAGGGGGTGGGGGTGGGGTGGTTGCTTAGCCCGTGATTTCGTGAGGGCTGTTTCACCCCTTTATAGCATGGAAATGCCTTGATTCCATGTACCTTCCACACTGTGCCCTGTTGTGGGGGTTCCTCCCTTCGTCTGGACTTGTTTTTATGTCCCCTTGAGGAGTTTTGTGTGTTTCGGTCAGGAGAGGTTAAGAGCTGCTTCTTACTCTGCCGCCATCTTAACCCGGAAAACTATGCCTTCTTTTTAAAAGTAAAATAAAAAGGACAGTTGAATGCCAACAAACAATGTCATGTGATTCCAATATCTGGAAGTATGATTATGCAGCAAAGGAGATGAACACTATTTAGAAGGTTTGTAGCTGGATCAATCATTGACAAATAGCAATTTTCATTATACTTATAGTCAGCCAAGTGGTAACTTAGATGTATTCATGTACCTGGGATGGGAAGACTTAAGTTCAAATCTAGCCTCGGACTTTTGGTAGTTGGACCCTGGACAAGTCACATAATTTCTGTTTGCTTTAATTTCCTCATCTGTAAAATGAAATAATAGTTGCACCTCCTTCTTCATGTTGTTAGAATAAAATGAGTTAGTATTTGCAATGACACAATATTAGTGTAAAATTTAAATTAATATCCAACAACTCCAAGTATTATATTTTATAAGATTTATTAGTAATCACTTGAAGTAGAAGTATAAGAACAAAAGTGAAAACCTGAGTAAAGCCACATTAGTAAAATTCTTCTGCCTGGTACTCACCCAACCTCCAAAACCGAGTTACCAGGAAAATAGAGTGAGGGCAGAGTTACATAAAAATTGTATCTTCCCTTCGGTAGTTACATATGTAAATGGGGTGCTAGGAGAGAGAGTCCTGGTGAGCAAATTCGAATTATACAATCCCCTCTATGATTCCATTGGGAAAAGAGCATATAGAAATCTCCCACATTTGCATGCCTAGTTTCCCCAATAAATCAGTATACATAACCAACTTATATCTCTAAAAATCTTTAACTAGAGGTACATGTAATATTGTACTTTCTAAGGGGAGATTATAATAATTTGAGGATAAGAGGGAAATAAAAGAGAAAGAGAACATAACCAATGATTGCTAGGTGCATTGACAAAAAACCAATTGGGAAAATCCCCCTTTGGCATAAAAGTGTACATTCAAAATAAATGTGTACAACCTTCCACAGTTCAATTTACTACATCCCAAAGTTCATTCTAGGTTTTTTGGTGCAGTGTGTGGTTTCTGCAGGGTTCTTCATTGCACCTTCTCCAAACAGTTCACTTTCTTGATTTGGGGAGATAACAAGTTTCTTATCATAAAATTACTCTCAAACACACACAAAAAATTAAAAATCCAGAATTTTATGACAATAATACAATCCCTCAAGAGGTGGGTGTTGACCAACACACAGGTCACCCAGGGATATATGACTGAGTTATACGGTATATGAATCAATTATCAAAAGAAAATCAAAAACATCAAAAAAAAAGCAAAAAAAGTAACTTATGGATGAAACATAAAATATCAAAGTCTCATGTGTAAAAACTCTAAGTAAGGAAGAATAAGCCCATTACAGCTTCTTGAATCAGGGCCCAATAAAATTGAATTATATCCTACAAACCTATAGTAGCTATACACTTACCCAATCAGCAACCAGGACTACAGAAAATTGCCATACTATGAAAAAGAAAGAAAAGGGACTAGATTTTGAAGTAGAAGAGAAAAAGCATTCTTTGGTCTGATTTTACCTTTGATCTCAGGGATAGGGTAGCCAAAATGGCAGCCAAACTGAGGTACTTCATAGAGGTCTGGTTTTGGCATGGGGAAGTCCTGCATCTGATGTTGTCAAACAGCTGCTTCCTTGAACCCCAAAATAAGTTCAAGTCCCCTGTCTTGGTCCAGAACCTCATCAATCCCACCAGGATTAGTTGGTCTTCTCAACCTTGTACTCGTTGGCATGGTGCAGGTTAACTTTGTGCTCCTTGGCACTGTGCAGTGGTTCTTTTATGATCCCTTCTCCTGGAATCAGACACAATCATTAATCAAAGTCCCATAATATTTAACAATGACAGGTTTCCAGAGTCTAAAGCTTTGGGGTATGCATTGACATTAGGGCTGATGGACATTTCAAAGTTATCCTAGTGCAAAATCAAAATAACATTAATACTGATAACGTGTGCTTCATGTACAAAAAAAAATGAGAGAAAAAGGAAGACTCAAATACTCTATTGCACATACAAGGAAAAACAATAATAAAATAAAAATATCAAAATATATAGTTCACATTCCCTAAAAAGGTGGCAGTAAACTAGAGGCACAACACAAAGGTTTCTCATCCAAAAATGAGATCCATTTCCTTTTTAACTTGGCCATGATCCACAGTGTGAATGCACATGATTTTCACCAAGAAACAGCTTTTTAAAACATTATTACAGCAGCTAATGCACATTCTAAGAAGTACCAAAATCCCCAAAATCATAAGAGCCCCTCAATGACAATAGCAAACAAACCTACTATCATTAGGATTCACATGAGTCTCTATAGCCAGTTGCTGTGTGACATTTAAAAAACCTGTGAGGGGGGCAGCTGGGTAGCTCAGTGGATTGAAAGCCAGGCCTAGAGATGGGAGGTCCTAGTTTTAAATCTGGTCTCAGACACTTTCCAGCTGTGTCACCAACTGGGTAAGTCACTTGATCCCCATTGCCTAGCAACTCTTCTGCCTTGCAACCAATATACAGTATTGATTCCAAGATGGAAGGTAAGGGTTTTAAAAAAAAATTAAAAACCTGTGAAACTCATGGATACTTGTCACAAGTTCTCCAGATCTAGACAATCTTTCAACCTTGGAGAAGATATTTCTAACAAAGTCTATTACTGCCATCATTCCAAAATTTGACATGAAAACCCAGAAAAAACAAACAAACAAACAAAAAACCTCTGTACTGCTGATGAAAACTTTTTGGGTCTAAAATGTCACCAAGAATCTAGATCATTATCATGGAAGGGTAGAGTAAGCTGAAGAGTTACAAATATATATATAAAAACCCACCCAGGAGTAACCAAGCCCCTTGGGAAATCCTACCCCCTCCCAGATGAGATTATAACCCATCACAGGATTACCAAGCCCCTTGGGAAACCCTCTCTTCTCTGATATGAGACTGTAACAGCCATAAAAGTCATGTATTGATATGTCCCATCCATTTCAATGTGGAGGTGAGAAATACAATAGTGAAAATCACTTGTAATGTGTCATCCATTACATTTTTGTAAGTGAAGAGGTAGGGAATACCATAATGCTATTGTACTTCATTTTAGCTACTAAATGGACCCTTACCTCTTGTTACAAACAACTCAAAGGTAGACAAATGATCAATCAGAAGTAGTGGTGCTACTAGATATCTGAAAATCACTTCTGAAGACCCCTTAAAATCAATTTAAATTTTTAGGTCATTAAATTTTCCAAAGGTCGTATACAGGTTGTAACCAGTTTGATGGAGTCCATCCATCATCATCTATGTGACAATTAACAAAGGCAAAATGGAACAAAAGGTCATGAAGGCAATATTTGACCTTGATGGATCTGGTAACAAACCCAGCATCCATAAGGACCTATGGTTTTGCCGTGGGAAAAGATTTGTCCAAGTTGTTTATGGACTTTTTAATGGTATTTTCTCCAATCCAGTCATAGGAAGAGGATACAAATAAAGGTAATGTAACAGAACATATAGCTAATGGCCAAAACACAATAGCTGAAAATGACATAATGTAACAGAAGATATTAGATTAGATCAATATGTGAACTTAAAAAACAAAATTGAATTTTAAAGTAAACAAAGAATATAAGCATGACAGGATACAGGCACTAAATTCAAGAGTCCTTTTCTCCAATTCTGATAGCTGCATTACAGAGAATTCTTCATTAATTGGAGGGGAACAAATTGAAACAGTTAACATCAATAAAACAATGAAGTCTGAAAAGCCTTAAAATTCATCTCCAGACTCTTTAAAGTTCCTTCCCCTCCCAAGTATCATCATCCATCTAGATTCCTTTGGTCACACTTCTGGGGTTCCCCATACTGAGGGGAATTCCCACACTGAGCATAGTGTGGATGAACCCCATATTGGATGTGTTGCAGAGGCTGGGTAGACTCTCCCTTCTGCAACTTGAGATTACTCAAGACATATTTCAGTTGTTTTTCCTTGAGGAGGAATGGATAAATTTCAAAGTATCCAAGGTACTTTGGTACAAGTACTCCCAGGAATGATACTAAGAAAAGACATCCTAAAACTTTGGTAATGCATTGCTCTTTCATTGAGTGGGCCCTACTTGCAATTATACTTCCTAACCATAGGCGGTGCTAGCCTAGTATGTACTGGTTAGGAGTAAAGTTAAGAGTTTTGGAAGAGTAACCTTCCTATCCCTCCCCTACGGTAAAAACACCAGGGAGCTGCTTGCTTCCACTACCATGTGAGCAGGGGACTGCTCCCCTTGATTGCTATGTGGACAGGGAGTTAATAGGGTGGAAGTAGTCCCTCACGTAAAAGCCTTTAGGAGGCTAATTGTTGCCTAAGAGAAATATCCGGGCTTCCAAGACAGCAGCAAGCACTCAGCTGTTAGCAATGTAGGGAAAATTTATACTTTACCCTCTGTGCACAAAAATGACTTGCAAGGACTCCCAGCCAGTGTGCTCAAAAGAAGTGGCTGCAGGCTCACAGTGGCAGGCTAGGCAAGGACTCCCAGGCAGTGTCTGGTCAAATGCGGGAGGTAGTGACAGGCAACAGCAGCAGTAGCAACAGCAGTGGGAGGAGGAGGAGCAGTGAGGGTGGTAGGGGCTTTTAAAACTAATCTGTCTTTAACTAAGATAGGATTAAGGGTTCTAAACTCCAGACTTCATGTCACCAAAAATGTAAAATTTAAATTAATATTCAATAACTCCAAGTATTATATTTTATAAGATTTATTAGTAATCACTTGAAGTAGAAGAAATATAAGAACAAAAGTTAAAACCTGAGCAAAGCCATGTGAGTAAAATTCTCCTGCCTGGCACTCACCCAACCTCCAAAACCAAATTCCCAGGGAAAGAGAGTAAGGGAGGAGCTACACAAAACTTATATCTTCCCTTCCTTAGTTACATAATGTAGAAACATAAATGGGATGCTGGGAGAGAGAGTCCTGGGTAGAAAATTCTAATTACACATTAGTAAAGAGCTTTGAAAACCTAAAGGCCTTATCAATGAAAGCTGTTATTGCTCTCATTAGTAGTAGGAGAGGGGATAGTAGAATGTAACTTTTTTTTTACCTCTTTGCATACTTAATACTTGCTCTATTACTTGACATATAGTAGGCAATTAACAAATGTTAGTTGACTTTTTTATTATCATTATTATATAAGTCATCTCTATAGGAAATAGAATGTCTTCTTTATCATTCATGTCAATTCTGCAATCGAGCCCTGTAATGCAGGATTGGTGCAAAATCTCTTGCATTTGCAAATTCACCTGAGCAATTCTGACAGTTAGGGGAATGGAATGTTGACCCAGCAAGTCCAGGGTCTCACGACCAGACAGTTGGATTTGGCACTATAAATTCCCTTGGAGAACCACCCTAGGGTTTCTGATTTCCTTGACCTGACCCAGACATCCAGCTATCCCCTTGGACTCCCCCTTGGTCCCCGGGAGGAGGGAGGTGGAATGTGGGAAATTAGTTTACTTAGCCAGGTAGGGACACCCCTAAACCAAATCATCACCCTCATTTGTCAATCAGATAGACCACTCTACATCAGGGCAGTGGAATTTATCCCTGGCTGAAGGGCTGGTTCCCTCAGCCTGACCCTACCTTCTGAGACCCTCTGCCAGCACTGGCCTTCACCCTTAGCAACAGCTTTCCCAGACCTCAACCCCCTTCCCTCAGTTTACCCTTGTATTTAATAAACCTCTTGGTCATATTCAGAGAGCTTCAGTGACTCATTTATATCACCAACTAGGGCCAGGGACTGAGGAGAAGGAAGATAACTATCACTTTTTCCTGAGGGGCTAGACCAGGCATCCATCTTGGCTCAGGAAGTGAACCAGTTTCACTTTCTGTTGGCTTCCAGTTTCTCACCAGAAGGGAGGGGCCTACAGACAGCAGGGAGACAGGCTGGTCCTCTCTATTTAAGAACCTCACATCCCTGGCTGTGCCAAATATAGTGAAGCTGTTAGCTCCCTGGCCCAGGAGACTCAAAGGTACCACCAGCTACCCTATTACCAGCCTGATTAACCCCTTTATAACAGCCAAAATCTCTGCATTTGAGTTTTCCTCCTCTAAAACAAATTGCAAGTCCTCTGTTCCTATACATGAATATGACTAATCTACATGCCCCAGAAAATACACCACAGGGTGAACACTCAGTATGGTGGGATCTACCTATCTTTAGGTGTCTTGGTATAATGTGACTCTCAGAATCTATAAACTGTCCAACAGTTATCTATCTCTCCCTTTTGGTATTTGGACAGCCTGTTTCCCCCACCCTTCCTCTAGTCATTCATCTTTCTAATACAGTTTTGCTAGTTTGTTTGTTTGTTTTTTTGTTGTTGTTATTAAAGTGTGGTAGTCTGCAATGCTCTCCATGTACTTCTCCACTAGTCTTTTAAATGTTTAATTGTTTGGAGAATAACATAATTCCCAGAGCTGACTAGAAGGATATTGCTGTTTAATATGCACTGATGTTTCAGGGAGTTATTCAAAGCATCACCTAATTCCCCCAAATGGATCTTACTGGAGATAGTCTTGTTCAATCCTTGATTCACCTCAAAGTCCTTTTACAGTTTTTGTCTAAGCTGTATGTGTGCATGGACCTTTTTAGTCCTGCTTTCTTCCTTGAGTGTCCACCTGACACCCAGTATCATCTGTAACCCCAAGTTGTGGCATGCACAGCAGCCATAGCCCGGTACTGTTTTCATCGGCAGACTAAACCATGTTGAAGGTAACCAACAAACCTCAAACCTGACAGTGACTTAAGGAGATACCTACCCCAGGCATGTAAAGACTTCCTCCAGTGTAAGAAGTGAGTGAGAAAAATGTATTCCAATGGCCAAGAAGGCAGCAGAAGCAGACATTGTGGAGAGCTTACAGTTTGGGTAACCATTGAAGAAGGCCAAGGTCATCTTCTATATCCTGAACCATGCATTCATAGGCAAGCTCTGTGGATTGTCAAGCAAACCTCATCTAAGAGTTGGGCAAGAGGCATTTTGTTTGTTCCTTCTCCCCTCTTCTCCCAGCATTGCATATTGTTAGGATGAAATCTGGAATGACTAATTTAGAAAAATCTCTAGTTCTTTGGGGCTTGAAGAATTAGCTTCTGAGAGCTGGGTCACATAAAGGGATCCCGCATTTAGGATTAATTTTTCCTGTATTCTTAGGGCAAAATATCCTCCATAACAAGTATTTATATTATAACCTACTTCTCAAGAGACCCTGGGCAAGTTATTTAACATCCTTCTACCTCAGGTACGTCATCAGTAAAATGGAGATATAATATTTACCTCCTAGGGCTAGTGAAAATAAAATTAAATAACATTGCTAAAGTATTTTGCAAACCTCAAAGCATTATGTAAATGGAAACTAATACTGTTATTTTCTGTTTCATTTTTGTTGTTAATTCTTTTGTTATAAGACCTAGAGTCAACAATTCTGTAGGGGCTAGGCTAAGAATCAGGAAGAAGGGGGTTCCAAAACAACTTCTCACTCATTCTAGCTATGTCACCCTAGGCTAGTCCTTCCATCTCTCAGTTCCTCAGGCTTCTTTTGAAGACAGTAAATTGTAGAATAGGATCTACTTGCCAACAATTTTCAACTGTTAGGTTCTTCCTCATGTTCAGTCTTAATCTATTTTATTTCTAGTGAGATACTACTGAGGATTAAAAAGCCAATGTGGAACCAGAAAAGACTGAATTCAAGTCTTATCTCTGCCACATCTTAGTTGGGTAATCCTGGGCAAGTTATTTCACTTCTCAGTGCCCTAGGTGACTTGTAAGACTGTAAGTTTCAGAGAAGGTGCAAATATGTGAATATCCTCATCCTTTCTATGAATTATCTATACTCACAAAATCACAAGTTCAATCAAATTAAATGACCCCAAGGGTCAGTCATAATGGCTTACCTTTCAAATAATTTTTTTAATCTCTAGGTTTTTTTCCCCTTCTTTCCTTATTTCTCCTCCTCCTCCTCCTCTTCTCCTCCTTCTCCTTCTTTTCCTCCTCCTCCTCCTTCTCTTTATCTTTCTTCTCTTTCCTTATCCCCAATAGATAACATATGTACCAGCAAGTTGCAGACAGCCTAAATATATTCACCTATCTAGAAATAGCTGCTTTTCAGAAAACATTTGGACTCTCATTGGTTTCTACAATGACTCTAAGAAAGATAATTTTTGATATTAAATTTTAGCCACAGATGGGTTCATTTAGCAATAAGGAGATCCATGGCTATAGTACTGTCCAATAATAAAAGATATGTTGGTTTGAACCTTGGAAAAATATGGCAAATTAGTCCCATGGTGAGACCATATGATCTGTACTCTGATATGCAACATTTATTCAGAAAGCCAAATTACTTAGACCAATTATAATTCAGCCTGGTTGCCTTCAGCATTTAGACAAGCCCATCAATGCCCTTTAGAATCAATTCACCCATCCAAAGAAATTGCATGGCTTAATGGGCCCCACAATGAACTCAAAGAGCTTTACCATTTTAACTTTTATCTGTTAAACTGTTTTAATGAGAATTTAATTTTCTTGAACCACAATGTCCCTGGTACCACAATAAAGAAGCCAACCAGGCTGAGGAAAAGAAACAGTTGAAAATAAATGCCCCTAAAAGTTCACTGGTCTCTTTAGCAGTAGCTGCCCAAAGTAAGCACATAAAAGTCAAGTAAAATAAGTCATCCACACTGGTGCTGGGATATTATAATTTTTAGAGCTTATGTCCTTTGATAAATACCAGTAAAGCAACCATTACCTCATTTGTCCTATTTTAAGGAAGGTACAAATGGGGGGAAATTAGGCCTAAAGAGATTGTTGTTTATTCATATTCAGTAGATATTATTCATCAAAGCACAGATGGAGGAGAAGCCAGTGGCCTTAGGGAAAGGAACCACATCGTGACATTTATTAATATCTCCAGTTGTGTAGATGCTCAAATTCATAGAAAAGTTGAATCTATAAGATCATTCATTGTTGCTTTCATGAATCTATAATAATAAAGATCAAGGAAAAGAATTGTGATAATGGTAGAAAGGTCTAGGAAAACCTGAGAAGAGTAGTAGGTTGTAAGAAGGATGGGAGGGAGCAGTGGCATGAAGAATATGGTTTGTTGGACCACATTTTAGGAATTCCATTCAATTCAACAAACACTTGTTCTACCTACTCTGGGAAGTATCATGTTAAGTGCAAGGAAACAAGGACACAAATGAGAGCCTAGGAAAACTTTATTCCATGGGGTAGAGTGAATTGAGAATGAAATGAATGGTTGTGGAGCAGAATGGGAAATGATTGCCTAAACCTATAAGAACATACTCTAAGAATGGTACCATATCCCTTTCCAGTCTTTTGTAAAGCTGGGGATTTGGGGAGAAAGTTTACTTGCTTTGCTTGACCTGAGAAAGCAGAATTAAAAGCCATGGATGGGATTCAGAGACAGAAAGATTTCAGCAGATTAAAAATAAAATCTTCCTAATAATTAGAGTAACACAACCCATGGAAGAGGTTGCCTCAGGAAATAATGCTGGGATCCCATTCACCAAAGGCCTCATCAGGGATGTTGGAAAGGAAGTTTCTGCTTGTATGCATTTTCTGAAGCCCTTTCCTCAGTCTGAGTCTGAAACTCTAATCATTTTTTGGAATTCAATTTTAGAACCTGTCCTGGAAGGAAACCCAGCCATAAAATCCATCTCATACAACTGTAAGAGCTGAATGGCCTTTTAAATATATCTCTAGACCTCTTCAGGTGATGTTCAATAAGTGTCTGTTGAATAAATAATAAGAGGACTCCACATTCACTGAGACTCAGTTATTAAGATGTTCCCTAGGGGTAACTTCTTACCCCATATAATGCCTTCAATGACTTCATCATGATTGAGGCTTTTCATTTATTATTATAGTTTGGTCACTCATGTTGGTCACTTAAAATGATCATTATCCTTGGAACCAAATCAAGAGACAATCTGGTGCTCCTTCTGTAATGTATTGGGACTTCCTTGGCTCTGCCCACTATGCTTAATATTTAAAAACTTTCAGCAGGCCCTGTGCCAGATGCTGGACACTATTTACCAGGTTCTTTCAAATGAAAGAGTTCTATTAGATCATCTCTAATATTGCTTCTCTTCCTAAATCTATAGTTCTAAACCTTTCTGATTTCCTAATTAATCTTATTGCCCAACAGCAGTCCCCTCAAATGGGTTGTCCTATAGGTGTCTTAAAGACAACACACTCAAAACTGAAATAACTCCAGTGTGTGGTGAAAGTGAAGGGATGAAGGTAGGATGGTAGGATGGATGGGAGAAAGGAGAGAGGAAGGTAGAGGAAGGGAAAGGAAGGTAACAGCAGCCCCAGCAGGGGAAATTGACCAGAGCCCTCAAATGAATGATTAGAGAGCATCTTTAGGGTTTGAATAGCTAGGCTTTATTTTAATTAGAAAGGGAAAGGTCTAGGGAAAACTAGGAGGTAGGAAGAAAGGGGAAAAGACACCAAGAGAGAGATAAGGGTCTCAGGGTAGAGAGCACTGCTTCCAGGGTGGAGAGAGCTAGCCCACATCCAGGGTTGAGAGAGCAGACCCTCCTGGGTGGAGAGCAGAGCTGGGGTCTAGAGAGCCCAGCCAGCCTCCAAGGTCGAGAAAGCAAAAAGGTGCCAAACTTTCCCTTTTATACTTTCCCTGACACCCAAAGGAAGTGGGAGGTGTCAGGGGAAGTTGTAGCAGAGAGAGTCCTGGGAGATGTAGTCTCCCAGGGCTTGATATAATTCCAAATGACACACCAGTAAAGCCTTCCTCACCTTCCCTATTACTGTCAAGGGCACCATCATCCTCCTAGTCCCCAGGCTTATGACCTAGGTACTCCCTCCACTTTTCACTCTCTCACACTACTCTTCCATATACAACCTGTTGCTGAGACCCATAGATTTTGCCTTTGTAACATCCTCAATACACATTCTGCTCTCCTCTGACACTGTCACTATTCCAGTTCAAGCCATTGTCAGCTCAGACCTGTACAAATTGCCCACTGGTTGGTCTGCCTTCCACAGACCTCTTTCCACTAGAGTCTTTTCACCATTCAGCTATCAAAATTATCTTGCTATGGCACAGGTATCACCAAGTTACTCTCTTACACATTAAACCCAAGTAGCTCCCTATCACCTCCACAGTCAAATATAAAAATTTTTGCTTGGTATTCAAAGCCCTTCATAAAACCTAGTCCCCTCTCTAATATGCCCACACCTTTCCTATCTTTTTATACATTATTTATATTTAAATATATTGCATCTTTTCTCATCTGATAGAATATAAGCTCCTTGATAGAAGAGAATGACCAATTTTTAGCACTGTATTCCCAGGACCTGGCACATAGTAGGTACATATTATGAACATTTTTATTGAACTCTGAAAGATTAAGTTGAAGTTAGATTTAAGTGGGAGGAGAAATCAGAGTGAAAGAAATCAGTTGGAAGATTATTCTAAGAAATAATTGATAAGAAAAATTGTCAAAAATTGTAACTAATGGGATATTAAAGTGAAAAAGGGAAAGGAATTAAAGCCTATAAGTTTTCATGTTTGAGTGATGAGAATTGAAAAGATTCAATTAATAAAAATAGGAAACTCAGGAGGGAGAGTAACTCTGAAGTAGGGCAAAGAAAAGACAACTTTCAGTTTCACAGATTGGGGTCCTGGGGTAGGGATGACATATGAGACTTGTCCAATGGCTAGTTTATAAATATGGCCCTGGTATTTTCTCGAATTCTTAGAGATTCAGATCTGAGAGCTATAAACCTAGAAGTATAATAGGCTCCTCACTGATATATCTCTGTCACTGCCAGATGAGAAACACATGACACTAAAAAATTTCTAAAAACTTGACTTTTACCATGATACCATTCCTTAGATATTCTGTGATCATGGTTAGGCCATTCAATCTTTCAAGCCTCTGTTTTCTGATCTGCAAAATGGAAACACTATTACTTGTAGTATCTGCCTGATAAGGTTGTAAAGAAAATGGCATTCAAGATTCTCCAGAGGCTGGTCCCCATCTACCTTTTAGATGTCCTTCTTACTTTCCTCTCTTCTTTTCCAGCCCAAAGTCCACTTTCTGCTCTCTATAAAGGAAAGTATTTGGAGGAATTTGGTACTTTACAATCTAGCACTTCAGAGAGTCTTCCTATGTATTAGTCTTAAATCTTACCTATTCTTTAAGATCCAAATTAGTCTCCCCTATTCTATGAAGTCTTCATTCACTATTCTATCCCTAAGTGGTTCCTCCCTCTCAAGGATTAGTATCTATTTCTCCCTTTTCATATGTCATTCATATGTTACATTGTGACATCTTGTAAGTTGCTTGAAAGGCTCATGTTTGTATTAATTACTCAACTAACTTGTTGAGAGCAATGAAAAATTCAAATAAGCTCATAAATGCTCACTGTGTGCAAAGCACTGGGCTAATCACTAGGGGAACAATAAAGTTGACCCAGTCCCACCCATACATACCGTATGTACCTACTACTTCCCACTGAAGCCTCATCCCTATTTTAGTCATTAGTTTCTCCCCAGGTTCCTTATACCCTAGTTACATGACTCCTAGTTCATTCCATTCTACATTCAGATATTTGTACAATACTCTTAGATCCGTGACCACTTTAACCACCCTTCCTTATAAGTCCTTGCTTTTACTGAAAAATGGTTTTAATTTTCCCTGATGACAATAAATCCCTTATTAATTCTTCTTGTAGGTCAAGTGTTTGGATCAGAGCCTGGAACAAAGTAAGTTCTTATAAATGTGTCTTGAATGAGTGAAAACAATTCTCCTCACTCCTTCTGACTCACCTGGCTGGGAAGATGTATGGATATATTCTTTGATGTGAATTTCCTCTTAATTTTTCCCCCAAATTGCCATATATTTAATGACTTTATATTTATTCATTCATTTTGTATTTATGCTCTATGTATACATACATAAAAGAATGTGTGTGTGAGCATGTTTATCTGTGTGTATGTGTGTGTATATGTGTACTCTGGTATTTCCCATTAGAACATAAACTCCTTGTGAGTAGGGATTGTTATTTTTGTTTTTTGGTATTTGTTATCTTTGTTATCAGTAAATTCTTGAATTACAATGAGTGTTTACTAGTTGTTCTTCATACTTGAAGAGGACCAAAATGACATCACTATGTTGGGGTCAATGTACTATGTGCAGACTGTGGCTGATCAGATCAAAAAGATTTGGAAGGCTTTATCATACATGAAGATCAAATAGCCCATGTGAATATTTGAGGTGGAAAAGTCTTTATATTTGCTCGCCTCATGTTTCCTTTGAGATATTGCAATTCTTTTTTCATAGACCACAGTGCCTTATTTGATGCCGGCATACCATAGAGGACAGTCCTGTGCCAGTGTTTCTCATGTCTCACAGTCTATACTTAAGTTCTTTAGAAAGACCTTGAGAATGTCCTTGTATCAATTCTTCTTATCTCCATGTGAGCACTTTTCCTTGTGTGAATTCTTCCTAAAATAGTATTTTAGGCAAATGTAATGTCCATTTTGGAATTTGAACAATATGGTCAGCCCAATAGAATTGTGTTCTTTTCAGTAGAGTCTGAATGTCTGATAATTCAGCTAGAGAAAGGACCTTGGCACCCAGTAACTTATCTTGTCAGGTGATCTTCAGAAGATTCCTAAGAAAATTCAAATGTAAACAATTCAGTTTCCTAGTATGGCACTAGTTTACCATCCAGGTTTCACAGGTACACAAAAATGAGGTCAGCACAACAGCTCTGAAGTCTTCAATTTGATAGACAAGCTAATACCTCTTCTCTCTTCCTTTAGACCCTCCCAAACACTGACCAAGCTCTGGCAATGAGAGCTTTAACTCCATGAACTATGTGGAAATCCTGGAAAACATATTGCCAAGGAAAGTGAACTTATAACTAGCATCGAAACTTTCTCTATTTTCCGTAACTAGCAATTCCACAAATGTATGGTGTATTGTGTATTGTCAGCTCTGTCTTCTTGGTGTTAATTGTCAAGTCCAAATTAGCACCAGAGACAGAGAATCTATCCATCTCAATCTCTGAGGCTTCATTGACAACACACTCATTTGTTCATATAAAGCCATTTACCAACCATCTCTCTACTTTAAGTCCAGTGCTTAAAGATACTTGTCAATGGATTTATTCCTTTCCCCTCAGTAAAGTTTCCTTTTTTGAGGCCTACATAATCCTTACGATTTGTAGCAGCATCTCCCTTTCTCTCTTGTACCTTTGATACTGAACTCTTAGAAAAAGTGGTCTACATACAATACTTCTATTTTCTCACCATAAATTTTCTCTTCAACCAAAACAAAAAGAGAGAGTAGGGAACCACTACTGCTCAGGACAGAGGAAGAATAGAAAATGGTGAGGTTAAACCAAAGATGAGTAAAGATCACTTAGCTGCACTTGACAACTGGCAACACCAGTTAACAAGTCTAGGTGAACTTTAGCCAAGGATACTAAAAGAACTAGCAGACGTGATTCTGATTTCATCTGTGGTGTTTCAAAGTTCATGGAGAATGAGGGAGGTGCCATAGAACTTATGGAAAGCAAATTTTCCAATTGTATGAAAGACATAAGATGGAAAATAGAGATTGATGAGCTTGACTTTGATATCTATGGAAATATTAGAACATTTTATCAAAATTGTTAGTGTGCACTTTGTTAAGGAAAATGCAATTATTAACAGCCCAAGTGATTTCACTAAAGGCAGCCGAGGCTAGACTGACACAATCCTTTTTATAATTAAATTTGTTAGACTGATCAATTAAGAAAATAAGAGAGTATTAAATTTTACCTATGTTTTAGGCAACTTAACAAATATTTTTCATATAATAGATTGATTGAGAACTAGTTGATAATTCAAAACTAAGCATTATTCATTAATGTTTCCATGTCAACTTAGAATGAGCTCTCTAATTAGATGCCCTTGAGGTCTGAGCTTAGCTTTGCGCTATTTAGCGTTTTTTTTAAACCCTTAACTTCTTTGTATTGGCTCCTAGGTGGAAGAGTGGTAAGGGTGGGCAATGGGGGTCAAGTGACTTGCCCAGGGGCACACAGCTGGGAAGTGTCTGAGGCCAGATTTGAACCTAGGATCTCCTGTCTCTAGGCCTGACTCTCAATCAACTGAGCTACCCAGCTGCCCCCTATTTAGCATTTTCATTAATTTCTGGGATAAGAACACAGATAACAGGTTTATCAATGAAGTAGACTGAATAAATGAAATAGGTTAGAGAATAAAGTAGAATTGAAGTAGATTAATCCATTCCTGCATTATTTAGTGTAATGTGGAAGATGGAAGCATGGAATTCCTGCAAAATACAGGGTCAAGCTCACCCAGAATCCCAGGGGACTCACCCTGGAGAACTTTGGGTGAAGGGCAATTGGAGAGGGAGTTAAACAGTTGATTTCTGGGAGTTGAGGTGAACAGATCTTACTGCTTGCTGCTCTTGACTTGGGGGTTCACCTGGGAGGCCATAGGGGCAAAAGCCATTGTAGTTTCTACTCAGGAGTTAGCCTGTCTGGTAGGATTAGACCTTTCCAGAATCAATATAATAATTATTTAGTTATATAGACATTTGAAGTAATTACTATTAGCCTAGAGAGCAAGTTAGCTAAGGTCTGCCACTCCCTCCTGGGGGGGGGAGGTAGGGGCAGCATCAACCTGACAGTCCAGGGCTACCCATTTCTTATCCAAATCCTAATTACCCCCTCTTGCCTTCCCCTTTCATTCTTTATCAACATAAGCTTTATCTTCAATATCTGTGCCTGGGAATTATTTGAGGATACTCACTGCTCACTGCTGCCATTAAGCTTGAATCCTGTCAGCCAAAAGTTGTCAGCCAAAGAAGTCAAGTCTCATCTCAGGCCTCAACATTATGATAACTAGCTACTACTCAGTCCTCAATCAGACCCGTGGGGAATATAAGTTAAAGAAAGGGAACATCATTAAACATCAGCCTCTGCTAAATCTTGCTTGAAGATCCTCAGCCCTGTCTCCATCATCAACTGAAACTAACTGCTTGGGGGGAGGGGTTTGAGAGCAAGGAGTACCTAACCCCCTCCCTACTCACTCAAGCCTGTCTGTGTGGGAAGAGAGTGTCCTGCAGACTTCTGGCCCTGGAAAAACCATCAGCTTCCCAACATTTCTGTTATCACAAACATAACAGTTTTGGCCAGCCAGCCTAGGATTTTTACTCCAGAACCTAGTTGGGAAGTGATCAATATGGCCAGCTTCATCAAAAGGGCTGTTGTTACACTGGGGTGCTCTGGGGTCCTGATGTATGGGATTTGGCAGACTTGTGCCAAATTTTGGTTGATTACAATTCCCCAATTCTTTAAGCAGATTATAGAAATTTGTGATACATACCTGTGGCTAACAATATCAGTGGGTGATGCTTTGGCATATGTACCATCAGGGATAGCCATGACTGCAACTTTCTATGGGGCCCTTATGATTTTGAGAAGGGTGTTGGCATTTACATTTGGAAAAGCTGAAATTACAAACCCAGTTTTAGAGCAAATGGTGGAACACATGAAGAACTTAATTGAGATTAACAGGCAGATCAAGGAAGGGAAGGACTTGGATGCTAAAACAATAATGCAGCTACAGATAATTGAGAATACTGTCACGACAAAGAAGGGTTGGGGGTGATATAAAACAACAGATTAAAGATGAGAACACTGAACAACAAGAAGTTGCAGGGGCTGAAGCAGCTCCTGTAACTATCCTTCCAATCACTGACAGAACCATTGTACAACCAGATGAAGGCATTATTCACATGAAAGGCTACAAACATTTTACAGGGGGTGATCTGGAGATTTTGAAAAGGAGTTTCCCCCAGTTCTATGTCAACTCACACAAATCAATAAAGGAATATAAGTGGGCAGTGAGGCTTTACAACCCAAATTTTGAGGACATGAAACTGCTACTTTCAGAGTTGTTCACCCTTAGTGAAAAGGCAAAATTTATTACCGAAACTAGAAGCAACCCCAATCTTGCCTCGTGGCAAGAACACCATCAAGATTTAGAGCTGTCTTCTCATGCTAATATGATATATCTTAGAAGGTGCAGGGAGGACTTGGAGAAGCAATGAGGCTACATGCAAGAAGATCTAATGCATGGGGGTCTTTTGAAAAATTACAGCAGGGGGAGGAGGAACACCCAAGTATTTATCTGGACAGGTTATTGGAGGCTAGTGAGACTATCCTGGGTTTCAGGGACATGACTCCTGAGGACAACATTCAGCATGTCAGGAGGCAATTTGTTAAGGGGAGTCTGAATTACATCCAGTCATATTTCAAGTTACGTTGCCCACAATAGGAGACAATGCCCATTGAGGAGTTAAGGAAAACAGCTGCATATGTCCATGAATCCAGTGATAGTGAACCAAAACCATAAAAGACCTCTGAAAAGGACAGGGAGATTGCAGAGCTCAATAGGCAATTGAAAGAATCTCAGAAGGCAAGGGAAATAGAGAAGATTAAAAATATGGCTCTGATGTCCAACAATAAGAGGAGCCAGAGCAGGCCTAGGCAATCTTCCAGTGGTGCAAACAACTCAGTCAAGCGGTGTTTCCTATGCTCAAAATTTGGCCATGTAGTTCAAGATTGCAGGTTCAAGTCCCAAATAAATTTTGGAAATAGGAGCAATAATAGCAACAACAGGAGAAACACCTATTATAATGTAAGATACAGCAACAATAATAATAGTAACAACAGGGACAACAACAGATACATTGCCTGTTAATTTCAATTAAGGTCTTCATGTGTTCCACCTTTTGCTCTAAAACTGGGTTTGTAATTTCAGCTTTTCCAAATGTAAATGCCAACACCCCTCTCAAAATCATAAGGGCCCCATAGAAAGTTGCAGTCATGGCTATCCATGATGGCACATATGCCAAGGCATCACCCACTATTATTGTTAGCCACAGGTATGTATCATAAATTTCTATAATCTGCTTAAAGAATTGGGGAATTGTAATCAACCAAAATTTGGCACAAGTCTGCCAAATCCCATACATCAGGACCCCAGAGCACCCCAGTGTAACAACAGCCCTGTTGATGAAGCTGTCCATATTGATCACTTCCCATTAGGTTCTGAAGTAAAAATCCTAGGCTGGCTGGCCAAAACTGTTGAAACAACATATGGGGAGTTTCTTTGAAATACCAAAAGATATCCCAGAGGCAGTTTAGGCTAAGCATTCAGTTGATGTGGGAATTTTAAAATCTGCCATCCCTGTTAAGATCAAGGTGAAAGAGGGCACTCCACCTAGAATCCATCAGAAGTAGGTTGAGCAAAGAGGCCACAGAGGATTTCAGGCCAATTACCCAAAGTCTCCTGGAACAAGGCATTTTGGTCTATACTATATCCAAGTACAACACACCTATTATGCCCATTAAAAAGCCAAAGAAAGATCCAAATGGCAAAACACAATTGTGTTTTGTGCAGGATCTGAGAGCAGTAAACAACTTTGTTAAGAAGGGACATGCAGTGGTACCTAGCCTGGCAAATATCATCGCCAAAATTCTAAGCAATGCAGCCTGGTTCATAGTCATGGACCTGTGCTGTGCATATTTTACTGTACCCCTGCATGAGTCCAGTCAGAAGATTTTTGCATTTCCTGGGAGGGCAAGAAAGTCTGTTGGACCTGAATTCCACAGGGTTTTTCAGAAAGTGCAAATATCTTTTGCCAGATCTCGCAAAGAGATCTTGAGTCAATCATATTCTCTGAGAGTAAACTAGTGCATTATGTTGATGACCTTTTGCTAATGTCACCAAATGCTTGAGTGTGTCAAAGGGACAGCAAATATCTGTTACAAGAGCTATGCTAAGGGGACACAAGATTTCTAGAGCCAAGATACAGTGGGTTTTGCCATGAGTTGAGTACCTCAGCTTTGTGTTGGAGAATGGTATAAGATGGATTTCCCAAAAGAGAGTTGCACATATACAGAAACTGTGCATGCCCAAGACCAAGAAGCAGCTCCGTGCAATATTAGGAATCATGGGTTACTGTAGGCAGTGGATACCTGGTTATAGTCTGATCTCAAAACCTCTGATAGACTTGACTAGGAACACTGTCTCAGAACCTTTAAAACTGACACGGACGCACAAGCATGCAATAGAAAAACTGAAAACAGCTGTGTTGTCAAATCCTGCACTTGGAATCCCTGGCCATGCAAAACCATTTCACCTGTTTATGCATGAGGACAAGGAAATAGCCAGTGCTGTCTTGATGCAGACTCTTGGGGATCAATTCAGACCAACAGTCTATTACAGCTCCCAGCTAGATGTTGTGGCTAGAGGGATGCCACCATGTATGAGAGCAATTGCAGCTGCTGTTCTAATGGTTAAGAAATCTTCAGATCTGGTTTTGGGATGCAGGATTATGCTGTACTCACCTCATCAAATAGATACCATCTTGAAAAACAGCAACCTGCAAGTGTTTACATCCCAATGCTTATCCCAATATCAAATTGTGTTGCTGGGTGATGAGAACCTAACTTTCCATCATTGTAAGGAGATCAACCCGGCCACACTAATGCCAGACTTACCATTAGAAGGGGAACCAATCCATAGCTGTGCAGATACATTGGAAATAGTTCAGAAAACTAGAAATGACCTGACCAATATCCCTTTGGTCTCTCCTGATCTGAATTTGTTTACTGATGGTTCTGCATTTGTGGTTGATGGGGAACGGTATACAGGTGCAGCTGTAGTAACTCAAGATGAGACTTTATGGTATGCAGCTCTACCAAAGTCCGTGAGTGCCCAAGGTGCCAAAATCCTGAGTCTCACCAGAGCTCTAGAAATTGACCAGGGTCAAAGGTTGAATGTTTTTACCGACAGTAAATATAGTTTTAATGTAGTCCATTGTACAGGCCAAATATGGAAATATTGGGGATATATAACTGCTGGTGTGAAGGAAATAGCCTATGGAAGCCTTATAAACCAACTCCTGCAAGCTGTCCAGTTACCTAAAGAAGTGGTAGTGATTCATTGCCAATCACATCAAAAGGGTGTAGATGAAGTCTCATTAGGAAACAGGAGGGCAGATATAACAGTCAAATATGGTGCCCGATTTGGTCCCATCAATGTGCTAAATTTCTTCTTGGTAGATGAAGCAGATCTAAAACAGGCATACTCTCCGAGGGAAGTGAAGCACTGGGGAGAAAATCTAGGGGCCAAATTAGTGAGAGTCATGTGGTTTTCTAGTGAAGACAAACCCATTCTTCCAAGATCTTTATATAATACCCTATGCAATGCATTGCATGCCAAAATGCCATTATGGGACCCAGTCTCTGGTGGATGGCATTTGAAGACACTGGACGGCTCCTGGCATATCCACTCATGCACTTAGAACATGCCAGAAATGCAAGGTTTGCTTGTAGGGCGTGACCAGAATTAAGGGACTAGGAGGAAGACAATTGGCATATACCCCATTTGAGTGCTTGCAGATTGATTATATATCAATGCCCAATTGTCAAGGATACAAATATGCCTTAGTCATTGTTGACAGGTTGACTCGATGGCCAGAAGTGTTCCCTGCAAAGAAAAATAACTCAGCCTTTGTGGTAAAGACACTTCTGAGAGAGATAGTTCTGAGATTTTCTGTACTAGCTAGAATTGATTCGGACAATGGGTCACACTTTTCACAAAACATCTTGCATGAGATTTATAAGACCTTGGGGATAAAGAGAAGTTTACATTCAGTCTATCACCCCTCATCCTCAGGGCAAATTGAAATCTGCAATAAGAGAGTTAAAACTCTGATTTGAAAAGTGTGTTCTGAAAGCCATCTGAAATGGGTACAAGCGCTCCCCATTGTTCTTTTCAACCCTGTAGTGACACAAGATTGTCCCCTTATGAATTGTTGTATGGCCACACTTCATGGCATAGTTCATCCCAGAAGTCAGCTCTCTTCTCACACCTTGGAGCTGAATGTCAGCTATATAGATATATAAAAGCTTTAAAGAAAAGACTGGATGAATCGCACAAACTTGGCTTGTTAACCCAGAGAGTTCCTTTAGACTTTAGCTTACATCAGCTTAAACCGGGAGACATGGTCTACATAAGGAACTTTGCAAGAAAATCCATTCTAGACCCTAAATGGGTCGGGCCTTTCCAGGGATTATTAACTAGTCCAACGTGTGTAAAAGTTGAGAACAGAGACCCTTGGTTCCATATCACACATGTGAAACCTGTGAAAGAACATGCTGTACATGAAGAACAACATGAAGAACCAACTGACTTAGAGCAACATGAAATGAATGCACTGCCAGATCCACAGCAAACAGAATGTACTGTTGAAGAAGAATAAACTGCTTGAAATCTTAAAAGAAAAAACCCAACAAAAAAATTTCAAAAATTTTTGGCAACACAAAAACAACCCAAAGTTGACACAATTACATCACAATGACTAATGTTCATGATTAAGAAGATGACGAGCCAACCACCCGACAAGACGATAGACAACAGACAAGTATGCATGCCGTACAGATGAAGAAAAGATGAACACAGAAGTTAAGAGCTGTGACGATTCACAGCAGAGGCGACATGAAGGAATCGACAATCACAAGAGTTTTGTAATCTTTATTAAGTACTGTGCAAGAAGAGGACTGGAAGGAAGAAATGCAAAAGGCAATAATATCATATCATACACACACATTGCACAAATGAGACATCACATGGTAGTTTGCATGCCACACCACATAGGCTACACAAGGAGAATTGTGGTTCTCCAGTGGACCAGAAGATCCATGCAGTAAGGGTAAGTATGTGCATGCATCAGTACTCATTAGTTCATGGAAAATGACACAAAACTGATTGCTCACCTTTTGACATAGACCTCATGTAGATAAATGAGAGTCTCTTTTGTATATATGTATTATATGTACATATTACCTGTGAATAGCTGTATATAATGGAAGTGTATCCTAGGATCTGTGTTATTTAGAATTTCTGGTACTCTGTTTAGAGCTATTTGGGACTCATTTGAGCTTTAATGACAAACTTCCTGTGGACAGTTGGAAAACTACATTTCCCATGGCCCAACGGGTTTCCTGTTTTGGATGTTGTCTTCAAGATGAAGCACGTCTTTAAATATTGGGAAGTTGGTTTTGACTTCCTCTTTGCTACCTGAGCATGCTCCCTGGGGACGAAGAGGAGGAGGCGGCAATTTGAATTTTTTATAGGCACATGGTCAATTTTATTCTATCAACATGGGCCTAAATAAAATATTAGTTTTCCTCATAATATCAGTCTTTATCAATTTTAATCGTTACAGATTTCTAGCATATCAAAAGTTCCATTGTTTGTTTTTTGATTTGGTAGACATCAAGGGAACTTCCATCTGTAAATAGGCATTGCGGATAGCCTGTATTAAAATTACTAATCCATAGTATAGAGTTACTAATAGCTTAGGGAAAGGTATCTTTAGGGATCTTTGAAATACAGAGTTAGTCAGGGAGAGTCACTATAGTCTGCAAGAATAAGTAACGTATATAGCCTTGCACATACTTATAACTAACAAAATGAAATTAATATACTAACTATTTAGAACTTAGAAGTATTAATACCATTAAGATAGCTTAAGTAAGGTACTAACATGGAAACTTAGAGTTAAATGTATAGACGGTTCTATAACACTTTGCTTATGGAGTTTAACCATGTTTCTTTTTGTTGTGAGTTAGGAGCAAGTTAAGAAGCACTGTAGGTTGTTACAATTTTGCTTTAAATGCGTTTCAAAGATGTTTACATTGCATGCTTTAGGGATAGTGATTGCAACTTATAATTGTTGTAGATTTGGTTTTCTGCTTGTGATACTTTGTTACATTTGTTATGATGCTTGTATTTTATACCAAAACCCGTTTTTTCCCTTGTTTAACCTTTCCTTTTTCCCTCCTTAGATATGGGTAGATAGTAAGATAAGCCATAGCCATAGCAATAAGGGGTTAGGAATAAGACT
Organism: Gracilinanus agilis; assembly: GCF_016433145.1. Taxonomy (NCBI): domain Eukaryota; kingdom Metazoa; phylum Chordata; class Mammalia; order Didelphimorphia; family Didelphidae; genus Gracilinanus; species Gracilinanus agilis. The sequence goes on along the minus strand of NC_058134.1, from coordinate 7,215,819 downwards.
TTTAGGAAGTTACTTAGTTATAGCAGAGAGGATAAACTGTGCTGAAATATCTTAAGCCTGCAGAATTTCCAATGGAAATTTCTACTAGAAAAGGGGGGATTACTGTAATGTAGAAGATGGCAGGATGGAATTCCTGCAAAATACAGGGTCAAGCCTCACCCAGAATTCCAGGGGATCCCCCCCGGAGAACTTTGGGTGAGGGGGCAGTTGAGAGGTAAACAGTTGTTTCCTGGGTGTTGAGGGGAACAGAGCTTTCTGCATTGATCTTGTTCTAGGACATCTGTCTGTGCTGGTTCAGGATTCTGTGAGTGTAATGATGGTAAGTCTCCTTCAAAAGTGGCTTTTTGGACTGCCAATGCCTGAATTGGCATCACTGGACCGTTCATGGGCCTATCCGTGTCAAAGTGTATCTCAATTTTCCCAGACCATGAGTAAGGTAGAGTGTCCTTCTCTTCACTGAACATGCTTTGCTTGACTTGTGCAAAGTTAGATTCAGGAGAGGTATTCCTCTGCATTAAAGGAAATTCTTCAGAATTGGGAATATGTTTTTGGTTCATGACTACATCCCAATCCTGTGAGTCTAAGCTTTCTTCATGTATTTGTTCCCTAGACTCCATGTCAGTAACAGGAAATTTAACTGCAGATGTACTTTGTATAGGAAACTGACCTAATCCCTCCAGGAGGCCAAGCAACCTAGACAAATGGTGGGTCAGAGTCCAGACTCCCCTATGGACAACAAAGGGACATAGCTAACTTTGGATGAGTGTTTAAGTACAAACAAATAGGTCAGGATGTAATGTAAGGTAAACATATAAGCTAACTAGGGATGAGTGTTTAGGTAAATGTGAAAAGTAAATATCCTCTGAATGATCTGAGTGTTATCTACTTATCACTACCTGTTTTTGTGATGAGGCTTTTCTTGACAAATAAGAACCTGGATAGCCTTGCATCTTGTAAACCCATTTAAGTTGCCTTGTAATGTTAGTCTACACAGATTCCACTAGGGAAGGCTGTCCCAACTGCTGTCCCAGCTGGTAGATTTTTTTCTTTTCTTTTTTGAATCAACAAATAATGGTTCCAATTATTTAATTTCTGGGTGTCTGGATTCGTGTTATAAAGTACCCCACTTCATCATTTTGCAGACGACCCAACCCAAGAAGGGTAGTGAATATACTTGGTAAGAATCTGAATTCAAAAGCACTGCTCAAACTGGAACTCTTAGCCAAATGTGGTAAGATGGCATTTCATAAACATAAATGCAAAGGCTTCTTATTCCTGGACTCATAATTAATCAAATGAGAAGAAACTGGGAGAAAAAATAAATAACAGTTTTTATAAAGAAAAATAAAAGCAAAGATGTAGAGCACAGAATTGACTGACATCTCAACATGTGACATCAATGTGATACAGCAGTCAAGAAAGCTAATGCAATTTTGTAAATAATGAGTAGAACTGTATAGTATAGGACTAAAGTGTTGGGATTACTACTTTGCCTCTCCTGGGAAATTTTATTCATATTTTATTCACTTCTCAGGAGCACATTTCAAGAAGGCTAATTACAAATGTGTGTACAAAGAATAACAGCTGTCACAATCGTGGAGACATTGATATCATGCAATAAGAAGACTCATTCTAGGAACTACTAAGATTTATTCTAGAGAAGATAAGACACAGAGATGATATTTGTGTTTCAGGGACTCTCTAATGGAGGATTCAGACCTATTCATCTTGTCTCTATGGGACAGAACAAGGTGGGTTGGGTAACATAAAGAGGAAATATACATTTTAAATAACTCTTCAAAAGGAGAATGGGTGATCTCAGGTGAATTATCTCAGTAGAGGAAAAAGTTGAATGAGCACTTTTGGGGGTGATGTTGAAGGAGTCCTTAGAGAAGTATAAAACATATTCTATTGTCTGAATTTCCTACAAATCATAATTGATAAAAATTCCTTGACACCTTAATGTTTACACAGCATTTTATATATGATCCGCTGCCACAGCATTTTATTTTCTGTCTTCCTGACAATCCCTTATTTGGTCAAATTCTACCTGTACAGAGGTTCAAAAGACAATTTGTTACTTTTTCCTTTGATTCGTTTATGATGTGATTTTTACATCTAAGTATACAGAACCAATCTTGGTACATCTAATTTCTACCAGACTGATTTCTCACTTGCCCAGTCATTTTTTTTCAAATAATACTCCTCATTTAGAATCCTTAGGTCTTCTTTCCCCACCATGCCTTAGAACACTTCTCACCTCTGTGGGCTTCTCACCCAGGAAAATGTTTCTGTCACTGTGGCACCTTTCTCTTATTGGTCAGTTCCTTCTGGAGCTTACATTTTAAGGAAAAGCTCAGGCAGGCCATTGCTTTTCTTTTCTTCCTATCCAGGCCCAGCTGCTGACTCTCTGGATTTCTTTGTCTACTACAGGAGTTCTTTCTAGCCCCTGCTCTTTTAGTCCTCCTTTTATGTATTATCTTCATCTTTTAAAATGTAAGCTTTTGAGGAAAGATAATGTTTCCTAATTTATTTCTTTTTTATATTCCTAGCACTTTGCACAGTGCCCAGAATATTGTTAAGTGCTAAATAAATGCATGTGGACTTGTTGACTTGGGATTTAGCAAACACTAGGCTATTGGGCTCACTTGTTTCTAATTGTCCTGTAAACAATCTGTTCCATCGATCAAACTTGTTTTTGGTTTTGTTTGTTTTTCTTTGTTGATTTGTTGTTGTTGTTTTTACCAGAACCAGTCAAATTGCTTTGATGTTTTACTGATTTGTGCCATGCTTTGAAATTTGTCATTGATAGTCCCTCTTCTATTCCATTTTCTCCATTTTTTACTTTTGCATTCTTAACACTTTGTTCCTCCAGATCAACTCTAATACTTTATCCAGAATAAAATTTTTGGTGATTTGGCACATCACTAAGTAAGTAAATTAACACTAAGTAAGGGATGCTCATATTTATTTTATTGACTTAGTCTACTGTTGTGGAGGGCTTGAGGTGAACTCCTGAGGTTCTGGAAGGTACCCTTTGTGAGAATGCAAGACTCTGAAACTTAGCTTAAAAATAAAAAGAAAAATGTATTGATTTAGAAGGTAATGTTAAATTTGGCCAGGAGGACAGCATAGATGGGAAGCTGCCTCTTAAAGGACATCAATTCTGGGGTCTTTATACTCTTTACAACAATGAAGATGTGACTCTAGAGTGGTATGCACTGAGGCACAGAGTCAGGGGAAGGTTTGCCTGAAGACAAAGGGGGTGACCCTCATAGTTTAGGGGACAGATTGATGTCTGAGATACAACCCAATGATATGGAGGCATTAACCTGGAGATGTATTTCTATGTCCATCTGAAATCTAAAGCACAATCCAAGGAGAATATTCCTCTCAGGGTCTTATCAGAGTTATCAAATGTTTGGAGTTAGTGGTCACAAGGATATAAGGGAGCAAAGGAATTTTCCTGCTTACAGTTTTCCTGAAATACTTCTATAAGTTGGGGGTACGATGGCCCATGCCACTACCATGCATAATTGTCATCCTTTCACAATTTACTAGGCCTATTATTTATTACTGAAAAGAATTTTTTTCTTATGGTATTCATATATTTCTTGTATCTCAGTATGTAGATTGTTAACTTAGAAAAAACGCGGGACTATTAAAAAGTCATAAAACCACTCTTTAATCAAGGGAAAGGGGGATGAGGGCTACTTGGCCTCTTATGCAGAGCTGTGCCTTGTGCAGAGTCTAAATGAACACTGCTTCGCTCTGCTCCCTGATCCCCCTGGGAGTGACACCGCGCTAGATGACCACTCCTAGGGACAAAGGAAATTGGGGAACTTATATACCCTTTGGGAAGATCCAGGGGCTGGGAGAGATGATTGACATTATACAGACAGGATACAATCAAGCTAGAGAAAGGGATCATAGCTAGAGGCTAGGGTGTAGGGGAAAGGGACTGCTTACACACTGGATTCTAAAGGATAGTTCTTGCCCAGGTGTGTCTTCCTGGGAAGGGTCTCTGATACAATGGGGAAGACTACCTAGGACAAAAGGGTATTTAGCATTTACCCTAGGGTCCATTATTCAGTCTGCAACTGCTAGCCTGAGATTCCCTTCAGGGTGGATTCTCTCGGGAACAGGGAACAAGCACAAGCTTTGGGGGTCTCCAACCTACAAACTATTTCTAAATTTAGGGTTCATCATACCTCACTAAGCTACAAGTTTGGGAACTCTAGATTCCATGTCGACAAGTTAACTAAGTGTTTTAAACATTTTGCAGTTATCATGAATGGGATTTCTCCTTGTGTCTCTCCTTGATGGTTTTTGTTCATAATTTAGATAATCCTCCTGACTTGTGTCAATTTCTTTTATATTCTCACCTTGGATAAAATTACTAATTTCTTCAGAATTTTTCTAAATCTGAAATTCTCTTATACAATCATTACGCCTGAAAAAAAAGTCATCGCTGATGTTTTTTCCCATAATCATTTTATCACTTTACTTTTCCATAGCTTATTATTATAGCTAGATTTTCTACCATTATATGAAAGAGAAATGGTTATAATAGATACCTTTATTTTATCCTGTGTATTATAAGAAAACTATTCTAGTTTATTCTCATTATAAACAATATTTTCTCATTGTTTTAGATAAGTAACATTTGCAACGCTAAAGAAAAAAAAAACAGGTTAGTCCTATCTGTTTTCTTTTTTTTTCAAAACCAATTGGAATAGTATTTTGTCAAAAAAATTATATCTAATGAGATAATCGTTTTGGGTTTTGTTCCCATTACTAACATGATAAAACACATTTATTCTTTTTTTTATAAAACTGACATAAAATCCTGTTATAAATCCATCCTATTCAGAACAAAGAACTGTTTTGATATATCATAATCTCTTTACTAATACTTTATTTTCATTTTCTGCACAAATTTTCATTAGGAACATCCTATAGTTTTTAATTCCATATTTAAGCACTCTGGTTTTGGTAGCAAATATTAACATGATAGATTTTGGCAGATTCCCTTCATTTCATAGTTTTGGTAGCTGTTTGGTATTGAAATTAATTTCTCTGAATATTTGTTAGAATTCTCTTAGAAATCTATATTTTTCTTCTTTTTAACTTTTTCTTTCTTTGGAAGATCATTTACTATTTTATAATATATTTTTCTGAGATTATATTCTTAGATTATCTAAGTCTTGTTAGCTTAATTGGGGAATTATATATATATACATATATATATACACATATTTTGGAACATAATCATCCATTTCATTTAAGTTATAGACTTTATTGGCACATAGCTGGGAAAAATTGTTTCCACTAATAGTCATGTATTTTTTTTTTCATTTTGAAAATGTCATTTTGACATTCTTCTTTTTAAAATGTTATAGAATAACTTTCTATTTGTTTGTATTTTATTAAATGTCCTTCAATTTTATTAACCCTTTGGTCTCCATAATTTCTATGTTGATTTTAAATTGGTATTTTTTGAAATTTAGTAATTTTACTCTTTATATAGGTCATGACAATGATGATGGTAATGATGTTCATTTGCATATGCAATTCAATATTCTGAATTTTCTTTTGTTGATGAAAGTATTAGGAAATATACATTTTTGCTCAGGTTTCTGGATATCATGCAAAAAATTTGGTGTGTTTTTCCATTGTTTTATTATCTTAAATAAAAGTATCTATATTTTCTATATGTTATTTTATCCAGATATTATTTAGGATTGAGTCATTTAGTCTCAAATTAATTTTAATCTATTATGCAACAAATCTATAATAAAGATGATTGTTTCATTATGGCCTATAAATAATGTTTTATTATTTCTGCTTTCATGTACTTTTTAAGTTCTTATGCTCTAATATATGATTACTTTGTGAATGAACCATTAATAACTAATACATATACATACACATGTATATATGAATACATTTACATATATGTCTATTTCTATTCCTCTTCAACAATATAAATCTATCAATCTAAGTTTTCTATAATTCTATATATGCTTATCTTTCACATTTATTTATTTTTGTTAGATTTATCTAGATCAGAAATGGGTACATTATGATCTCTTAGTATTATAATGTTACTTTCTGTTTCTCCCTTTTCAAGCTCTTGTTTATGTTCTCATATTTCTTGTTGTCTTATCAAGTCATTCATTTTTGTCTGTTCCATTCTGTTTTTCCTGGAGTTCTGTTACTTGGATGAACTTTTATTCTTGCTAATTCTCTTTGTGTATCTCTTTTCCATAGCTGTCATTTCTTTTTCAATATTTTTGTCTAAAGTTTTGTTGTGGGGGGCTTGAAGTGAACCCCCAAGCCTTGGGAAGGGTATCTTTTGCAAGGATGCAAGACTTTGAAACTTAGCTTAAAAATAAAAAGATAAATTTATTAATTTACAAAGTAATGTTAAATCTGGCCAGGAAGGACTGCCTCCTAGGGCGAATAGCATAGATGGAACACTGTTCCCAGATGACATGAATTCTGGGGTCTTTGTACTCTTTACAACAGTGGAGATGTGACTTTGTACACCTCTTTAGACATGACTTTAGAGTGGTATGCACTGATGCATGGGGGGGGGGGCAGTTGATGATCTGACCAGGGTCTCCCTGAAGACATAGTTTAGGGGACAGGACAGATAGATAAATGTCTTAGATACAACTTGATGGTATCAAGGTGGCATAGCCTGGAGGAGTATCTCCTTGTCCATCTAAAGGACTATCAGAGGAAAATAACCCTCTCAGGGTCTGATAGGAGTTATCAGATTTTTTTGGGTTAGAAGGCACAAGGACAGAAGGGAGCAAAGGAATTTCCCTGCTTATAGTTTGCCTGAAACACTTCAATAGTTTTGGGAATACAATGCCAGGGCCACTTTCATTTTACATAAAATATTAATTCAAAACTTTTTCTTCATTCTCCTAGGAATTCCAATGATCTTGTGGACAAGCTGGGTTTTGGAAACATTACTCTTCGTTTTCTGGGGTCCTTCTTTTCTGGATCTGTATCAGGCATGCATGGCAATATCATCTCTCCATAACCTTTGTTGGTTTGTTTTTTATTTTTATTCATTCCTCCAGAATTACTTCTCTCATTGGGACTTAGTGTTAGGAAGACTTTTGTGAGACTTTTGTGAGAACAAAGAATACCTTTGTGAGAATTGTCATGGATGGGACAGTACTGGCCCTTCTTAGCTGGAGTCCAGCTGCTGTGTTCTCCAAGTGATGAGTGAGTGCTGTGTTCTTCAAGGATTGCAGGACCTCCTGACTCCACAGAGGGAAGTGAGACTCAAGCCCTAGGCTCAGAATAGAGGTAAACAGGCAGTTTAAGAGAAAAAGCTCATGTGCCCCATTTAGAGCCAGACCAAAGCCCTTTTCCTCATTTCCTTACCTGATGAGTCTCATTGGCATGACCTCTCCCCTAGCTAAGAGCCTGGGGGCAGGAAACGAGAGCAGAGCTAGGAAAACAGTACAGTTTTCCAAAGGAATTCAAGGGTTTTCCAAATGGCAACTTCCTTGGCCAGAGAACTGGTCTCCCTGCCTTATTTTGTGACTTCTTGTGGGAAGCCTAAGGAAAGTCTGCAAATGGAGGCCTAAAGAGAATGAGGCACAGCAGCCTCCAACAGGAGTGCCCCCCGCTTTCCTCTTGCCAGGGGTCATTGTCTGAATGGAGCGGGGGATGTGAGTGCTGATTATTCTGCAATCACCAGGCAGAGGGTTTTGCTGCCATTATTCCACCAAATAGCAGCTGATAAGCACCTGAGCCACCAGTACCTGGGCATAAAGCAGAGGGGGCTGGCTGCAATCAAACACTCATAGCTCTCTGCCCTTCCCAGTTGCATACTTAGAGGACTCCCACAGAAGTGGAGGAGAGTGATGGGGGAAAGTGTAGCTACAGCACCAAATAGGATGTGGCATGTGGCAAGCTCTGGGTGGGCTCCAATGGGCATGGAATTCCTACTCTCCTAGAAATTTCAGTGTTCGAAGCAACCTGGATGGGATGTTATTCAATCCCTCCATTTTCCAGAGGGTAACTCAGTTGTAGCAGACGTCATGGGACCTATGCAAGATAACCCAGTGAGCCTGAGTTGGACTTAGTCTTCATTCCCCATCCTGGATCTGATTCTCCATCTCTGAGCTTTCTACGTTCATGGATTTTATGCTTCTCTGTAGGTGGCAACTCCCCTCCCTGGGAGAGGATTGTAATAATAGCTGACATTTATATAACACTTTGAGGTTGGCAACACACTTTACATATGGAGTGGGTGGGGTGCTACCCAGGCTGCACATAAGTCCTCCCTGGGTGATGACAGCTACAGAGGTGGATGCCTTAAGGAAAGGTCTGGAATTCAGGGCACCTGTCTCTCTTCACCCTGATCTTCCCTTGGGGAAGAGGGAAGCAAAAGGCATGGAAGCAAAGAAATCCTTTACCTTGGCCCAGATCTAAAGCCCTAGAAACAAAAAGGGCTTCTTTCTGAGCAGCCTTAGTCCTCAGATGGCACCTGGCACCCACAATGTCCTTTTCCAGGCCTCCAAGTTTATGCCCCGTCAGCCCATCGAGAAGCATTGTGGTTTTGTGTGTGTGTGTGTGTGTGTGTGTGTGTGTGTGTGTGAGAGAGAGAGAGAGAGAGAGAGAGAGAGAGAGAGAGAGAGAGAGAAAGAAACACCTAGATTCCATATGTCTGTGTCTATGTCACTAAAAATCAGAGAATGTCTAGCTGTAGTGGTGCTCTCACAGCTCAGGGTGGGTAAGAGGTCCAGAAACAGTGGTATGCACACAGTGTCCCTTGTAAGCCAGGACTATTATAGCCAGATGGGGGATAGTAATGAAACCCACCAGTGCAGGTGTTCTCCAGTCTGAGATGTGGACTAGGATTGAATGGAAAACTGAGCTTGTGTTTCTTCTGAGCCATTCTCTAATTCAATTCAATGGCTTCCTGCAAGATTGGAGGTTTCGGCAGAGACTTTGGTAGACAGTTGGGAAGGTAAGAGGTGTAAAAGAGTAAAAAGTAGTTTCCACATGGTAAAGGGGGGAAAATTATGGTTTGGTCGGACTGAATATAAAAATGGGTGGTAACCAAGAATTGAATAAATATCAATTCTAAAATGATTTTTAGCAATTTATTTATAAAATACAGGAGAGAGTGAAAGTAGAGAAATGAGAAGAGGGTAGAGTAAGAGATCTAGCTTAAGGAACTAGATTATATGTTCAAGTCTTGGCTTTATTCCAGCAGGGTTCCAGAGGCCCAGCTAGAGAGCCTAAAATTCAATTTACAAGGGTTTTAGCCATGAGGGCTTCTCCCAATCAAGGTCCCCTCCAGAAATTATTAGCTCCAGGGAAGCTAATGGAGTCAGCCTTTTTCACTCACCATGTGTAGTACTAAGGGATAGATATAAGAATAGTCTCACCAAGTCCAAGGTCCCAGCCAGAGCTCCTCCTTGGCCAAAGAGCCAAGAAGAACTGACTCATAGGAAGTTGTAACTCCCTTTTAAAAGGCCTTCTTTTGCATCACTTCCTGTGCATTCCTCTCATTTTACGTGTACCATTCACAACAAAGGCTTTGCTTAGGACTGCCAAAGGAGCAGTCAGTCATTCTCATTTGTCACCCACTCTTTTTTTTTAAGAAAAATTTTCCATGTTCTTACTTTTCCCTTAACTCCCCCCCAAACTCTTCCCCACCATAGCGCATTTCCACTGGTTTTAACATGTGTCATCAATCAAGACCTATTTCTATATCATTGACAGTTGCATTGGTGTGGTTGTTTCAAGTCTACATCCCCAATCATGTCCGCATCAACCCATGTGTTCAAGCAGTTGTTTTTCTTCTGTGTTTCCACTCCTGTAGTTCTTCCTCTGAATGTGAGTAGCATTCTTTTCCATAAACCCCTAACCTTAAATTTATATCACTGAGTGCATATATTAACAAATTAGGGAGGGCAGAGATTAATGAATTGGACATGCAACTTAAAAAGCTAGAAAATGAACAAATTAAAAATCCCCAGATGAAAACTAAATTAGAAATACTAAAAATCAAAGGAGAAATTAATAAAATCAAAAGTAAAAGAACTATTGAATTAATAAATAAGATTAGAATCTGGTATTTAAAAAAACAGATAAAATAAACAAAGTACTAATAAATCTAATAAAAAAAGGAAAGAAGAAGACCAAATTAACAGCATCAAAGATGAAAAAGGAGACCTCATCTCTAATGAAGCGGAAATTAAGGCAATAATTAAAAACAATTTTGCCCAATTATATGACAATAAATATAGCAATCTAGGTGATATGGATAAATATTTACAAAAGTAAATTGCCTAGATTAACAGCAGAAGAAATAGAATACTTAAATAATCCAATATCAGAAAAAGAAATTGAACAAGCCATCAAAGAACTCCCTAAGAAAAAATCACCAGGGCCTGGTGGATTCACAAGTGAATTCTACCAAATATTTAAAGAAAAACTAATCCCAATCTGTACAAATTATTTGATATAATAAGCAAAGAAGGAGTCCTACCAAATTCCTTTTATGGTACTGATTACAAAGCCAGATAGATCAAAAACAGAGAAAGAAAACTACAGACCAATCTCTTTAATGAACATAGATGAAAAATCTTAAACAGAATGCTAGCAAAAAGACTCCATCAAGTGATCAAGAGGGTTATTCATTATGATTAGGTGGGATTTATACCAGGAATGCAAAGATGGTTCAACATTAGGAAAACCATCCATGTAATTGACCATATCAACAAACTAAGAAACAAAAATCACATGATTAACTCAATAGATGCTGAAAAAGCCTTTGACAAAATACAACACCCATTCTTATTGAAAACACTAGAAAGTATAGGAATAGAAGGACCTTTCCTAAAAATAATAAATGGTATATATCTAAAACCATCAACAAGAATCATCTGCAATGGGGATAAATTAGAAGCCTTCCCAATAAGATCAGGCATGAAATAAGGATGCCCATTATCACCTCTATTATTTAACATTGTACTAGAAACACTAGCAGTAGCAATTAGAGAAGAAAAAGAAATTGAAGGTATTAAAATAGGCAATGAGGAGACCAAGATATCACTCTTTGCAGATGATATGATGGTCTACTTAAAAAGTCCTAGAGAATCAACTAAAAAGGTAGTAGAAATAATCAAGAACTTTAGCAAAGTTGCAGGATACAAAAGTAAATGCACATAAATCATCAGCATTTCTATATATTTCCAACACACCACAGCAGGAAGAGTTAGATAGAGAAACACCACTTAAAATCACCCCAGACAACATAAAATACTTAGGAATATATCTGCCAAGACAAACACAGGAATCATACGAACACGACTTGTCACCCACTCTTACACACATGAGTCACAGACTTCCCCACATGAGAATTAAGTGGTGGTGTTTAAATTTTTAGTGATTAAATCTAGAAATGGGCAGGGTAGGACTATTCCCATCTTCATAGAGGGAACCTCAAAGAAGGTGGAGATGTATCCTGGCCTCCTTTTTCCTTCTCTCTCTATGTTTTCACACTGGCTCCCATGGTACAGTTCTTTGTTCTTTGTAACCCCTTTACAATATTTTTAAGAGCCTGGAAAATAAGTAAAGGCTTGCTACATTCTTGGTGGTTGATTCTCTAAATGTATAATCTTGTCAAGGTGCATATGCACATGTGCGGGCACACACACATGCACATACACATATACCAGCCCCCTCGTAGCTATACAGTTATTCTCTTGTGGGTGCTTTGAGCTCACATAGCAATGCTTTGAGGTAGGATTGACATGAAAAATCTCATTCTTCCACTGAAGGGAACTGAGGAACAGACAGAACATATAACTCACCTGTACTTCCATAGTTCCATGCATACATATAAGTATAGAGAGAGACAGAGAAAACAAAATAGATTACTTCCACAAGAAAAAGAATGGATAAATAGAAATAAGTAGGACAGAGTTTTCTATCTACATATGTCTTTTGGTCAAAGGATGTCTTCTCTAATGCGGGAACAGAAGGAATTAACTGGGTATTTTAATGTAAGAAACAAATTTAATTTTTTAAATGCTCCTTCTCCTCTTCCTCCTCCTACTAAATACCTTATACCTAATACTCCTCAGACTCTTTTTGCTTAGTGGATATGAGTGTCCTCAATTTGATTCTGGCATAATTACATCACCTCACAAATGGTAAGGACCTTAGTGACCCTCTTGCCCACTTCATATCTGAAAAAGAATCTCGATTTCAGCATATCCAGAAATGGTTATCTATCCCCAGTGGATGATCTCCAATGAATGAGGACCCCCACCCCCTAGCAAACCAACTTACTGACCCTCGGGAAAGCTTTCCTCATTGGGATGCTTATCCTGTCCCCATATCTTCATTTGCCTCTTTTCAGATTTTCTTCATCACTCCGGAGTCTGCCCACTAGGGACAAATAAGGAGGCTAATCCCTCTGCTCTATAAAAGCCTTTCAAATACATATAATAACAGAGCCTATTTGCCCTAGGCACCAAGTGGGCAAAGCACCAGCATCTGATTATACTACAATTACTAATCCCCATGGGCTAATAATAAGTCATATTTATTTGTTTGTTTCTGTCTTATGAAAAGAATTATTCTCATCTAGTTTGAGGAGCTAGGCATTATACCAGAGAGACAGGCCTGCGATCAAGAATGAGTTCCAATCTTAACCCAGACATCTATTTGTTGTGTGATCCTGAGCAAGTCACTTAACCCACTTTCTTTCCATTTTCTTTCTCTGTAAAATGAACTGGAGATGTAAATGGCAAACCACTCCAGTATCTTTGCCAAGAGGACCCCAAATGTTTTCATGAAGAGTCAGACATGACTGATCAACAACAAAAATTATAAGCAAGACATGAAACACTGTGGGACTAAATCCAATAGGCTGGTTAATAGGACTGTACTCAAATCCCATGTCAATACCTTTTTATGGCATGGAGATGAACTGAATGACTGGAAATCTTCCTCTGCTTCCTTCTGTTTCCCTGATGAAGGTTAAGGTCTTCCTAGGCACTCAGCTAAGCATATGCTTATTTTTTTTTTTTGGCCTTAGCCTTTTTTTGCTTCTCCCATTATACCACATACCCCTTTGAACCTTCATCTTATGAGACTGACTCACTGCCTACTGTGCTAAGAAGGCACTCAGCATATGCTTAACTCCGCCTAACTGGGATTGTCATTTACCTCAGGGTCCATTATTCAGTTTGAAACTGCTAGCCTTTCCTTTCATGGTGGATTCTCACAGGAACAGGGAACAAGTACAAGCTTTGGGGTCTCCAACTTACCAGCTAGTCCTAAAACTTGGGGATCATCAGATCTTTCCCAGCTACAAGTTTGGGGTTTCTAGATTCCATGTTGACAAGGATAGAATCATTTTGTTAAAGGGGAGCTTCAGCAACTTGCTATAATAGCAGAGTTGGCTCTGTTGACATGGAATCTAGAAGCCCCCAAACTTGTAGCCTAGAAAGATTTAATGAACCCCAGTTTACTTAGCTTAAAGGAAAGCCTCAGGCTTGACCCCATCACATGAGCATTCCTCCCTGAGGAATGGCCAAGCCCACAAGAAGTGACTCTTCTTGTCTTCAGAAGCCAAGATCTCAGGACCTTCAACTTAGGAGACTGACTTGCTGCCTATTGCAGTAAAGAGTCACTCGGCTTGGGTTTGGCCTTTCCTCAGGATGAAACGCTCATGTGATGGAGTCAAGCCTGAGGCTGTAACCTTTAAGCTAAGTAAACTGGGGTTCATTAAATCTTTCTAGGCTACAGGTTTGAGGGTTTCTAGATTCCACTTCGACAGCCCCTTTCAGTGTCAGGATTTGAATCCAGGTCTTATAGCTCTAAATCATATTCCTATAAACAAATCACTTTCTCTGTCACCATAGTTTAACCATAATGATTGCATTGTGAGTCAAGGGGATCTTGTCTCCCAAGCACTCAGGCTTGATCAATTTTCCACTGATGGATTTCCAATTGGCCTCTTTTCTACTTCCCAATCATTCCCAAACACCATTAGAGCTCTCCTCCATGGCATTGAAGAGTATTCTGCCTTTTCTCACTACCAAATTGCCTCTTACTCCTCCTGATGGATCTGGAAGGGGTCTTTCTGGTGAGTGCATTCTCTAGGGAGCTGAGGTCAGAGGCTTCAGCCCAACCAGACCCTTCCCTTTTTCAGTTGTCTCATTTCTCTGCAGCACTTGGTACATAAGACATTTAATTAAATTTCCTTGTACTGTACTACTCTGAGGTTAGGCAGTAATGGGAAGGGCAACTCATCTGAGAATCAGGAAGAGTTTTCCTTCTCTCTTTTCTCCCCTATTCAGTCCAAGCCCATCCCTATCTTCTCTCCTCTCCCTCCTTTCCCCATACACTCTGAGGCAATGACAGGGTGGAACCAGGAGACTGAACAAAATTCAATAGAAGGGAATCATCCAATCACAGGTTTTTAATCTGGAAGAAATCTCAGAGGTCATTCCAAATGGATAAGGAAGCTGAGGCCCCAAGAAGCAGAGGGCCAGGTTGTAGGATAGTCAACTTGAAACCTGGAGACCCCCAAGTTTGCCCCTGTTCCCCTAAGAATTCACCTCCTGGGAAATCTCAGACTTGCCATTTCAGACTGAACAATATATCTTAAAGTACTTGTTTATCCCAGCTTGGGTGGGGCTAGCCAACCTAAGCAAATGCTAAATACCCTTTTAGTCTTAAAAGTTTTTTTTTCCATTGTATCAGAGATCATTTCAAAGAAGACCAATATCTGGACAGGAACTATCCTTTTAGTGTCTACTGTAATTAGACCACTCCCTGATTCCCTAGTCCCTGGCTATGGTTCTTTCCCAAGTCTGATCTTATCCGGTCACTGTAGCTTGAACACTCCCATTTCCTTGTAGCCATGGTAATGTCAATCAATCATGCTTCTATGTCCTCAGTTCTTCAAAGGACACATAACTTTCCAAATTCTATTGTTCCTCAGAGCCATCATCTAGGATGGTGATCCTTCCAGGGATATGTTCCCAGAGTCCGGGGAGCAGGCCCTGTAAAGTTCTTGGCACTGGGCTCTATGTAGTGGCCAAATATTGAATCTCTCCCTCTCCTGATTAAAGACTTGCTTTTTCTGACTACTTTTAAGTAAGTCTGTGTTTTCTTCCAAGTTAGCAGGATCATTTGTCAGTGCATGTTCTATCCACTGGGCCGCCATGCTCTCTGAAGGGAACATGATAATCATGGCGCCACATAGAGCAGAATTGTCATTCATCCATTCATATACTGGTGACTTACTAATTAATTCTTTTACATTTTTATTTGTAAAGCAGAGAGAATTTGAGTTGACTAAGTTATAGGGCCCTCAGCATTCCCTCCAGAGACCTTGCTTTTTCTTTCTCCTTCTCATGACACACAACTGCTTCTATGGCTGAGAATATGTGGAAAGAAAAAAATGTGCAGGACTAACACACATGATGGAGCAGCCAACATGTGGTCTTTGGGGAAGCCCCTTAATAGCTTAACAATTGACAGTAACTAGTCCTTTCAGTGAAGCAGATTGCAGGTCTTTTCCCTCAGATAAATCCAAGATGATTTTATGGCAGAAAGCAATCCTAGAGTGATAGAAGGTGTAAGGCCCAGACACAGACTGGCAGAATTTTAGTGCCCTCATGGAGCAGCCCAGGATCTGAAGGATGGATGTGTCAGGACTTCAGAAAAACAGACTCATAAATCTTGACACTAAGTGGAGGCTGGGATCAGGCCTCTCGTGAGGATGTGGGAGGAGTACCAGAATCCATCTGGTAAAGAAATGGAGAGAGGTGGGAGCATCCAGGAAAGAATCATTGTAAACCTCTGGGAATAAAATCCAGAAAGGGAAAGGGGAAGAAAGATTTAGAGATACTCTCTGCTAGCAGTTGCTTGGGTGGAGGGGAGACAAGAAGAAGCCATTTTAATGAGGAGGGTAAGAGCAGGGTAAGACTTCTCCTGCCCCTGGTTCCTGTCTCTCAGAAAGTGTCCCAGTGCCCCAGGAACCCCAGATCAGTTTGAAACTAGTAAGTGAGACTCATGATCACCTATTCACTTCCACAGGCTTTTATGTGTCCTAGGGACACAAAGGCAAGATTGTCAATGTCCCTGCTCCCAAGGAGCTTCTGTTCTTTTGGTGATGGGCAACATCACTGTCACACGTACATCAAGGAAGTCTAAAAGGAGAATGCTTAACCCTGAAGAGGAGGCAATCTAGGAAGTACATCAGGTAGGAGGTGCCTTCTGAGCTGTGATCTGAAGGGGAAAAAAAGTATTTATTCTAAAAGGCAAAAGCAAATAGAGATACTGTAGAAGGGGAGAGTCAACAAAAGAGCAGAGGCTGGAGCTAAGATGGGTAGAGAGGAGACCTGGTGACCACTTGGAACTGAAGGGAGAAGGGGTGAAGAATTAGAATGGAAAGGTGGTCCCCGTAATAAGGTTGTTACTCACGGCCAGCCTGAGCAGTTTCTCTTGGGTGCTTGAGGCCATAGAAGGAACCCTACACAAGAAGGAACTGATATTTTTTTTCTTTCTGCAAGGATATTAGTGGAAGTAAATCCATGAACAGGAGTGCTACATAGGCATATTTCCCAGGCAGTGACACCAAACCCATGATTCCTCTTTAGGGTCCTGCAGGACAGAACTGTTCAATCTACTATTGCCAAGAGAGATGGCGAGGATAAAGTCACCCAAAGGCTCTCAGGCTCTTGTCATAATGAAGGCAAATGCCCAGCAGGTGGTAGAAAGGAGCAGCTTCCAAGACTTCTCTGTCAAAATCTCTCTGTGGGAAGGTGGTCTAAAAGATCATGAATTGCTGCCCAGCATCCTTTCATTCTGGTGAATCAGTTTCTGTCATTTAATAGTGTGGGAAATATTCTGAGCCAGCTCCATCTGGTGGTTAATCTGCATTTCTAGTCATTCTGTGCCACTGTTTGGTCAGCCAATGCTGACTTCTCTTCCTCCACAAGTCAGTCAATAAACTTGGTTTAAGCACTCCCAGGTCATTCCCTTGGGGGTCATCCCAACAGCCATTCTAAACAGAAAAGAGCCCACAGGTTCCAAAAGATTTATAGCAACTCTGTGTATGGTGGCAGAGAATTAGAAATCGAGGGGATGCTCATCGAATGGACAAATTGTGGTCTATGATGGTGATGGAACACTACTGTATCACAAGAAGTGATGGGCAAGATAATTAAAAACACAAAACCTGGAAAAAACTAACGGGATAATGAATAGTGAAATGAGTAGAAGCAAGAGAACATTATACACAGCTACAGATGAATGTATTGTGAATGTTACTTTCGGATTGTGAGCTAAAAAGTAAAAACAGATTTAATTTGTATGAACCTGTTGTTCTCCCTGACAATAACTTCTGTGATGAGGAGAGAGTGGGCAGGGACTGGGACACTTGTAGATGGGATTTATTCTGTAGATATGAAGGAAAGTAAATTAAAATATATGAGATTTGCAATTTAATCTATGTACCATCTTCTTTTCCTTTGTATATGGAAAGGCTTGTTTTATTTGGCTTCATAGGCTTTGGAATAAAATTATATATGTGTATGTGTATCTGCATATACATACAAATATATATTTTTTAAAACAGCCCTTAGATTTAGAAAGTTTCTTCTGCTGGGAAAAAGGCAGATGAATTCCACAGTGACTCAGAACACTCTGCAATGAGGGAACAGGTCAGTACAATGGAAGCGAATTAGCCCAAACACTTAGCAGCAGCATGTAATCTCTATTCAGCATCCCCACCATCCACTTTCCCCATCTCCAAGGCAACCCAGACAGCACCATTCTACTGCCTGCTATCCATCCTTGTTGGCACAGTCTCCCTAGATGTTCACTGAAACCAGATTGTACCTGGAGAAAAAAAAAGGGAAGAATAAAACAGTCAGGGGGAGGATGTATCCTGACCTGCCACCCCCTCGATGTACTTCTATCACCTTATTCTTAAGCCTTTGCTTCTTCTTTCCCCTTGAAGTTTCACTGCTTTTTGGATACTCATATCATTGGGAAGTTTTTGTGCATGTGAAGACAGAAAAGCTGAGAGATCTCTACCTCTATCTATAGACACATGTACAAACACATGTTTAAACATATATGTATGTCATAGCTATTTAAACATGATCTCCCAAAGTGTTCATAGCTACTAAGGCATGATACTCCAATGAGGATGTTTTAAGGAGAAATGGGAAATGCTTAAAATTTTTTTATGTCTATTTCCCTTCTCCCTAGACTTCTCTTCCCACTAAAGTCAACAATATTGTTTAGGGCAAAAACAAGATCACAGAGTAGTTGATGAGAACAACATGTACATGCCATTGAAAGATATTCATGGAAGAGAATTTTGAGGTCTCTTGAATCTAAACTCTTTATTTTACAGAAGAAGAAACTAAGCCTCAGTAGATTGGGAAGGGATGCGCCTTGATGTTGTACAAGTTGTTATTTAGAGATAGAAGGCATCATAGCAAAGGACCTGAATTTCAGAAATGATAGAAACCCAAGATGCCTAAAGCCAAGCTATAACCCTGATATTCTCATCCCTAACACACTGCCCTAATTCCACAAACACAATTTAGGAGACAGCCCAGGGAAATTTTGCTTCCTGTTATTTCCCCATTCTACTTTTCTCTTTGGATTTCTCCTCTAGAAAGTATCCATCAATGCCTTCAATGCCATTGAATGAAGAGAATGAGGCATTAATTAATCAGCTCTCTAATATATAGGAAAATAATACCTGGCAAAGGAGAAAGCATAAACAGTCCAAAACCAAATGGCAGAAGTCAAGGCTTGGTTTGTAACCACTTTTAGTAAAGCTCTTGTGTCTTAATGGCCTTTCCCCAACCATCCAGGATTCTATTTCTTCATTTCTTGCCCCTTTCCAGCAATGGTCATTTGTAAATCACCTACTATATTGTTTTTGCTGTTCAGTCATTTTTTGGCAATATTCAAATCTTCATGACCCCATTTGGGGTTTTCCTGTCACAGATACTGGAATGATTTGCCATTTCCTCCAACTTGCTTTACAGATGAGGAAGCTAAGATGAATGGGGTTAAATAACTTGCCTAGATTCATACAGCTACCATTTGAGGCCATATCTGCACCGGGGGAGAAGAGTGTTTCTGACTTCAAGCCTGTCACTCTATCTGCTGTACCACCTAGCTGCCTCACTATATGTCAGATACTATTTGATAGTGATTTAAACATAAGATCCCATGACTTAAACTTGGACATTCAACCCAGTTCTCTGATTTTCCAAGTGAGGATGCCCATTGAGGTTTAAATGATTCATCCCCATCACAGATAATAAGAATGGTGGTGGAATCTTTAACAAAGGCCACCTAAGTTCAACTTCATTACTATTTCCTTGCATATTGCTGGTCCTTCTCAGCAACAATTGTTTAAAAGAGGGCACACATAGAAAGGGCAATGCTTTTTTCCAAGTGATGAATCACTTGGAGAATTCCAGGCATTTTTAGCTCCTCCCACTCTCTAATTCTAGTCTTTACAGTTCTACCCTGTGGGGTCCTGTTTACTCTGCCTGTGGGTAACACTGAACACAGAAAAAGGCATGCACAGACTTCCCAGAGAGACTAATCTGGGCTATAAAGTGCCCACATAGATGAACCCCTGGAAAGGAAAAAAAAAAAACAAAGAATACAAATTGTGCTTGTGAAAGAGATTTAATGAAAACTGTCAGCCACATGGACAACAGGGAAAATTATCAGATCAATAACCAACAAACAAATCTATTATCTACTGAACTAGCAGCCATATAGATTATCAGGGGGGAAATTCCTTGCTCAATACTAGCACATTCATCAAACTCTCTCATAGAAAAAAAATAGAATGTGATTAAATGACCTTCAAATATAAGACATAGTTATTTCTAGGATCATAAAAGCTGACAAGGGAAAGAAGCCTGAGCTGTTCTAGTCTTGTTTTGAGTTGCTTTTCCCCTATCGAGGAGGATGATTGGACAGGAGAGAATAAAACCATAATATGGAGTCGGTATCCAAGACAAAAAAGGGAGATCACAAGAGGATTCTTACTTGCCTTCATTAGTTTGTCATGAGGACCAAATGAACTACTCTGTAGCAGAGCTGTTACCGAAGGAGTTGGTGGGTGTAATTTCTGAGCTAATAGGGAAATTTACAAGATTTTGGATTATCAGAGAGGCACTGGAGTGCTAGAGAATGTCAAATGTGTTTTGTTTTCTTTTGTTTTTTTAAATAAATGAAAAATAGAACCTACAGACAATAGAATAGTAAGCTTCACTTGTATTCCTGGCCAAACTGGATAATGTATTATTAAAGAAAATGAATTTAATGAATTTTGATGAATGTTCAAATATTCAGTGACCACAAAAAATCAGCATGGGTTCATCTAGAGGAAGTGGTATCAGCTTTTCCTTTGTTTTTTAACAGTTGCTAATCTGACAAATAAGGGAAATAATTTAGAAAAAGATTTCAGTAAAGTATATGATAATGCCTCTCATTTTTTGGGAAAGTTGGAAAGGTACAGACAATAAAATCCTCTAATAAAATGGAATCAGAACTGATTGCATAGTGGTATTCAAAAAGTTAATTGCTGCACACTGGCTTGAAAGAAGTCTCTAGGGGTATGGCCCTAGCCTCTTTTTTGAGACCTGTAGTATTTAAGATTCTAGCAATGACTTTAATCAGTGTACAGATGTCATCATTTTCAAATATGCAGAAGATTAAAGAACTGGGATATCTAGAAACTAAACTAGAGAGTAGAGACAGGTTCTAAAGATTATCCTGATGGACTAGAACACTGAATGTTCTAATGATATAAAATTAAATAGATGTAATTATAAAATCGAGTTCAAAAATTTGACTTCTTAAAAGTAAGGTAGTAATAATGTGCTTTGATAGCAGTTTGTAGAAGAAGGAAAAAGAAGAAGAAGAAGAAGAAGAAGAAGAAGAAGAAGAAGAAGAAGAAGAAGAAGANACCTGGTCCAAGTACCACCTGAAGAGGCCTTCAGGATCTCGACAGTTTTCCGTTTCCAAGCTGGGCAAATGGAGCCGTTTCTACAAGATGCTCAGTTCAGAGAGCAAGAGGGTGTCAGAGTGAGAGCAGCGCTCCCGGGCCTTCTCCGTGTCTCGGGGTCGTTTGGGGAAGCCCGTGAGCTTGTCCAGGGCCATTAGGTAGCTCAGGGGACAGAGGACCTTCTCTGCTGCATGACCCTGCACCAGTCACTTATCCCCCACGGCCTGGCCCGCCCTTCTGCCTTGGCACCAGCACAGAGAACGAAGAGTGAGATGGAAGGGGAGGTCCGAGAACAAAGAATCCTGTTTATAAACACGTGAACTAGCCCACGAGGGGCCTTTCCTTTGTGCTCACGCCACGATGCACAGAGGATGGATTCTCCCTCCTTGGTAGGCCTGAGGAGAAGGAGGAGGAGGAGGAGGAGGAGGAGGAGGACGACGACGACGACGACGACGACGACGACGACGACGACGACGACGACGACGACGACGACGACAACGAGGACGAGGGCGAGGAGAACTAGATATTTTCTTGAACTAAAAATGTAATCCAAGCCAACAATGAACTTGGGAACCAAAAATGTCAGTGCCATCTAAGATTCAAATAAAAGAACCCTTGCATCTACTGTTAAAAAAGTGATAGACCCCTTGCATTTATTCCCATTCTTATGACTATAAAGGGTCCAAGGGAGTTGTATAGATGTACAATGATGTTGATGTATCAATCTGTACTCTCCTCAGCTGTAGTTGATGGGAGGAACACCTACACCAATCACCCTTGACTGCTGCTGTAAGTTATCCCTTTCTTTCTAACAGCTGTCCAGTAAGGACCCTTGAGAGGTTAGATAGATGGGTAACTTTTCCAGGTCCAACCTGGGGTTGAATAAATTAGTATTGGGCTATTGATTTGCCTTGGATAACATTTAGGATCTAACTTCTTTTGACTCCTTTCTCAAGAGTTGTGATATAAAGACCACTCAGGAAGGTACTTGTTGAATACTTTATCTATAAACAGAGAAAGGATAACAAGGTAAAGGATTGGAGATTGGAAAGTCTATTGATCTATTATCTATAAACTAGTTGTCAATCAGGACTGGAGGCTATTCATCTGGTGGAAGCTGGAGATTTACCCACTTCTATCTCTGGCTGGACCTGGCCACAACCAAGCCAGAGAATAGGGAAGGCTATTAATGCAGATGTATTGATGATCTTATTCTCTCAGCTTTCTCACTACCAGTGTTGGTGATGCACTAACTCTCACAGTCTATCAGGAAATAGCTTCATGTTTATTCTTACCCTCTTCTTCTTAGACCTCCCTGCCACCCTTCAACCTCCCACTAAGTACAGAGACTTCCCAGTCCAGAGACTACTGTCCAGAGACCTCCAGAGAGAGACTTCCTTCAAAGTGGCTGTAAGGAGTATTTAATCCATGGGGCCAATTGATGTTTGCCTCTGGCTCATGGCATCTGGGAATATTCTGAGTCTTTCAACAGCCATCCCTGTCAGTCAAGGTGGCATTCATCACTTCCCAGCTTATGAATATAACACCATTCAGAATGCATCTCAAGTAAGGCAGAGTCAAGATAACAGAGTGAGGTGTTATCATTTTCAAGCTTCTCCTAAATCTTCTCCTGCATTTAAAATGACCATTAAGAAATGTTGTTTAATTCTCTGCTGGAAAGCTAACAAAAATCAGAGTGATTCATTGTTTCATCTCAGGGGAGCTCATAAGGACAAAGATATAGGTCAGTACTGTGGGAGATTTTGGTCAGGAGTACAATGGAGGACTAGAGGTGGTCTTTGGAAATAACAGCTACAGTAGCAGATGCACCAAATACAAGCAATGCACAGGTATGGTAACACAACTGAACACATTCTCAGAAAGATTTCATAGAATCTCTGAGTCAGTATTGGGGACATAAACTCTGTAGGCTATTATCCATTTTGGGGTCAGAGAGAAATGGTCATAGTCACAAAGAAACAGTGGCCTTGACTATATAATGACCAAAGTGTAAATCAGGAGGGCAATGACCAGACCTATTTCTGGATCATATTACTTTGGAATAACTTGTAAACTACAACCTTCTGAACTGAACGATATAAATTTGGGTTGACCATCCCCATAAAGATGACATAAGCCCAATGACAATATAAAGTTCAAAGTTAAGAAATAGGCAGGGAAAATGAGGAAATAACTACAAACAAGAACCTGATCATAAAGATCTTCTCTGGTGAAAGAGACATGATAGAAGACACAAACTTAAGACAAACTCAGAAAAAGAAAATGACAAGAAAATATCTGTAAGCAAAGCTTGAAAGAAAAATAGAGGTTGGGCACAAGCTCAAAAAATATTACTAGAATACCTCAAGAAAGAATTTTAAAAAAGCAAAAAATTAAATTAAAATGATAGAGAAAAATTGAGAAAGGAAATGAAAGTGATACAAGAAAATTAGGAAAAGAAAATTAATATTTGTTAAAAGGGGCTTCAAAATATCGAAGAAAAGAAATCCTTTAAAAATTTGCCAAATAGAAAGAGATGTATAAAAAAATTTCATTGAAGAAAATATCTTCTTAAGGATTAGAATTGGTCAAATGGAAGCTAATAACTCAATGAGTCATTAAGAAACAATAAATCAGGGGCAGTTGGGTAGCTCAGTGGATTGAGAGCCAGGCCTAGAGATGGGAGTTCCTGGGTTCAAATCTGGCCTCAGCCACTTCCCAGCTATGTGACCCTGGGCAAGTAATTTAATCCCCTTAGGCTAGCCCTTACCACACTTCTGCCTTGGAGATTGACTCCCAGACAGAAGGTAAAGGTTAAAAAAAAAGAAAAGAAACAATAAACCAAAGTTAAGAGACTGAAAAATAGAAGAAACAGTGAAATATTTCACAGAAAAAAAATAACAACTGACTTGATGGAGGATTTTAAATTCATGGTACTACCTGAAATCCATTATTAAAAAAAGAACTTAGATATAAAAATTATAAAGAAAAACTGCCTAGAATTCTTAGAACCATAGAACAAAGTATAAATTGAAGGAACCCAGCAGTCACCTCCTAAAAGGAATTCCAAATGAAAAATCTAGAACACCCAAGTTGAGGAGAAAATGCCATAACCAACCAGAAAGGTATAATTGAAATTCTATGTAACCACAGTTAGGATGACACAAGATTTAGTAGCTACCAGTATAAAGAACAGGATTTGTAGTTTGATACTCTGGAAAATAAAGAAGCCAGGATTACAACCAAGAATAATCTAGTCAACAAAACTGAAAAATCTACATGGGGAAAATATATATTCAATGAAATAGAGGACTTTCAAAGATGTTGGATGAAAAGAACAGAACTGAATAGAAATATTGACATTCAAATAAATGCAAGGTTCAAGAGAGGCATAAAAATATAAACATAAATGAGAAATTGTAGGAGATTTTAAAATGTTATATTATTTATAAACCCATATGGGAAAATGACAAATGCAGTCTCTAATAAGATTATCATCTTTAGAGCAGTTGGAATAAGTCTACTTAAGCAGAGGGAATTGGTATGAGTCAGTTATCTTGAGGTTATATCAGACTACCTCTTGAGTACTATGTTCAATAGGAAAAACTTCATCTTTTGGAGAGTGTTAAGTTTAATTAGTTATTAATTAGTTATTTAGCATAATTAGAAGTAGAGATCAATAACAGAGAAAGGATTTTTCCCTGGCCATGCCTTATAAGGGGACAAGGAAAGAATCCTTTCTCTGGTATTGATCTCTACTTCTAATTCAACAGAAGACAGGCACACATAATGATAAAGAATCTTGTTTTTAACATGGAATCACCTTAAAGAAATGGGATGTTTTATAGGAAGGAAAAATTTAGATTAGAGAGAACATGATATTTGTCTTCAGGTATGGTGTTTAAAGGACCATCATGTGAAAGAAAACAGAATTGTTCTCTTTGAATACAGAGAATACAACTAAAAACAAAAGATTGGAGAAAAATTATGATTGGACTAATGAGGGGGAAAATGTAGGAGAATCCAAAAGTGGTATGGCCTGCCTCCTCCACCCATACTCATTAGGTTTCACTGAAATACTAGATGATTCCTTGTTAGGTATGCTGTAAAGATGGCCTATATGTCCATGAGTCCTTTCTAATTATGAAATAATGTGTTTCTGTGATTCTAGATAGAGGATTTCAATGCATGAATACCTGACTTGGACCCATATAGGGATCAGAAGAAAAAGGGTAGGAGAAAGATGGAGTCCAGTTCTTGCTCCTTTGTTGATTCAACTCAAGGCAGGAAAAAAAGGCAGGAAAGAACAGAATCATTTACTTCAGCCCTTAACATAATCAGTTCTACAAAATACCTAACAAATGACCATCTAGTTTTTCACTGAGTATCTTCAGTGAGCACAGGGGAACTAGTTAGGTCAGTGGCTAAAGAATTAGACCCGGAGTCAGGAAGGCCTAAGTTCAAATCTAGCCTCAAGATACTTATTAGATCCTCTGTAACTTTGGGAAAATCACATAACCTCTCTCTGACTCAATTTCCTCAATTGTAAAATGAAGAATAGGTCCTGCCTTCAGTGTTATTATGAGGAAAAATTGAGTTAACATATATAAAGCACTTTGCAAGCCTCAAAGTGATTTAAAATGTGAGTTATTATGAGTAGTAGTAGTAGTAATACCATAATTATTGTTATTATTATCATCATCATTATTAAGAACAAAGCCATGCTAACTCCTGGCTGACTTGAAAAGACAACAGAATTAAAGATCATAGGCAAAACCTTCATCTAACCTATGTGCAGCCTTATCTGCTACTTCCAGTCAAAGCTCTCCTGGTGCTAGTTAGGTAGCTAAGATCCAAAATAACCAAGTTCCTCTTTCTTATGGGCCCTTGGTTTCTTCAACTCTTAAGTTTTAATAATTTCTGGCCAAAATAGGGAAGACAGAACACATTTTATGAGAAGTCAACCCTATGTTATGTAGACAGAGAATTAGATTTCATCAGATTTGATATCAGAATATTCATAAATAATAGAGAATAATTTTGAAAATATTTGCATACAACACGCTATTGATTAAATGTTAACAGGGCACTATGCTAAGTGCTGGGAGTACAAGGAAAGGAAAAAGCAGTTCCTGCTCTAATGGAGTGCACAGTCTAATAGAAAAGAAACAAACTATTAACAATAAAGTACATGAAAGAACTATACATAGTAAATAAAAGGTAATCTTGGAAGTAAGGCAGAGACATTAAGAGTGTTGACATTGCAAAGGAGCAAAGTTATGCCCCATGGAATGACAAACTTTACACCCATGGGAGGGCATTAAAAAAAAAAAAAAAGACTACATGACCACTTGTT
Organism: Gracilinanus agilis; assembly: GCF_016433145.1. Taxonomy (NCBI): domain Eukaryota; kingdom Metazoa; phylum Chordata; class Mammalia; order Didelphimorphia; family Didelphidae; genus Gracilinanus; species Gracilinanus agilis. The sequence goes on along the minus strand of NC_058134.1, from coordinate 7,189,399 downwards.
AAGTATAACCTTGAGGAGAGGGACTTCTTTTTCAGACATGTACCTTCCTACTTTCACACTCAATAAAGACTGAGAGGACACTTAAAGGAAAAGCTTCTTTAAAAAGGAATGATACAAACTTTGATGGCCAGTGACCATCTATCTTTTGATTAAAGACTTCCCATGAAGAATAACCCTCTATTTCCCAAGCCAGCTCCTTTCAAGGGACAGTCACTCTACAAGGTGAACCTTAATCTGTTAACATGACTACCAGAACACATGCTATTTGCTGCCATTATAAATATTTAGGTTTCTAGGTTATTCTTGAATTTTTAACTGAAAGTTGTTTATTCTTCAGTCAGTTGTGTTGGAATTTGACTTTATAGTCATCCAAGGGGCTTCTCTGTTCTCTTTCAATTATTTTTGTTTTAAATTCTGATTTCATTTTCCTCCAATTCCATTTAAGATTTTCTAACATTTTTCAAAGAACATTGAGTATTAAGTTTGCTGGGTAAATGATTCTTGGTTGAAATCCTAGCTCCTTTGACCTCTGGAATATTATATTCCAAGCATTCCAATCCTTTAATGTAGAAGTTGCTAAATCCTATGTTATTGTGATTGTGGCTCCATGATATTTGAATTGTTTCTTTTTGGCTGTTTGCAATATTTTCTCCTTGTCTTGGGAGTTTGGGAATTTGGCTATAATATTTCTGGGAGTAAACTTTTTGGGAGCTCTTTCAGGAGGGTATCAGTGAAGTCTTTCAATTTATATTTTTCCCTCTGTTTCTAGAATATCAGGGCTATTTATCAAAATAATTTCTTGAAAGACTATGACTAAGCTCTTTTGTTGATCATGACTTTGAGGTAGTTCAATAATTTTTAAATTCTCTCTTCTGGATTTATTTTCTAGGTCAGCTTTTGTTTTTGTTTTCCCATGAGATATTTGACATTTCCTTCTATTTTTTCATTCTTTTGACTTGTTTGGTTTTTTTTTTAAATCTTTGTTTAATTAATTAATTTAAAATATTTTTACATGGTTACATGATTCATGTTCTTCCTCCCCTCCTTCTATTTCTCCTCCCATAGCCAATGAACAATTCCACTGGGTTTTACATGTGTCATTGATAAAGACCTATTTCTATATTATTAATATTTGCATTAGGGTGATTGCTTAGAGTCTACATCCCCAATCTTATCCCCATCAACCCATGTGATCAAACAGTTGTTTTACTTCTGTGTTTCTACTCCCACAGTTCTTTCTCTGGATGTGAATAGTGTTCTTTCTCATAAGTCTCTCAGAATTGTCCTGGGTCATTGCACTGCTGCTAGTAGAGAAGTCCATTACATTTGATTGTACCACAGTGTATGAGTCTCTGTATAAGTTTCTCCTGGTTCTGCTCCTTTCACTCTGCATCAATTCCTGGAGGTCATTCCAGTTCACATGGAATTCCTCCAGTTCATTATTCCTTTCAGCACAATAGTATTCCTTTTATTGTTCCTTAATATCTCACAGAGTCATTAGCTTCCACTTGCCAAATTCTAATTTTAAGGCATCATTTTCTTTTTTGAACTTTTCTGTTTTACTTTATAAGAAATTCTTTTCTTCAGTGAATTGTTGTACCTCTTTTTACAAAGGGCAAGTTTTGTCTTTTGAGAAAATTTTCTCTTCAGTGCATTTTTGTATATCATCTTTCATTTGACTAATTCTGCTTTTCAAAAAGATCTTCTGTTCTTTGGATTTTTATGCCTCTCTTAGCAATTGGTTTATTCTGGTTTTTTTTTAATAGTAATTTCTTCATTATTTTTGTGCCTCCTTTACCAAGTTATTGACTTATTTCCCATTTAATTCTTATTTCTTTTCCCAATTTTTCTTCTACCTCTCTAATTTGATTTTCAAAATTAGTTTTCAGATTCTCCATTAATTCTTTTTGGTCTTGAAAGCAATGAATATCTTTTCTTGAAGGCTTTGGATGCAGCAGTACTGACTTCATTGTCTTCTAAGTTTAACCCTGCCCCAACATAACTTTCTATGTTGATTTTTGTTTGCTAATTTTCCTGCCTTTTTCCTTTTAATTTAAAAAATGTTAAAGTGGGGCTCTGTAACTATGGTGAAGGGAGCACTGTTCAAAACTTTAGATTCTTTGTACATCTGCCTTCAGAGCTGACTCTTAGGATCAGTCTGCTTTCAGTTCTTTAAGGTGGTATAATATAAGGAGAGGTATGTTTGTTTAATACTCTCCTGGTTTGTGCTCTAGTCTGTGAGTAACCCCAAGCACACTTTTGCCCCTTGGAACTTTCATCAGAGTCCTCTGCTCCCCTGTGGCTTCAAGTGCTGGTGTATGTTGATGCTCTTCCTCACCCTGTGCCCCAGGGCTACAACCTAATTCTATATATGGGTAATGAGATAGGAGTCTTACACCCAGAACCAGAAAAGGAACCACTCTCATCTTCTTAGCAGTTGTCTGACCCCTCCTTATCATCTATGCCTGAAAGTTCTGGAAGCCTTGACTGCTGCTTCAGTATCACCCAAGTCCTATTGCCTTGGTGGGGCCTGCTCTGGCATGTTGTGTCCTACCTCCAATCTGGTGTAATAGATCCCTCCTGCTGACCTTCTAAGTTATTTTTACCTTTTCTTTTTGTTTCTTTCTGCTACAGAATTCATTTTGAGGAGTTTTAGCTTTTCGGAGGGTAATTTTGTAAAATTTAGATATATTCATGCACCTTCTCTGCCATCTTGGATCTGCCCCACCCCTCCATCTCAAACCACCTCTTGAGTTTTTTAATTGCCAAACTACCTCAGCAGGGGAGTAAATTGTATCCAAGGTTGCAAGAGCTCCCATATTAGCCAAGAGAGGCCCAATCACCCAACCATTTGGCATTATAAGGAACTCATATCCCCTGTTGTTTTTTTTTCTATGCCCAGCTTCTGTGAGCCTAACTTTATTTTTTCATCTGTAAAGATAAAAAAAAAGGGAAGCTTAAAAAAAATCTGTTGTGCAGATCCCCCTGGGGTCCCTGTGTAGACTGAACAAGGCAGTTTTTTCTGAGTGCAAGTGATTATTTACTGCCCAAGCTGAGATACTCCCTTCTTAGCTAAGATCAGTCATTGCTCTATTAATAAGAAAGAAAAAAAAATAATCCCTTGATCTTGTTTTAGGATGTTTTTTGCAAATAATATGTTTCAGGTATGAATAATTAGAAAACACTGATAAATTAATTTATTGGCTAAAGATATGTGCTTTTCAAATAATGGGCAGGATTAATCTATCACTTTTCCCTTCTCTCCCCTCTCCCTTATAACCAACCCCAGAGGACTTCATTATACATTTTCAGGCAAATCAAGGTGAATACTTTTCTGTGAAAGAAGACCCTTTCAAACATGTCTCTAACTGTGCTAATTCTACTGTTAATATCTCCAAGGTAAGGGACCAGTAGTTTATGATAAATTTCTCTCTAATAGTTACTTAAAGATGAGATTCTTGAATCAACAATGCCATGGTCAGCTTCACATACCCTGGAGGGCAGAATGGATATTCCAGGTGTCTGACCTGTGTGGTTTTATTGACCTTTTCTCCATCAGAATTTGCTCATTATACCTTCCAATTCTTGGGATGTCAATCAGTCCTTCTTGGCCAAATGGGTTTCACCTTGAGCTATTAGTAAAAGAATCTCTAGAGGTGTTAGACCAGGCCATCCCAAGTCCAGGTTGGATTGAACAAAAGGGCTTTTCAGGATGAGGTAGTGGGTGTATTGGAGATTTTTAAAGTTGAAGAAATATGTGAAGAATGGCAGGATTTCAGGCATAGGAGAAGCCTATTTGACAAAATAGGAAGAGTAAGGTCACCATGAAATGGAATGGCCTATCTTCTTTGTAAAGGAAATGTGGTAAGTTAGAAAAAGAGCTATGGGAGTTATTTCCAATCCCCAGTCCTGCCACTGACTATCTCTGTAATTCTAATCTATTAATTTCACTTCTTTGACCTCAGTTTCCTTATCTTTAAAAAGATGGTTAAGTACAGCTGATCCCTAAGATCCTTTTTTACTCAAAAGCTATGAGGAACAGCTAAAGGGACCTGATTCCAAATCTGGCATCCATTTTTTAATTTCACTAAATTTCATAGACACACAGACATATAATAAGTTTCATGAGAGACGAAACTGCATCTTACCAATCTTTATCTTCTTCCTCAATCATATGTCAGCATATATATTGATAGATCAGTGATTTTCATAAGTGTGAGCACCCTTTCCCCAGCCTCAAAAATGCCAGTGAGTATTATCTGTGTGGTTTTTAGACCACATAAGATCAATTTTAGTGGAGAGTAGGCTTAGAAATGATCTAGCAAAAGTCCAGAGAGTTTAAGTAACTGTCTTGATGTGCCATAACTGGACTGTGGGGCCCCCCTCCAGGTCACCCTGAGTATAACAAACCAGAGATCCTTTAACTTCCCTCCTTCACTTGCTGTTTATTTAGCAACAGGTTGCTTTTGTTCTTCACACAGAAGAGGTAAATGTGAATGATTTCTGTTACAACTGAGTTAAAAGAAACCAAGGCAGGTTTTGCTTACAGGGAGAGGCCCCTGAACTGTCTTTGTGTTGTCAACATTGCAGGCTGAACAAATGGTTTGGCTCATAAGCCTCCTGTCACTGCAGCTGAACAGCCCATTCCTCATGCTATGTTTTCCCAAGACATCTTTATTGCATCCCCACGGCTTTAGGAGGGGAGCATTGCTCACACCTGTTCTGTCAGGACTGACAGTGAGGCACCAACCTTCACTGAATAACACCAGTAATGTAGGAACTTCCTGGGAACAGGAGCTGGACAGGTTCTCTGTTGTATCCCCAGTGGGGAGCTGAGTCTCTTGTACATAATAGGCTCCTAAGAGGTATTTGTCTGATGGGCGCTCTTGTTACCAAAGGCTCAGGCTGAATAATGTCAGAAGGATGTAGCCACTGTGCCTTAAGGGTTCAGACATTTTTGCAAGAAGAGAAAAAGTTGCTTTTTGAAAAATCCCTCCCCTTGTATAAACCAGTTCTTTTTTATCTAATTCTACTGAATTCTATCCAATTCAATAAAGAGTGAGAACCTGACCAATCCTAGGTCCTTGCTTCTCATTTAATGTTCTATTAAGCACTACACATACAAGAAGAAAAATAATATAATCCTTGTCTTTGAGAAGCTTACATTCTTCTTAGAAACATAACATCTAGAAACACAAAACAATAAAAGAAGGGAATTCTCATTTTGGGAGGTTGGCATCACAAATACATTTTCATTACAAATAACCTAAGCTGAGCCTTAAATTATGTTGCTTTTACTTCATTTTATTTTTTTCAATTAACAAATAATTATTTTCTTTCACTCCCATCCTACAGTGGGGTGAAAAAAAAACAACAACAAACAGTAGCAAGTCTTGTACAAATGAGCATATATATTGCCCCATTGACATTGTTCAATAAAGGATGCTTCATTCTGCCCCTGTAATCATTTACTTCTCTGTCAAAAGATAAGGTAACATGTTTCTTTATTGGTCCTTTGGAATCCTGCATGATCATTGCATTAGTCAAAGTTCTTTAGGTCTTTCAATGTTTTGTCTTTGCATTCCAATTATTTTTCTCCTGGTTCTGCTCCCTTCATTTTGTATCAGTCCAAATAAGTCTTCCCAAGAGTCTATGAAATTTTCTTTCTTAACTTCTTATAACATCCCAAAGCAGCTTTATACATTATTTGTCCTAGCTGACGGGTACTATCCTTTAATATCCATTTTTTTCCAATCACAAAAGTGACATAAGACCTATTGTTGATCATATTAGTCTTTTCCCTACTTCCCACCCTCCTTTTTGGGTGGCATGAATCATGTAGAAGTATTTCAAGGTCAAAGGATATGCATATTTTTCCCAAATTGCATTTGAGAATGACTGAACCAATTTAGAGTTTTATCAGAGATATGTTAATGTTCCTGTTTCCCTCTGACTGACCATTATTTTTCGCTTTCTCTTTTGTCATCTTGATTAATCTAAGGAGCATGGATGGAAACTCAGAGTTGCTTTCATTTGAATCTTTCTAATTAGTAATGGTTTGGACCTTTTTTTTTTCCACTGTGGCTATTGATTGTTTGAAATACTTCCTTTGAAAACTGCCTATTCATATCCTTTGACCACTTGTAAATTGGGTAGCAATGAATAGCAATCTTATCCATTTTAACCAACTCCTAGAATAGCCTTCATCAGTTTATCAGGTAAATCATTTCTACCCCATGATATTTTAGAATTAAATACTAGCTGGCTAGTTTGTCAGGGATGAAAATGGAAATAACATGCAATTTGTCTTTATGCCCTTTGGGGTATGGCAGTTAACTACAAGGGTGAAGAATCTATTTTAGGGTCAGAATCTAAAGGTCTTTTTATTCTCTTCCATTTCCTTGTGTGCTATGAGTTCCAGTTTTACATCTACAATGATCTTCTTCCTAGGGTCTTCTCAAGCTTTGTAATGTCCTTCCCTAAAATGTTGAATTAGAAGTGTGCCCAATCTCCCAGTGGTGGTGGACCGGGACAGACAGGAATCATATGAATGATCTCCTCATATGTCCTTTGCACTCTTCTTCCAAATGCTTCCCAATGGGTCATTAGTGTCTATTGCAGCTATATCACACAGTTGATTCATATCGTTATAGTAAAATTAGGACTCTTGTCCTTATTATTTAATAAAGTTTATTGGAATCACTTGGATAGGTAAAAGATGAGAAATATGTAGAAAGATAAGAGTAAAATAGCATAATCTAGATCCCATGTGGGTGCTCCCAGCATGACCTCTAGCAGAAGCTCCCTTTACCAGACACCAGGAACAGAGAGAGCTGGCACTTCCTTGTTTAAACCTTTTATCCTGTCTTTTTACATCCAGTTCAAATTCAGAGTCATGTTTGGATCAAATTCAGAGTTATAATCTAGACGAGGTGACCAGCCTAGGTGACATAAGTGACATAGTTCCAGGACTACAAGTATGGAGGCAGGGCAACATCCCATGCATGATCCTAGAAGAGTATTCCCTTCACACAATTCTCCTTTTGATTCTTTGGGAGACCAGCATGTTAAATCTCCTCACTTGGATTCTTTAGGAAATTAACATTAGGTCTCCCCAGTGAATCATTCCATATGTGTACTAGAGGTATATACAATATGGCACCTTACATAGGGGGAATTACAACGATTTGGGAAATAAGAAGGAAAGAGAGAAAACAAAAATGATTGCACGGACAAAAAGCCAGTTGGAGGCACTCTCCTTTGGCATAAGAGTTTATATTCAGAATAAAATATAGGTTCAACCCCCTTAGTTCAGTTCATTATATCCCAAATTTCATTTTGGGTATTTTGATGTGTTAAGATCCTAATGGGAAACTTTACAGATGTAGTGTGTGATTTCTGTAGGCATCTTTATAGTATCTTCTCCAAAAGATCCACTTTTCTTGATTCAAGGTATTGGCAATTTTCTTTTCCTAAAAATTGTTTTAAAAGACCTTAAACATTAGATTTTAGGATAATTGCACAATCTCCACTTAGAGGGAGTTGACCAACACTAGAATCACCCCAAGATACATAGCTGAGCTATGAAGTATATGAATCAATTTTTAAAAGAACAATAACAAAACAGAAGAGAAAAATAAATTCTGGATAAAATAATAAGATTAAAAATTAATATTCAAATACTCCAAGTATATTTTATAAAGTTTATTAAAAATAACTTGAAGCAAAAGGAAAGCAATAACATCAGTAAAGAAAAGAAGCTTCCCAGGACCACACATTCAGGGGCCACAAGAGTACAGAGTACCGCCAGCAAGAGAGAGAGCCCAGGCAGAGTTCTGCCCACCTTATTTACAAAACGTGAGGATGCAACATGGATGAAGGGAAAAGGATTCTGGGAGATAAAGTCCAAGGGTTCAAGATTTCTAATTACACAAAATTTATATTCAAAATCCTATGTGTATAAAATTATTAGTAAAAATAAAATCATAACAGGTCCTTGAATCACTAACAAGATCCAATTGAGGTAGCCTATATCTTACAAGCATGCAAGACAATTGCAGTAATATTGCACTTATCCATTGGCAGCCAAGACTATAGAAAACTGCCATACTATAAAAGAGAAAAGGAGACAAAAGTCTAAGGTAAAAGGGAAGTATTATTCCCTAGTCTGATTTTATCTTCAATCTCAGGCAGAGGGGAGCCAAAATGAAAACCAAATGAAGGTACTTATAAAAATCTGACATGAGGAAATCTAACATCTGAATTTGCCAAATAGCTGCTTCCTCAAACATGAAAACAAGTCCTTTTTCTTGGTGTAGATCTTCATCAATCCCATAGGGACTATTGGTCTCCTTGACCTTGTGCTTCTATGCACTGTACACTGGCTCCCTAGTAATCCCTTCTTTTGGAATCAGACACAAATATTAGTTAAAGCCCCAAAATACTTAATAATCAATGATAGGTTTCCATAGTCTAAAGCTTTTGGGTATGCATTGGTATCAGGGCTGATATATATTGAAAAATTAAAACATTAATACTAATTCCATATGCTCAAGTAAAAAAAAAGCAAGAAGAAAAAAATAAAATATCCTTTTGTATATATAGAGAAAACTAATTAAAAAATAATAAATTCCTATTGCCCACCCTATTTGACAATGGGTCAGCCAAACAGAGGCATAGCACAAGAATTTCTGACTCAAAAGTGATCTTTATTTCTTCTCTAACTTGGCCATGATCCACGGTGCAAGTGTACATATTTTTTCCAGCAGGTAAAAGCTTCTTACAAATAGTAGTATAGCAGCTGTGAAGATAAAAATTAATATGCAAAATACTAAATATTATATTCATAAATATTTTATTAATAATAAACTAACAAAAGAGATTAATTAATGGTACTAACCAGCTCACTTCCAGGAACCAAAGAGAGAGAGGGAGGTATTACAGCCAACTATAAAACAATAACATGGCCACACAAATGTGGAGGCACGGCAGAGATAAAAGGGAATTTTGGGAAAACTAAGGGTCTTCTAGGAGATGAAGTCCAAGGTTCAAAATTTTCATTTATACACAGCTAATACAAACTCTAAAAAGTATCACAATTCCCAAAATTATAAGAGCCCATTTGATCATTGTAGCAAACAAACCAATTCTCTGCAACCATGAGAGGTTCCACTATGTACCATCAGGTGTCTCATGAGTCTTTACAGCAACTTGCTGCATATAATTTAAAGTCCTTTGAAGCTCATGGATATTTGTCACAATTTCTCCAGATGTATTTATATAAGAACAAAAAGATTGATTAATAAAGGCACACACACCTCCCAGTGCATCTGTAAGCATGTCAAGGGCCAGCCTATTTTGTAGAACTGTTTTTGTTAAGGAGTCAGTCTCTTCCTGTAGGAGAGAAATGGCCTTAGTAGTTTGGCAGATGGCTTGAGCTATATCTTGAGCCAGTCTTTCAACCTCAGCTGAGATATTTCTGACAGAGTCTATCACTGCCATAATTCCAAAATTTGGCAGGAGTGTCTAGGAAAACATCTGTACTGTTGATGAGGATGGTACTGAATTTGGCCTTGACCTCTTGAGTCTAAAATGCCACCAAGAACCAAAATTCCTGGCTATGGATTTGTCTTTTTGGCCAATATAGTGGTCATGCACTGATTCAGGTGGAATACCATAAGCCAAATTACAAGTACCATACCATCCTGGGGGAAGGGTAGAGCAAGCTGAAGAGTTATAAACATAAAACTGTCCATGGGTCAACAAGCCCTGGGGGGAATCCTTCTCTGCCAGGATGAGACTGTAACAGTTGTAAAAGACATGTATTTATGTATCCCATTCATTACATTTCTAAGATTTAATCTAGCACAAAGAAATGTGAAGATAGAAAATGGAATGGTGCAGTTTCACTTCACTTTGTCACCCATATACTTAATACTACTTAATGGACCCTTGGATCTCTTGTCACTATAAGTATGATATTAGAAAATAAGTATTGTTTTATTAGTTTAAAGATAAGAAGTAGAGAAGCTGCTTGAGAAAGAATTGGAGTTTCAAACAGAGCTGAGAAAGAGTATTAATTTCAACTGTTGGTAGTTTTAACCATTATTCTATGACAGTTACATTCTCTGGGTGTGGCATTCCATGAGTGGCTTCTGGCAGTCGACAGAGCCACACGCAGGTTCTTTTCTCTCTCAGGGCTTGAGAAGGTAACATCTTTGCCTCTCTCTATCTCTGTCTGAGTGAAAGACTTGAAGGAGTGGAGTGTTTTCTCTTCCAACTTGGGAAACACTATTCATTTATCTGTTACTGTTTATAGATTGTTTAAACTCTGAAAAGACCAAAGAAAATCTGGTCTTTGGTTTGGACTCTAAACAGACTCAGAGTCCTAACATGATTCTTGTGGAGACTCAACCAGATAGCATTGGTTAGCTTTATAACTTAAAGGAGAAGTTAAGAGTTATTAGTGGTTAGGTTTATTTAGAATAGTATAAATTTAGTTAGTTAGATTAGAGAGGATTAGCATAGCCTGTGAACCACATGAGAAGCAATTCCTTGCTATATTGGAAGGGAAGCTTAAATGGATAAGAGTATTAGTCTGTGTAAATGACACAGCAGCTAACAATAATAAAAAAACAAAAAACCAAAAAAAAAAAAAAAAACGAGCTTCCTTTAGCTCTGCTTGGAGAAGGTAGATGACAGATCAGGAGAAAGAATGCTAGACTTGGAGTCAAGAAGACCTGAGATCAAAGCTGACCTCAGAAACTTACTGACTGTTGGGCAAGTAGCTTATCCTCAACTGTAAAATCAGGATAATTAGAGCGCCTACCTTCCAGGTTAAAGTAAAAACTGAAAGAGAATGATTTGTAAAAAGCTTAGCACACTGCATGGCACATAGTAGGAGCAATATCAATTCTTTTTCTCTGCCCTTCTCTTATCCCTGGATTAGAAAGGGCAGCAAAAAAGGGATTAATAAAAGGTTGAAATTTCAGATGAATAAGTATCTAGTAAGGGAGATCCTTAGCGTTCCTTGTGATTTTCAGTCCTTAACACCCATTAACTCTGACCCTTCTAACTTCCTCTCACTTTGATAAATCTGTTCCCCAGAGTGTAGTCCAGCTGGGGTGGCTCCCCGCTGGCCAGAGAAGCCCTGCTAGTGGCCAGGTCACAGCAGGGGTCCCCACAAGCCAGTTGGAACCAGACCCCAGACCTCTCTAGCTTGGGGTGTGGGGTGAGGGGGTTCTACAGTTTCCCAACAGGGGCTCTGTGCCACTGAAAACCTTCCTCCCAACCCTAACAAGTCCCAGGGTCTCCACCATCAGCAAGCTCAGCCAGCCCACTATGAAAACCACTCCAGAGGCCAGCTCTTAAAAAAAAGTTTCCTTTCATTTTCCTGGAGAAGCCATAGTCCCAGAAGTCAGAAAGACCTCAGTTGGAGTCCTTGGCCAGTTGCTTTGTCTCTTCCATCCAGACAGCTTTCTTCAAGCCTGAATGGTAAGGAAGAGCCTAGGCTGCATCAGCAGAAGTGATTCCCCTGGAGCCCAAGTTCCCAGAGAAATCCCAGATCCAAAATAATAATACTGAAAATAAAGCTGTCCTCTGCAACTTCATATCCTTCTGGGCTTTCCATCCCCTCCTCAGTGCTCCTGAGCCTGAGCCAGACGTTGCCTCTTCTTTGTCACTGTCCCTTTCATCTTTTGGATCAAAGAGGACTTTAGATTATGGAGGACAGAGGGCAAGGATCAGAAGCCTTCCTGGGATGTTCACTCTTTATAGCAGTGGGAGCAAGTCAGCCTGTCTCTTTCTGTCACAGCAAAATGAAATTAATAAATCTCCTTCATGGCATTTTAAGGAAGATCAATCAGATCTCTAAGCCCAAAGAATAATGCAAATGCCTGGGAGTACCATCCCTGATGCACTCCTCCTGTTACTGGTAATTTGAGGCACTTCTTTTGCATTCTCATCAGCCTTTCTCTTCTTTTTTTGTTCCTCTTGTTCTTGTTCTTTCTTCTACTTCTCCTTCTTCTCCACCTTTTCCTCTAGATTTATATTTGCAGCCACCAAGTTTCACTCTCAATGCTACCTGGGCCTCTGAGGTTGACTTCCCTAAAGAATAGGAGGTCACAAAACTCTCCCATTTCTTTTCCTGGACCTTTTTAAGCAAGCCCCACCCCCTTCCATCTTAGGGGTATGTAAAGCTCTATTCCCAATTTTTATCTTTATCAGAAAAGTAGAGAGATTACTTCTTTACTAGAATCTCATTATTTCTAATCCAGCAATAAACTCTGCCTTTTGGGGTTGAATCAGGTCTTAATGTCTGTAAAAGGATGCTGTAATATCATCCCATGGTAATCAGTGACTGCATGGCCCTGAGAGTTTATAGAAATAATGCCCATCTTTCCATTTAAAATCCATGGCTTCTCGGCATATCACCACTAGCTTGGGAGGCATGGAACCACCTTTGCCTCACTGATGTGCCATTTGCTACTTTTCTGAAATTTTCCAAGTGAGGTGAGGAAAAAAGGATTCCCAATAATGTGATCGATTACCTCATCAGTATCTAGTAGACCAGGCATAATATAATAAAATATCTACCAAGAGGTTCCAGAGTTTCCCTATTCTGTCCATCTTCTATGAGGGAGATAGCAAAAATGATGATCAAACACAGCAAGTTTGTTTCCCATTTATGAGTTAAAAAACTATTTAGATGAGATTTGTATAAAAAATAACCATAGCTTTCATAGCCTATAATGTAATTATCTGGTCAGCAAGTGCTAATTATTTCTAGGAGGTTCATATCATGATTTGCAACAAAATTTGATGGATTGATGAAACATCATATATATCTTAGTTTTTCTTCTCCTCTGGTTAACCAGAGGTAGAATTTCCAAATTCATGGAAACAAGTGTAGCTTCTTCCTTAATAGTTAGGATGGAGATTCAGAGCTGTAACCAGGATGAGGCCATAGGACTGTTCTAAATCCTGAGGTAGTAGGCATGGTGAAGGGTTCCTCCCAGTTTGAGCAAATAGTATAAGGATACAGTCAGTCTCACATCCCTGCCTCAACAGTAGTTGTATCCAACGTCAGAAGTTTTTATTTATGACTTTGTTCTATCTGAATTTCCCCCTAATCCTTTAACTGACAGGTTTTGAATATTGGCAGAATTTAATTATTTTTATTAATTTCTGCCTGCATGAATGTTATTCAAGACTTTTCTTAAAAATCAGTGTCTACATAGAGGAAAATATTGTGTAAAAAATATGCCATTGATTGACTCCCAATCTCTTGTGCAGCAGCTTTTTTGAACATTGACCTCATCCTGGGGCTCCTGACCATGTACTGGAGGCCCATGAGGAAAAGGAGGTCATGCAATGAGTGCTTCCTTCATGACCCTGCTTCACTCAACAAAACTTTTCAGTCTCCCTGCCCATTGTCTTTTTCCTTCCCAAATTAAAAGTAGAGAAAATAACCCAGACTTTGAATCATCATGATGATTCTCTTAGTGTCCTCATCCATTATAAGATCATAAATTTAGAAGAATGTCTAAGAGACTTGAGAAGTCAATGAGTCGAACAATTTCATTTTCCAGATAAAGAAACAGGATAAGAGAGAGTAAATACGTCAGTTATTTGTATTTGATCACACAGTCAGTGAGGATCTAAGGACTTGAGCTCCAGTAGTCCTGACTCCATGAGCAGAACTCTTATCTGATGAGCATCTGGCATCCTTTTTCTTAAGGATCATCCTTGTTCTCTTATTTGCCTTTGATGTTTCTCTCCTCTAAAAGCTTCTTCCTGTCTATTTTTCATTATCCCTAGATGTTTCCAAGGCTCAAAAATCTTTTCCTTAGCCTATCTATCCTGTCTAGCTGCCATTGCATAACCCTTCTCCTTTTCATTAGTAAATCTGGCAAAAAATAACATGGAGTCACTCTTGTGGAAACCTACCCTTTTCTCATCCCTATGTAGTTAGATTTCTGTTACTATCATTCTATGAAACTGTTATTTCAAAGATAAGTAGACTTCATTATCTTCAAATCTAATGGTTGTATCTTGGTCCATATAACCACTGTAACACTTCCCAGAGAGGAATATATCCATTCATTGAGATACTTTCTTCTCCCCTGGCTTCTAGGATATCATTTTCTAAGATCTCCTTTGTCCATCATGTTCTTCCTTACCTGGTGTGTGTGTGTGTGTGTGTGTGTGTGTGTGTGTGTGTGTGTGTGTGACCAAAACAGGTTTCCTGGGTTCTATTTCATTCTTCATTTATTTCACTCCAGGTACTCTATAATCCAGTGACATTATCCTTTTTGTTTTTCCTTAAGCATGATGTTCTATCTCCATTGAGTTCAGGGATTTTTTTCTTTCTTTCTTTGCATGAATAGCAGGTAGCTTGTGGATTATTATCATAAATATGTATTGATTCATTGCCTTTCTACATTCCTAAACCTGATAATCTCAATTTCTGTCCATGGCTTCATGTTATCTTTCTGTGAATGACTCCTGAACCTTTATCTCCAGCTATGTCTTCTCTTTTGAATTTCAATTCTTCATTTCCATCTGAATGTTCCACTTAAAGCCCACATTTAACTTGTCCTCTCTCCCCCTAACCTTGGTTCTCCTTCAATTTCTCTGTTTCTATCCATGGGGTCAAAACTCATCCAGCTTTCTATATCCTTGGTGGGAAATTGAGCTTTTCCATCTACTTCACCTTTTATCTTTAGTTTGTTGCTATGTCCTGTTGGTTCTCCCTTTGCCATCTCTCCCTCTTCCCTCTTCCCCTGTTCACCATCTCTTCTTTATTGACATCTACATAACCCTACTCCTTCTGACTGCATTATTTTAAAAAGTCACTTCTTACCATATCATCTCATTTGATACCCCACAATAACGAAAGTGATGGCTGATGTTTGTACATTTGAAATTTGTAAAGTGCTTTGCAGACATTACTTCACCTTGAGGTTACCTACAAGGTAGATGCTCAAATTTCTTTGTCTTACTTCCCATGTGAAGAAACTGAGGTTTAGGGAAGTATAAATTAAATATGTCTATGAGAATACTGCTGTTAAGGCTCAGAGGCAGAATTAGAACCCAGTTATTGCTGACTTCAAGTCTAATATTCTATCCACCATAATGTGTTGTTTTTAACCTTCTTACTATTGATAGAAAGTTTTTCAATATGCATTGCCTTCTCCCTCATCACTCTATAATCAGAAGTAGTTCTTTACCATCTTCCTGGTAAAGTCCATGTTCCTTTATCAGATATTTAGGGCCCCTAACAATCTAACATGACCATATCACACTAACCTTCTTCTTCTACTCTTCATCTGTTTCCCAGACAAATTAGGCTATTGATTGCTCCCAAAATATACTCCATCATTCCCCACTTCTATTCATTTGCTTCCATGGTACCCTGTTACCAAAATTCTCTCACTTTCCCTCTATTTATGGAATTTCTACCTTCTAGAACCAAAATGAAATATCCCCTGTTTCATACAGCCTTCTTTCATTCCTCAGGTTGCTAATGTGCTCTTTCTCTCTCTCTCTCTCTCTCTCTCTCTCTCTCTCTCTCTCTCTCTCTCTCTCTCTCTTCAATTAGCATTCTCTTTGCATTTCTCCTCCAATACTTGTGTGCTCTTTGATGAGTGTGTGTGTGTGTGTGTACGTGCATGCGCGCATGTGCAATATTTCAGTCCTTATTGGAAACTTCGTGAGGTCAAAGAATATGCAAAGACCTTGTTGTAGAATTTATCCCCAGTTGCCCTTTTCCAATTCAGAGGCTGATTTGTGAGGGCCCCCCACCCCATCCCACTTAGTGATGATGCGAAGAGAAGGAGCACTGCTTCTGATCAAGTTTTTAGCAATTTCTCAGGGAAATTCTTCACGCAGAAAATACTTAATAGATGCGGGTAGAAGTAAATCATAAGAAGCATGTTAGTGCCTGGGCTGTCTGACCAGAGACAAGCTTGGGGTAACTATCATTAGTGTGTCCTCATTATTTGGTGTCTGTCAGTGTATTGTGATTTTCTAGAAATGCAGATGAAAGGCTATTCCCTCTAGAACCCTGGCATGGTTAACACCAAACAAGGGCCAGCTTTGGGGAGGAGAAAACTAATTCTAAGCTGGGGGTCTTGTGGGGACCTTTGTTTTCTTGTTATATAATGAGGGGGCTAGTTTTGATGGTCTCTGAGAATCTTCCTAATTCTCAATTGCTTCTCTTGGGCATGAGTCGGAATCCTGTTTTGATCACTGATAACTTCTCTGTCTCTAGGCAAGTCATTCAAATTCTCCCTGACTGAGTTCCTTATCTGTTAGCTGAAGATGGTGACATCTATAGGATTTACCTTATGGAGCACAACCTAGAGAAGGGACTTCAACGTTATATATCTTAAACCATTATGGAAATGTAAGTCTCCACTGATCTCACTGTCACTAAATGTCCTCCTCTTCCCCCTCAGTGTCATGGAAACATACAGAAAATAAATGAAATAAATAAATAAATAGGAGGAAGGAAATGTTGCTGCTCTAGGCGGGCTAATGTTTAAGGACACTAAATAAAACATTTTTAAAGCCTTCTCTCGACATCCCATCAATTGAACTCAGAGAAAGCTGCAAAGATATTTTGCCCTGTCTGCATCCCTTTTCTCACGCAGCTTCCCACAAATTTGAGTCATGAAAGAGCAAAATTAGAAATAAATTGTGAGGCTGTTGACAAAATAATGATCAGGGCCCCAATAAAACATGGCTAAGAAGCAAAGACAGTTCCTTCACAAAATGTTCTTTCTAATGCATTTATCAGCCTCCCCCTGCAGTTACTCAGCTCCCTAGCTTCTGATGCTGTCTCCAGCTTCTTTCTGCAGCCTCACACCAGAACCAAACCACCCCCTTGCTAATACCTGACTGGTCAGGGCATGTGTAGGCATGCAGAGCCCACATCACTGTGGAGCCATCTCTTAGGAAGATGGTGCTTCATCCAATGGGCTGCCCTGGAAACCCCTCTGGAATGAACGTTAAGGGCTGAAATTTCTTTAGTGACAGCAAATTTGAGAGGGCTCAGGCTGGCCAAGCATTACCTTCTGATCTCCACAAAAGCCCAAAGAGGTAAATAGTGGAAACATTTCTCTGCTCATTTTGAAGGACGAAACTGAGGGATGATCCTTTTCAGAAGTCCCCCCTCCACCACCACACGAAGACATTGAGGCATCCTTCTGATGACCCAGTCTAATCTCCTCCTTTTGTAGATGGGAGCCTGAAGGTACTGAATGGCCAGGAGTCAAGTGCAAGGTCACACAGGTACTAAGAAAGATGAGACCCAGAGCCTCAGAAGGTCATCAAAGATGATCTAGTTCAACTCCATGACTTTTCAGAAGAGAAAACTGAGGAAAGGGGAGAAGCAACACATCCAAAGACATTCAGAAACAGCAGAGCTGCCTATTTCCACCATACTGTGATTCAGTTCAAACGAAGAATCATTTAATATGTGCCTACCATGTACCAACTACTGAAGGCTCAAAGAAAAAATGGAAGAGCCCCAGCTCTCAGGTGATTTGTAGTCTACTGAGGAAGGAAACTTGTATACACACAACTACAAACTAACTGAGTGTCAAGCTATTTCATGGGGAGTGGGAAAGGAGGAAGAGAATGAGCATTTATTAATCACCTAATACATGCCAGACACTGTACTAAGTGCTTCATAATAGGGAAAAATCAGAAAAAGCAGAGCCATGAAGGGAGTTCGGAATTCCAAAAGGGGAAAGCAGGCAGAGGAAAAACATTACAGGTATATGAGACAAGATGGGAAGTGGCCCAGGAAAGGGAGAAAGAATGTGGTATTCCTGGCCCTTTGGGAAGGCTCCCCACCAAGGGTATCCTTGTTATCAGAGGCCTAGATAGAGGCAAATCTTACCCTATAGCATTGAAAAGAACACCTTGCCTTGTTCACAGAACACTAAAAAGATCCCTTATCTTTTCATTGTATTCTGTTGTTATGTCACATCCATATACCATCATGTAGTCACTGATTCACCAATTACTATGTGTTTGTATTTCTATAATTTGTGGAATCATAAATAACTCTGCCCTAAATATCTCTGAATGTGTAATGTTCCATGAGATAGTAATTGAATTCATAGGAACTTATGAATCAACAAGACAAAGAGATAAGGTGCTAAGACAGTTGGAGACAATTGTGAAGATGGTAATGGATGCTAATTCAGCCAAGGAAACTGAGGCATCATCAGACAGATAAGAGCTGAACCAGGAAAAAGCAGTGTTGAGAAAGTAGAGAAATCATGATATTGTCAAGTGAAAGGGAGTACTGGACCAAGGAAGGGGCTGGAGCCATTTAAGAGGCCATCAGTAATTGGAGGTAGAAGCCTAAGAGGAAAGGGAAGTGGGGAATCATTTATATGGTGGCTCGTGCTAATAAGGACTTTACAAATAGCATCATCCTCACAATGGTCCTGTGTGGTAAATAATATTATCTCCATTTAACACTTGAGGAAACTGAGGCAGGGTTTGTGACTTGCCCAGGGCCACACAGCTAGTAAGTGTCTGAGGCCAGATTTAAACCCAGATCTTTCTAACTCTGAGCTCAGTGCTCTTTGTCACCCAATCACCTAAGCAGCAGAACCAGTAGAGAGCAGGTTCTGTTGAGTGAGGAGGCAGCAGTCATGTTGCAGAGGGCTGAGAAGTAAATGGGAAGGAAGGAGAAGTCTTTTCTTCAGAGTAGTCTCTAAAGACTCGGATACAGGGTAGGAATTTAGGGTATTTGAGCCTGGCCCCGAGAGGTAGTTAGAAGGAGATAGGAAAGGACTCTCTATCAGCCTTTCCTTACCACCAGCACAATCCTTTTTTAGATAGATTCAGTTTTCCCCATATTTCCTTCTACTCATAATGGTGAGAGACAGCTTGGCAGTTGCCCATCATACATGAAGAGAACCCAAATGACATTGCTGTTGGGGTTGATGTATAGTGGCTGGTAAACCCAATATGAGCTTGGAAGGCTTTAGCACACTTTGGGCACAAACAACCAATATGAACATTTGGGATGAGGATGTCTCTCAATCTGAACATCTCACAATTGTTTTGGGCTTCTGCAGTTCTGTTTTGCTAACAGAGTATAGCACTTCACCCTTGTTGATGTGGGTATGCCATGTAGGACAGTCCTGTGCCATTGTCCCTCATATCTCACAATCGATACTAAAGTGTTCAGAAGGACTGTGAGAGGATCCTTGTGTCCTTTCCACTGAACTCCATGTGCACCTTGTGTATACTCTCCCTAAACTAGTCTTTTAAAATAATGAATTCAAAGAATATGGCCAGCCCAATAGCATGGCTCTTTCTGTGGTAGAGTCTGAGTGCTTTCAAGTTGAGACAAGATCTCAGGGACCAGGTTATCATCAGAATCTTCCTAAAACAATTTAAATGGAAGCCATGCGGTGTCCTGGCATGGCACTGGTTATACCATCCAGATTTGCAGGCATACAACATAGATCAGGATGACAGTTCTGTAGACCTCCATTTTGGTAGGCAGCCTAATACCTCTTCTCTCCCACAATTTTCTTCAGAGCCTCCCAAATACTGAGCTAGTTTTGGTAATGCACATATCAACTTCATCATCTGTGTATAGTATACTACCAAGTTAAATGAACTTATCCACAGAAGTCAACAATTCTCCATTTGCTATAACCAATATGGATGGTGTAGTGCTAGCTGGTGGAGAACCTCCATATTCTTCATGTTATTTGTCAGGTCCAAACTGGTATAAACAGCAGAGAATTGGTCCAACTTCTGTTGTGTCTCATCCTCAGATGCTACACTGAGGACACAATTATCTTTGAACCAAAAGTTCTGTACCAATTGCACACACACACACACACGTACACACACACACACACACACACACACTAATATCTTGGCTTGTATAGCCTTTTATCACCATTGTGGTATCTGACCTTGATGCCATTCTCATACTCATTGAAGGTGTCTGACACCTCTCTGAAAACATCATGCTACAAACATGGGAGCAAGAACCCAGCCCTGCTGCACTCCACTGATGACTGAAAAAGCAGGAGAGCATTGTCCCTTATCCAAAACCTTTGCAAACACACTGTCATGAAGTTATCATACAATGTTGATGAACTTCTCCAGGGAACCAAATTTAATAAAACTACATGGATGCCCCCTAGGAGCAAAATCTAGGGGCAGGTTAGAAATAGAGTAAAGACCTACCGCAGAGGCATACTGGTGAGGAGAGTTTGTATTTCCTGAAGATCTGATGCAGAAGTGAAAGACAAATCCATGTTGGGACAAACTAAAGCTAGAAATATGGGAATGAGCGCCATAAGGAAGAACATTGCCATGGGCCATCTAATGTTTCTGCAATGGCTTTCCTATGCCTCCAGGTATCAAGAATTTTCCTTTAATTCTGGGGAGACAAAGACAAAAGATATATTCCTAAGAAGTGAATGGAGTTGAGAGGGTTATGGTTCAAGTGAAGAAATAAATCTAAGCCTTAAAGCGCAATCACTTCATTTACTTCAGATAAGGAAAGTGAGTTCTGGAGATGGGAAGTGATGTGTTCAAAGTCTCTCAGGTAGCATTTATCAAAGGTCGTGGCTGATCCCAGGCTTCTGACTCTAGAACCAATGTCCTTTCCAATACAGAATACTTTCTCTCATCACCAGCCACATCCTTCCTTCATGAGAGAAAGCTTTGGCAAGTTCATCTCTCTATTAATAGGATATCTCCTCCTCACCCTCAGACACATCTGAGTTTCTGCTAGTCAGAAGATCTGAGCTCCCTTTCAGTAAAAGGGAAGCCTCGTGCTTCCCCTCCCTACTATCTTCTCTGTAGCCAATTATTAATCTCATTGTTGGGTCAAAAGTTTGAAAATGATGGTCTGCTTACTATTTCCATTCCCACCCATATCCATGTGAGCTTGAATAGGAGATGTCTAGCTTTGACTTCCCAACTTTCTGACAGAGGGCACTGGGAACTGGCTACAGAAGTCAGCTATTGTACCCTGCTATACCCTTTTTACAGTAGCAGTTACTGATCTTAAAAATATGGTCCTGCCTAGGAAAGAAATCTTTGAACAAATTTACCGTTTCTAGGGTGCAGCCCTTGAGAGATAACCAATCCATGGACATGACCATTAGCTCCTAGTTCTATCATCTAGGGCTAAATAGAATAAATTCCAAATGGAGAAAGTGTCCACATCCATGAAGCAATGGATCTATTGATATCTTAAACTATTCCTATTACTGACAGGTTAAAGGGAAAAAAAAACAGTCCAAGTTTCTATTGGCCAGAAGACCAGTTCTACTGGTGATTCAGTCTGGAGAACTAGAACACAGTAGAGGCAAAGAGGCTATGGGAAATATGGATTCTATAGGGAGAGGGGAGAACTGGCCAGGCCATTTTATTGAATATTGAAATATTAAAATGAATACTCATATCAGTGACTGTTGATGAATTTCAGCTGCAACGTGCACTTATTCTGTATCCAAGGCCAGTCCTATTTGTAATTCACTTTAAAAAATGGTCCTCCACCCTCAGGGGCCAAAATAGCACTGTTGTTTTCACACAATGGGATACACAAGCTTTAAAAAGCAAACACATAATGGAATGTATTTTATATTTGACCAATTCTTCTTGAGAACACCATCTGGATGCCTGAACAGGGTCTCACAGCCTTCAGTCTCCAGCCCTCCATAATGAGCATAGAAAGTATGAAATTGGAAATTATCTCTGGTCCTCCCTTGACCACCGCCAACACTGCATCTGTTGGAAGGCATTGCTTATCTTTTTATCACAATGATTCTTATGTTGCTTGGTGGCTCTCCCTCCCCAGTCTCCAAACCAACAAACTATTATTTCCCAGTGATATCACCCAGGGTTCTGCAGTTTTTCTCATTATGTCCACATTCAACCTCTAGCTGATATAGAATCATGGGATTACCAAGTCATTTAAATGCTCACTTAATCCAGCCTGGCAAATGACTCCCAAAAATCAGGTGGCTGTGAAAAATCTAATTGGATTAAGATGTTTTCATTGGTCCATCCCAAGGAATACCATCCCTGGGCATATTTCTTTTTTATTCTGAATTTCCCTACATTCAAAGGATGGCAATTCCCATGTAAATTAAGCATTCTTAGTTCTAACCTTGCCCTCTTCAGGAATGGAGTTCCAGGCATCATCCTCCTGTACTGTAACAAACTTTTCTCATACTATTACACAGTCTAAAGCAACTTGTGCTTTTCTTCCAACATTTACCTTGGTTGCTCTCCTTGAATTCAACTCAAATCTCTTCCTAGATCTAGAAAATCATGCATGTGTTTTTCTAAGTGAATGATTGATTCTCAGGGCTGGAAAGGACCTCAGAAGATAGACATTCTCCTAGCCCGTGTTGTCCATCCTTCCCCCCACATCCCCTCCCTCAATATCTTGAAGTCTGACTACCAAAAATTGGGTTGTGCTTTCCAATTCTGGAGTATTTTAGAGTGGCAAGAGTACAGGATTGAGGATCAGGCAGCTTGGGTGTCAGCTCTTGGCTCTTGTACTCACTGTCAGGCTGGCCTCACTCCCCTCATTTGTGAAATGAATCTTCAGGATTACATAATCTTTGGAGTTTCTTTTCACCCTAAATCTATGGTACTCTGATCATATTTTCTCTGCAGCCCAATTTAGGTCCAGATCACTAAGATGCCCTGTAATTGGATTCCTCCAAATATTGTAAAAATATTGAATCTTTTCTGCTTTTTTAACATATATGGTGACTAAGGAACCAGGAGTTATGTCATTGATTGGGTTGGAAGGAATATATACTTGGAAGGAAAATGTCTTTTATTCATTTTCTACAAAGTATGGACAGACTTTTAAATAAAAATGAACTAGTAACATGAAACATCCTCTCCTCGAGCTGAGTGACATTTTGAATCAGTTTCGTTTTTCTTTCTTCAAAGATTTTTTTTTAGGAACACAGAATCTCATTATTGATCAATATGTTCATTTGAATGAAGCACTTAGCACAGGATAGTTAACTGATCCAGCTGGCAAATATTGTCTCCCTCTTCCCAATCAATAATTCATTAACAAAGACATCAACCTCAGTACACAGCATTCTCTTTTAAAGGGTAGATTAAGAATTACCTATTTGTAAACATGCCATTGTCTTGGGTGGATAATTTTAACCTGTTCAATTGAAATTAGATTTATTCTCTCATTGAAGTATTCCATTATTGTTCCATAATTGAAAACTATTTTTCATGTAAAAGTTAGCACTTTAATTTTGTTTTCAGTAGGCTTGTACAGTTTCCTATTTTATCTTTATTATTTTAAGTGACAACATAAAATGCCAACAAAGAAAGCCATTGCTTTCTCCAACTTTACTTGGAATCCTACTATTAATTCTAAAATCAATATAAGCTTTTTTTTTTATCATTCCTTACATATATATGTATATGTGTATATACATATGTATGTTTTTTCCCAATCATGTCTTTTTTAACCCATTCTCATAACAAAACTCTTCAACTATCCAAGGAATGGATTCTTTTGCTGTTTTATGTGGCATCGTAGTTATTGTTAATGGCCCCGTAATAATACCATTATTCATGCCCAATGCTCTAATGTCCCATTCAGAGCATTTTCTTGCTGCAACAAAACTAAATCTAATTCAGATATATTGGAGGAGACATTCCAATTACAGTCATTTATCATGGCTTTGATGAGAAAGGCAGTACAGTTTGCAATAGATTTTCAATCATTAAGAACAGGGTCTAAATCCTACCACTCTTGCTTGTTTATCAACTGTGTGACCTTGAGCTAACCAGTTCTCCCCTGGGACCTCAGTTTCCTTATCTGTAAAATGAGTGGACTGCGACCTTAGTTCTTTTCCAAGTCTAAATCTCTAGTTCCATATTATATTTTGGGGAAAACCTAGGCCATAGTTATCATATGCATTTTAGCTAAAAAAAAATGTCCCAGTACACAGCTGAAGTTCACCAGTTCTGTCCTTACACTTCCATCAGCCTGTTCAATGACTCTATGCCCCCATACACAATTCTTAGCATACTTTTACCCTTTCCCCCATCCCCAGGGCCATCTTCTTATTCTTTCTCAAAAGACTGAAACAACTTTTTTTCACAAGTGTTAACTTCCATTGGCACTCCCTTCTTTTTGGTGGGCAGCTAGATGGCTTGGTGTTCAAGTCAGAAAGACCTTAGTTCAAATCTGGCCTCAGATGCTTACCAACTCTGCGACTCTGTGCCTCAGTATCCTTATCTGTAAAATGGAGATAATAAGAGCACCTCCTTTCCACGATTCTTGTGAAGATCAAATGAGATAACAATTGTAAGGGACCTAGTATAGTGCCTATAAGAGGACTCATAGCAAGTGCTTTATACACCTTAGTAATTATTTTTCTTCATATTATTTCCAGGCCAAACATGTCTTTCATTATGCCACTCTTGACACCATCCATTCTGAATCTAGATCCTGATGCTGCTAAATTGCACATAACAAATTTTCCCTTTTCAACTTGTTCTCTTGTTCTCCAACATAAATGGTCCAGACCAGTATAAGCACCTGGGGAATATTTGCATTCCTAGTGAGGATACTCAACTGCTCTCAGGAACTTGCTTTTCCCTAGACACAAAGGAGTCCAGTATAGGTAGTTGTGCAATTAGGACATCATAAGCTAATGAATTTAGTGGTAGAAGGGACCTTAAAAAGACATCACTGACTCCACTCTCCCCCATTTTGGAGGTGAGGAAACTGAGGCAGAGGAAGGTAAAATGACTTGCCCAATATCAAAAGGGTGGTTCTGAAGACACATGGAATTGTTTCCTTTTGATGCACATTAGAGAAGTCAATCTTTTATATTGGTTAAAAAATCATTTTGTTTTGATACAGTGAAGATTTCCCAAAAGAAACTCAAATTCCTGTCTAAATACATGCATGTGTATATAGGTACATGCATGTATCTATGAATTTATTCACATTTATACACATTTTGGGTGTCTATATATTCATATATATACACATGTTCATAAGTTAAATTATACAGATACTCACTATATCAGTATCTATGTGTTTGTGTGTATATATGTCTATTTTATGCATCCATATACGTATAGTTATATTTCCTAGATACATGTTTATGTGTATATACACTTATGTATACTGAAAATATTTCAGCTAAGGTACCTAATAAATTGATTTAACTATTGTATTTTACCTTTTGTTACCATAAAGGAATAGTATTTACCATAAATGAATGGAAAATGAATGAATTTAGTTCTTTGATGCAAACATTATCAAAAACCAAACTCTGTGCAACAGGGATTCATGGCTTCAAATATAATCTTCTTTTCCTACCCTTGTTTGTATGTGAAAATATTGATGTATTTCAAGGTCATTTAAACTTTTTTCAATGATGTTTTATATTTAAATAAATGGATGATGAAGTGCTTTATTCCATTTGAAGGCAACTTCAGATTTTTTAAAGAAGCATACATGAGAGCTGGCCATGGTAGTACATATTGATAATCCCTTTTCTCCAGAAAGTTGAGCCAATGGATTAGTTGAAATTGGGAGTTCTGTAGTGCAGTGAACTAAGCTGATTGAGTGTCCAAACTAAGTCTGGGCTCAATAAGGTTAGTCCCCAAGAGCAAGAGTCCATCATGCTACCCAAGGAGAGTTGAATTGGACCATTAGGAACCAAGACAAATCAAAGTTCCCAGGATAATGGAGAATTGAATTGAGCTTGTACTTTCTGTCTAGGCAAGAAAGGGAAATCAAGTCTGGTTCATTTCCCAAGTTTGAGTGCTCTTTGACTGGATTAAACCCTGGAGAAATATGATGTAAACTTTCCCTTCCCCCCTTCAGAGGGGATCCATTATGATTTTAGTGGTGTCCTGGAGGACACTGACACAAATGCTTATAGGCACAAATACTTCAGTGTTCCTAAAAGCCACTGGTCCAGATCAGAAATGTTTAGTGGGCTCTGCTGTGGTTGCTTTGCTATGTGTATGGGCTTTTATTATTGATGTAAAAAGTGAATCCTCTGCTGTGAATTTGATGATATCCTATTGACCTGCAAAACATCAAAAGGCAGTGTTTTCCTCTCCCCTAAACCACACCATTTCTGTCTTTGATGTCACCTCTTGAGGTCATTCTTTTCTCTAAACTTTCTTTTGGTATTGACTAGACCCACAAAAATACAATTTCCTCTATTGTCAAGGGCTCAAAGTACATTTACCCATAATCCAGGCTGATATAGGAAAGGTCAATAAATGGAAAGAATCGGCTTGTGTCCTGGAGGATCAATGTCTTGTGTAAGTTATTGCATGGGCCCATAAGCTACCCTTAAAACCTTTAATGGATCCAGTAAGTAGGTGTGATTGATATCTAGAAAATCCTGGGGATTCATGTAATTGAATCAAAGGCAGAGGTTATCTAATCCAAAAATCTCAATTGCCTCTGAATAAACTCAAACCAAGAAAGGGACTTGATTTAGTTAAGATCACACAGTTAGTAGAAGAATGTTGTGGTAGATTGAGGATGGAGACTCACAGCTCCTGCTTCTGGCTTGTTATTCTTCCTACCATCCTACCACAATCTTTCTTCAAATGGATTATTTATTCATTTCCCTTTTTAAAAAAATTACCATATCTTCCATATTAAAGACAAGCCTTATAGATGTAGGTTAGCAGTATGTTATGAGAATAGCATGTGTAGGTAATAACAGCATATATGTCCAAGGTTTGTCATGAGGATCAAATGAGATCATATATGTCAAGTTCTTTGTGAACTTTAGTGAGTTAGAAAAATATAACAGTTACTGTTACTAGTGAACATTTTAATTTTTGAAATTCTTTTCTGATTTTCCTAGCATGTTTTTACATTGTGAAAGTCTAAATATAGTTTAACATATTTAGTTTTAAATTCCCATTAAAGTGATGTTTAATTTTTTTTAAATGATTTCCATTAAAGTCATGAAGAAATTTCACCAGTAATTTACAAAATAATTTACGTTTGCATCTTAGCAAAATGAGAAAACCTCTGTGAGAAGAGAGAACCACACAGAGACATAAAAGGGGTTTCAGAACCTGCCTAGATTTTAAAGGAAATGGTAGGATTTAATTTATCTGGTCATTTCCCAAACTTTCTTCATAACTTTTTTGACTAGTTAACCAGGGAGATTCATCACAGCCATGACTTATTTGTATCTCAATGTCTCCCACTCAAAGTCTTACATGGAATTGGCCCATTTGATTCTCTAGTGCCCTGCTCTTTGAGGGCTTCACACTTCACTTCACACTGTTTATCCCACAGGGTAACACAGGGGAGGAGGATGTGCTTGTCCATCGTGCCCAAAAAAAATGGAAGGGAGGAAGGTTTGGCGGGATGAAGTAGATGTTTCCCTTTCTGTGGAGCACTCGGGAATTCCAAGACTCATAGAAATTGCTCTTCAGAGATGTTGGGAAACAATGTCTTTGTCATTTTCAGCTCTCTGAAAAGTGTTATGTAAACAACAGCATTATCTTATTCCTCGAGAGCATAACCAGACTCACACTGATGGCGGGTTTCTTTTCCCTCTTCTCTTCCCAAAGAACATATGTATTGGTGCATCCGATGAGTTGTCAAGTAGCTTAGTATGTGAAATATTTAATTGGAATATGATAGCCATGAGAAATGGAGGGACACAGGGGATGAAGGGGGGATTCAGATTCAGGAATATTTGGATTTAAGTCTACTCTCTCCTATAATCATGAAAGGAGAGCCACTTCACTTCTTCATGAGGGAGGCAACTCTTCAAGTCTGTAATTCACAAAATTTTTCTAAGCTTTTGGGAACTTTTTCATTGGTCCTTTCCCATGTCAAGGGAATCCTAAGTCTGGCCACCCATTCCCCTCCTCGGAAACAACAGGCCAACCAAACAGACATGGAAGCTCTTCCTTAGGATCCTTTATTCTGGGTAATTCCATCTCTATGCATGTTCTAGGCTATTCTGTTTCAGGAAGCCTGATATGCAAAATGGTCCAGTCCAATAGAGTTAGAATCTATTCAAGGATTCGAAACCATCTAGGAGGCAACAGAAGGTTGGGTTTTGTTACGATTAAAATTGATATAGATAGATATTAAAAGTATTAATATTTTAATTAAAAGTATTAATATTTTAATTAATTAATATTTTAATTATAGCAAATTACCATAGGCTTTTTTGGGTATGCATTAATATTTTAGCAAATATATATTTATATTAAGCTTATATCACTGTAATATCAAAAAAGGATTAACATTGATTATATGTACTTTAAGTAAAAAAAAATGAGAAAAAGGAAAAAAATCAATTGCTCTATTAAAAAGTTAAAAGGAAAAGCAATAAGAAAATTTAAAATCCAGGAGAAAAAATACAATGCTCTCAAGCATAAAAATGAGAGAAAAGGAAGAAAAATAAAAGAATCTTTTAAAAATCAAAAAATATATAGCTTAGAATTAGTGAAAGGCTTTTTTCACCCAAAAATGAGATCCATTTCCTGTTAAGCTTTTGCATGAACTGCGAGTGTAAATGGTTTTCAGTTTGGAATCTTAGGGAAATAAGAATTTTGAAAGGCATAACTGGAGTGTGGAGGTTACTGTGAAGTCCATCCAGGGGAATGACTTGTACATATTACTGAGTAGAAGATAGTAGCATGTAGAACTTTAACAGCTAGAAGGGTGGCATGGGAACAACATAGAAGACATAGGTTATACATGGCAAGACTGGCAAGCCTGATGGGAGGCCAGAACATAGAAAGCTTCAGATGCCAGACTGAGAAGTTTCTATTTTAGGGACAAAAGGAAACATGGGAAAACTGTGTAGAAGAAGAAGAATGTTCCATTTAAATGCCATTCTTGAGTCTTCTTTCTCACTCATGCATAGGGACTTTTGCCAAATATTGTTGCTTCTACTTCCTTTTCTCTCATATCCATCTCCTTCTCTCTCCTCTGATGGTGCTACCATCTAAGGTGACTTTATCACCTCCCACCTGGACACCTGGACTATTACAGTGATCTCATCCATCTCCCCACTTCAGTGTTCTCCCCACTCTCTCCCATTCTCTGCAAAGCTATCAAGGTGATGTTCTTAAGCTCACATTCTACCATGTCTTTTCCCTTCTGTCTAAAGTTCAGGAGCTATTTTTATCTCTCTGAATCAACTATGAATTCTTCTGTTAGATATTTCAATCCCTTCACAACCTTTTCCCAGCCTACCCACTGAGTCATATTTTATATTACTGCCTTTCCCACACTCTACGGTCAGCCATACTGGCCAACTAACTGTTCTTCATACAGGACACACCTGTTGCTATTTATATGCATTATCAATGGCTGTACTCCATGCCTGCCATGCTCTCCCTCATTACCTCTAACTTTCAGAGACATCTAGATGGCTCATTGTATAGAGTTCTGAGCCTGAAGTCAGGGTTCAAATCTAGCCTCAGAAACTTACTATCTATGTGACTCTGGGCATATAACTGAACCTATGTTTGAACCTCCTATCTCAAAGGGTTGTTGTGTGTACAAATGAAATTATATCTGTAAAGTGCTTAGGCAAAACTTGGCACAGAGTAAATGCTTAAAGAATTCTTATCTCATCCCCCCCTTAAATGTCTTGTCTCCTCGGAGTTTCGGCTCATGCTTCATATTATATCGAGCCTCCTTTTTTATTCCCTCATTACTATTACCCATCTTCAACCCTTCCTCAGTTATCATTTTGCATATATTTGTTATATTTTTATATAGGTCAAAGGAGTGAAGGCCCAAGGGGTGTCATGGAAACCACAAGCCAAGATTTTCTCTTGGTGGGGATCCAGGAACATGTAAATGGCCATGAGATTCATGGAGGTGTGTAAATAGAATTAGCTCGAGCCCATTAATAGTCAAAATTCTATTCAACCTAGGCATGCTAATGATGTCACTCTCACCTCCCTTAGTGGGGAGGGGAGATGAGTTACCCACACGTGACAATAAGTAACAAATCAAGAATAAGGGACTGCCCTTTGGGCAGTCCAAATCAATGTAGAAACTGCCATTTGTCCATTTGAATTAGAGGTGGACCACAGGAAGTGATGAAAGACACTATCTCTTTAAGTAAGTTAGTGAACTTCCTGTGGGGGCAGTTGCCGTCTCCAACTGGAAGAAGAAGCATCTCCTGAGACCACAGAACGCTTACGCTCTATATTGTCACATGGGTAAGTTAGGCTGACTTCCTTGGCCTAGCTGGGCCTATTCTAAACTCTGCCTATCTGGCTGTTGGGCCTTGTGGCTTACAGCTTCATTTATTAAGCTTTATAACCTTCTTCTCTCTCCGTCCAGGCCTTTGGCCTGGACTAACCTCTTCCTTTTTCTCTTTATTCCTACTTTTTACCTACCAGACTGTAAATAAACTCTTCAACCCGATGCTGACTTGGGTCTGATTTAATTACGGAATCAACCTAAATTGTTGATTCCTGGTGGCCACACATTTTAATATATATCTATATATCTATAAATACTTAAATTTTCCTTCTTACAGAGGACTATATTCCTGGATGGGATGTGAAAGTAAGACAGTAACACAAACAGAAATTATGATTAACTAATGGATGTAAGTGCCTTATGGGAAGCTAGGTGGTGCAAGAGACAGAATGTCAGACCTAGAGGCAGAAAAACTTGAGTTCAAATCCTGTTGGAGGTACTTACTAGCTGTTTGTTGACCTTAGGCAAGTTACTTAACCCTGTTTTACTCATCTGTAAAATGAGATGGAGAATGAAATGGCGAATTCCTCCAGTATCTCTGTCAAGAAACCCCAAATTGGGTCATGAACACTGGAGGTGACTGAAATGACCAAATAAAAAACATAATGACCTTGAGACAAAATAGAAAATGGAAGCAGTTGAATGATATAGGCAGTCTGTTAAGGGTTTGTTGGAGTTAGAACTGGGATCTAGAATAGATGGGGAGGTGACTTTTTTTATTTAGACTTAGCCTGAATCTAGACCTGAGCTGGATTTGAAAGGAGGCTACCCCAAACAACTCAAAGGCAGCTTGTGAAAGCCAAAGGATACCAGATGATGGGCCTCTTTCCTTCCAGCCTGGTCAGACTGATACATTTTAAAATCCTTTGTGGTCTATTTAAAATGTCCCATTTGGTGCTCACCTGAGGAAAGTCATCTCAGAAGTTGATCTCAAGGCTAATGTTGGTGGTATCAGCAGAAAAGAAATGTTAATGGCTGGAGAGCTTCTGTTTTCAGATTTTTAGGTTGAAGTCCTTTAATGAGAGCATGGAGTACAAATGTGCTGTCTCAGGGTTATACAACAAAGCATCCACACTACAGAATGGTCACCATGACACCGCTCTTGAAAACCCCAAAAGCATTTAACAGGAAAATAAATCAAAACTCATGGTTTGAAGAGACTGCTGTGAACAAATATGGAGCACTTGAGAAAAAAAGTGATGCCTAGCAACCCACAGAGGACCATCAAGGACCAGAATAACTGGGCTGACCCCATGCTGAACTATAACACTGGTCAGAAAACAAAGATGTTGGTGCACCTTGGTGCTTTTCAATTGTACTTCCCCTATAATAATTGAATCTAGTTAATTCTAAAGAGATACTCGGAGAGGGAATACACTCAAGAGTCACGACTGATGTTTTCCTTAGATAAATTGCTGGGCTGATTGTCATGAAGTATATTGATGTCACTGTCTCTATGACAACATTATGACAAGGACTAGTCACTCTAGTGTTCGAAGGAATTATCATCTGGAGATCCTGAATGTAAAAAGCAGCACAAAATGAAGACCTCTGCCTTCTTCTTCCAGCGGGCTCCTTGGTTAAGGTCACATGCTGACCCAGAGACTGGGCAAGGCTCTCACTCTACATGCCAAAGAGGCTTCTGGAAGGTTTCAGTAATGCAGCCTTACATGTCTGAGCCAGTCAGGAGATGGAGGAGAGCACTAGGCTCCTGGAGGGAGGGACAAGAGTTAACAATATTATCATCTGCCTGCAAAATCAGAGGGTGTTTGAGCCTGATCCCACAATCAAGTGAGCTTGGGGGTCTGTGCATAGCTTTGAACAATTAACAGCACCTGAAGTATAGCCTGTCCAAATCGTGGCTTCCTGCAATAACTGAACCAGGCTCTTCTCCTGTCTTGCTTGTTTCTATTAAAATCTAAGGACTGAAGTCCTATTTTCTCATCTTTAAATTCCAAATTTAAAAGAATACAATTCTGTTAGCATTTCCAATTGCCAAGAAGGTCATGAGGAGCATAACTACAAAGGCTGTCTTTATCAAGATCTTCTTAAATACACTAAATAATAAACCATAGGTCAAAAGACAAATTAAGATGCGTTGCTCCTCCTCTCCTCATTCTCTGTCTCTGAAACCCTTTCTCAACTTCTCCATTGAACATCACTTCATATTATTCCCCCTTCTTCACTCTAAATGATCAGGCCAAACTGAACCCTCTGTTTCTCCCACAAGACACTACATCCCTTGAATTCATACATTTGTACAAGCCCTGTCTTCTATGTACTGTATATACTTTCTCCCCATTCCATGTCACAGAATCCATCTGTGTTTTCAAGATGCAGTTAAAGCATCATATTCTTTAAGAAGCTCACCTCAACTGCTAGTGTCCTTCCCAAGATGTTGGAGATGGAACAACCTGAGATATATTTCTATTTATCTTTTTTTTGGGGGGGGGGGCTTTTTTTCTTTCAGTGCCAATTTAGGCTTTTATTTTCTCACTTGTTAGAAGGTAATCTCTTTGCCATTAGGAAGGATTTAATTCACTTTCTTTCTATTCCCTGCACCTACTACAGTACAGTCTCTATTTCCATATTAGGTACTTTAGAAACCAAGAAACTTTTGGCAGAGTGGATAGAATAATCGATACAGTGCCAGACTTAGAATCAGGAAGACTCTTTTCCTAAATTCAAATTTGCTTTCAGACTCTTACCAGTTAGGTGGTCCTGGGCTAGTCTTTTAACCCCTTTTGCCTCAGTTTCTTTGTATGTAAAATGGACTAGAGAAGGAAATGGCAAAGAGTTCCAGTATCTTTGCCAAGAAAACTCCAAACTGGGTCCTGAAGAACTGGACATGTCTGAAAAATTACTAAACAACTACATAATTTCATGTCTCCTCTCCTCTTTCCTTCATGTCTCTGCAGTCAAGATAGAAACTTAGTACTAGAAACTCCAAGAGGGCCAATTATTCATCAGACACACTAAGAATTTAGCTGTACATTTTTGCCAATCTTTAGATAATTTAAATTGAATTGTCTACTTGTTTTAGCGGCATATAGTGGAGTGTCACACTTGTGACATTTGCTGTTTAGAAAGATGTAGTTTTGCATGATGTGACATCGAACAGTAGACAGATGGCATTTTTCCTTGCCATGTTTGTGTTTTTCTTCAATCTGAGCCAAATATGAAACACTTTAGAGGGATTCCTCCCATATTGGGCTTGGCTGACAGACAACAAAACCTTGATTAGAGAGATTACTCCTTCCCTTCCTTCATTCTCTCTTATTTCTTCTCTCTGTCTCTGTCGCTGTCTAACACTCTCTCTCTCTTTCTCTCTCTCTCCATATATATATATATATATATACATATGATAGATAGATATAGATATAGATATAGATATAGATATAGATATAGATATAGATATGGATATAGATCATTCTCTATCTCTTTTTTGCCCCCTGCCTGAATTCCTTCCCTTCTCTTTTTTCCCTCTCAAAACAATAAGAGTCTTCCCATGCTGGCTTATGCTACAAAAAGAATGTAGTCACAAGCATACTCAGTCTATTCCAATTTATTGTCTCTGTCAGATGAATGTTATTAAAAGATGACTTTTATGAGAAGATTTTTATTGTAGGGACTCACAGCTCAGGCAGTCTCTGCTTTCAAAGACTTATCGTTCCAGGTAATTTGATTGCTATAAGTAGAATCATTTCACTTCTACCTTTTCCTCCTTATTTCTCCTTAAATGATTTTTTTTAAAAAACTCTTACATTCTGTATTAGAGTATTGATTCTAAGGCAGAAGAGTGATAAGGCTTAGGTAATTGGGGTCAAGTGATTTGCTCAAGGTCACAAAGCTAGAAAACATCAGAGACCAGATCTGAACCCAGGACTTCCTGTCTCAACATCTGGATCTCTATCCACTGAGTCACATATTTACCCCCTTACCTGATTGTTTTATGAAAGGAAGCATTTTGCTGGTACTTGCTTTACACTTCTTTTGTTTCCAAGAGATGTCATCTTAGAAATGATCATCAATAATCACACCTTGCAAATAGATTTAGGAAATGCAGAAACATCTCTTTTGAATAAAATCACCCACTCCCAGTATGTCAGTGACAAGTTATTGAAACAACAGATAATATCTAATGAGGAGACTGAAGTGTCCCCGAACACCGAAAGGGGAAAGAACTTGAGTGGCGAGTTAAATGAGTGTTTCAGGCAAAGAACAAACTCTTCCAGTTATTTGTCTTAATAATAATTTGTTTTCAGAAATTTGCTTTCTTGATAAATATTTGATTTTCCAAAGTTTTTATTATGTTGGAAAAGCATCTATCTTGGAATAGAAAAATGATCAATTCAAAATCTTCAGACTTTTCTGATTCTTTTTCATAAATAAATATTAGTTTTATTTTTAATATTTCTCTCTGAGGCTGATCTAAATGCCCTGGTCTCCTTTAATATCATTCATTTTACTTTTTGAATGATGTGGCCATTTAGAATGCACCACCTTTGCTAAAATCAGGCATTGCCATGCATACGAGGTCTTGAGAAGGTAAACAAATAGAAATCATCAGTTAAAGGAAGCTGATTAATCCCTTTCATGAATGAACCAAACAAATGGGTATAGAGAGATTTTCATTGTGAGAATAGGAACATTGAGTGTTAAATATCTTTGTGTAAAGAAAAAAAGATTTCAGAAACAATGAAGCATGACTTATTCACAGTGCGTGTTACCTACTTCATTGTGCAAATTTGAGACTCGTCTGATTGTTTAATCTCATTCATGGCTAGTAATAAAGACTTAGAATCAAAGATAAAAGGACAAGCAACAATTTCGTGTTTCTGAAGACATAGTTTTATTCCCATTTTCCCATTTCATAGCTAAAATGTTTCAAATTCTTTTTCTGAGTAATGACATCCCACATATTATAAGGCCATGTTCATTCTAAAATTCAGTTATATTTTATCGTTCTCTTTTTAAAACTGAATTTACATCTTATTGTCCTAAGGATGGATTTCATTCATTGCATCAGATCACCTGCCGATTTTCCCTTTCACCACTGTAATCACCTGTAAAGGAAAAAACTAAACCCATCTGAAGTAAGTATTGTATACTATTCTGTGTCTGAATGAAGTCTACCAGTTCCCACTTGAGAGCAAGCTAATCTGAGCCCTCATTAGCCATTTTGTATCAATACTGACTATTGAAATTGAGTTCTGTGGTCATTTTTATGTTGTGTTTATTTATATCAATATAGGCATTACACACATTGTACTCTGTCTCTCTTCACTCTGTAGTAGTTCCTATCAGTTTTCTTATATTTTTCTGAATTCCTCACCTAGCTCATATTAATTCTGTCGATCCTTTTAATTCAGATGCCTTCTCCCAAGATGGGTCTCCAGAGAATAGCTACATCCCCTATCTTACAGTTCCACTAGTTTCATTTAAAAATCAGGGGTAATTCGCTAATACCCTTAGGTTCAAGTCTCCATTGGGATAGTTCTTTTGTAATTATTATCAGAGAAGCCATTTAATCAGCTAGGCTTAAATAGCTTTTAGAAAGAGATGTTATAAAGTGTTTACCTTTTAAAAAGTCTAGTGTGACAAACTCAGGAGTGAATCTAGAGGTAAATAGGCTTGAGCTTAGAGAATACATGTGACAAAGAGACATCTTACTGCTCCTAGTTGCTGGAAGTCCTTTTCTCCAATTTATGGGATGCTCAAGAACTTTTCCCTATGTTTAAATTGCATCATTCAGTCCACCATTGTTGCACATACAGCCATCTGTTGATCCAAGAATGTGGTCAAGACAACAATGAGAAGAAGGGAAGGAGGGTCACCATCTTTCTATTTCTTAAAGAATCTTAAAGAATCTTAAAGAATATTGCAAGATTCTCCTTTAGCCAAAATGGGGAGTGGAGTCAAAGAAGACTTTCCTCATCAGGTGATTCCTCCTAAGGGATATTCTAGAGAGTCACATGGGCTTTGATAACTTGAAATCAATTCTTTCTCAACTTGCTTTATAATTTAAAAATGGCCCCTGGGAAGGAGCCATTTGATCCATCCAAACAATATAATTAAGTGATTTTATATGAGTTTAAAGGTGTTTAAGCACTCAGTCTAAGGCCTATGAGTGATTGAAGACATGCTCTTGCTTAGTAAAGACATCAAATCTAAAATGGAGTGGGATGAATTTGACTCTATTCTATAAAGATATACATTATTCTTTATAGAATAGTGATTTTCTAATACATTCACACATACACTTTGTTCCTTTATTGACTACAGTGCTCTAATTGCCAGGAAGCTACTCCTTTACTCAAACCTAAACCCGCTTTTATATGGCATCCACAATTCTATAATCTCCCTCCTCAAAAGAGTATGGCATAGCTTCTAGGAGCTTCACCAACCCAAGCACACATTTCTGTATAATCTAAAGTTT
Organism: Gracilinanus agilis; assembly: GCF_016433145.1. NCBI lineage: Eukaryota > Metazoa > Chordata > Mammalia > Didelphimorphia > Didelphidae > Gracilinanus > Gracilinanus agilis. The sequence continues at coordinate 7,152,665 of NC_058134.1, read as the reverse complement.
TGTAACAGCCTTTTTAAAATGACACACTCAGCACTGAAGGCAGCATTCTTGATGTTGTTCCACTGGGATAGTCTGAAGCCAGAACAGAAGGTGGTGGGATGTCTTTTATTCTTAGTGCTAGTCCAATGATCTTACAGCAAAAACAGGTTTCTTGGCTATTGTCTTACTAATAATTTCTTTTGAACTAGAAGATAATTTAACTTCCATATATTTTTTATGTGAGCTGTTGGCTAGTCATACTTCCCAAGTACTTTGTTAAAAAAAGTTTTGTTTTTATATTTTATCCTTATATTGCCTATATTTTCCAATATATATCATCCCTTTCCCTGCCCAGAGGGCTATGTCCAATAATTCAAAATTGAAAGCAGAGGGGAATTCATAGACTTAACCAATGCATCCAAAGGCCAATATCACATGTGGCATCCCAGACATGTAGTTTGTCATCACTGTAAAGATGGAAGAGAGGGAGCGAAGATGATGGCATAATCTTCAGCAGCTCTGTGCCACAACAAAATGAATACAGGAGTCAAAGAACCAACAAGGAGAGAGTGAAACAACTTTCAAGAAAAGAAAACCCCCAAAACTAGACAACAAACATCTGGGGCACTGGGTTACTAGCAGAGCAGATGCAGCTAGAAGCTGTAACAAGGAGGGAAGAGCAAGCCAAGATCTAGCCACATACCTCCCCTCCACACATCTGCTGTCTGAGGTTTGGGAACCTATGCCCAACCAAACTTCCAGACTCTGAGACCCTGCCTGAGTAAATAGAGGTATAAGTCAACCCATACTATTTGAAATTTTAAAGATGTGGAGAAGTCTGAAGCCCCAGCCAAGGGAATTCTAGTCTGGGCTTGGGACAAAGACTTAATTCTCACTTTAGGGTGGATGATGGTACTAAGTATTGAGCTTTTTGCCTAAATCTCAGGGGAGAAGTCTAAGACAGGATAATCAAGGGTGTGCCTGATTGGATAAAGTACACAGTGAGACCAAAAACTTGAGCTTAAGCATGGAGCTAGAATTTGATAAGCCCCAGACAAGTGAACAAGATTAAAGTGAGATGAAAAGCTTACACTTAAGCCAGAGGCAAGTCATTAAGCTAAAGATCAATTGAATTAGCAAGAAGAAGGGGGGTCCCAGAACTCTCAGCCCACAGACTATCACATCATTCCCCCAAGCCTACCTATAATTAGAGAGGAAAAATGAGCAAACAACAGAAAAAGCACTTAACTCGGTACAGAGAGAGAAGAGGACAGTGAAAGCAAAGAAAACACACACAAAGTTCAAAAGAAAAATATCAATTGGACACAGATTCTGGAAGAACTCAAAAAAGATTTCAAAAAGAAATTAATAGAGGCAGAGGAAAAGAGGGAAAGAAATGAAAGTGATGCAAGGAGAAATGAAAGTGATGCAATGACAAAAATATTTATAGCTGCACTCTTTGTGGTGGCAAAAAACTGGAAAGCAAGGGTATGCCCTTCAATTGGGGAATGGTTGAACAAATTGTGGTATATGTTGGTGATGGAATACTATTGTGCTCAAAGGAATAATAAACTGGAGGAATTCCATGTGAACTGGAAAGACCTCCAGGAATTGATGCAGAGTGAAAGAGGAAGAGCCAGAAGAACATTGTACACAGAGACTGATATACTGTGGTAAAATCGAATGTAACAGACATCTGTACTAGCAGCAATGCAATGATCCAAGATAATTTTGAGGGATTTGTGGAAAGGAACACTACCCACATTCAGAGGAAGAACTACAGGAGTAGAAATACAGAAGAAAAACAACTGCTTGGACACTTGAGTTGATGAGGATATGATTGGGGATGTAGACCTGAAAAGACCACACCCATGTAACTATCAATAATGTGTAAGTAAGTCTTGACTGACCACACATAATAAAACCAGTGGAAATGCGAATTAGCTACAGTGTAGGGTGGCAGAGGGGTGGTGAGGGAGTGAAGGGGAAAGTAAAAACATGACTTATGTAACCATGGAAAATTTTTCTAAAAATAAAAAATTATTAAAAAAAAAAGAAAGAGATGCAATGAGAAAGGAAAGTAATGCAAGAAGAAATTAAAGTAATGCAAGAAGAAATGGGCCAATTGAAAAAGGAGAACCAAACCCTGACAGAGGAAAATCAGATCTTAAAAATCAGAATTGACCATCTAGAAACTAATGATTGCATGAGAAATCAAGAAAAAATAAAGAAGAATCAAAGGAATGAAAAAGGTAAAATATGAAATATCTTACTGAAAAATCAACTGACCTAGGAAATAGATCTAGGAGAGACAGTTTGAGAATTGTTAGACTGTCTGGAAGCCACAATCAAGAAAAAGCCTCAGATGTCATATTATAAGAAATTATCAAAGATAACTTCCCAGAGATCCTCAAATAAAATGGATGAATATTTACAAAAAATATAAATTGCCTGGATTAAAAAAAGGAAATAGAGTACTTAAATAATACTATCTCAGAAAAAGAAATTGAACAAGCTATCAAGAAATTTCCTAAGAAAAAAATCCGCAGGGACAGATAGATTCACAAGTGAATTATTTCAAAAATTTAAAGAAAAACTAATCCCAATACTATCCAAATTACTTGACACAATAAGCAAAGAAGGAGTCTTACCAAATTCTTTTTGACACAAATATGGTACTGATTCCAGAGCCAGGTAGACCAAAAACAGAGAAAGAAAACTACAGACTAATCTCCTTAATGAACATTGATGCAAAAATCTTAAATAAAATACTAGCAAAAGGAATACAGCAAGTTATCACAAGGATTGTACATTATGATGTAAAGGGGAAAACTATGGCTGGTTGTACTGAACATTAGAAAGGATTGGTTGCCAGTGTAATGCAGGGTTGCAGCAAAAGCTCCTGCTTTTGCAAACCAAGTGTAGTACCCCTGACAGTTGGAAGGAACAGAATATTAACCCTGGGCTCATGGGAAAACCATTAGAGCCTGAGACTATAAATATCCCTGGAGTACCAACTGAAGGGCCTTTTGCTACTTGGGGCTTTTGGGCTTTGCCTGATTTCCTTGGACCTCTCCCTTGACCTCTCCATTGACATCCTGCTATCCCCTGGATTTCCCCTTTGGGCCCTGGGAGGAAGGGTGATTTGTAGGTGGAAATTGTGGGAATTAGCTTTTATAGAAAGGCAGGAAGAACCTAAACCAAACCATCACCCTATCTAGCAATCTGCTGAATCTTTACATCAGGACAGAGACATTATCCTTGGCTGACAGAGCTGGCTCCCTCTACCTGATCCCCTCTTCAGTGACCCCTCCCCCAGCACCAGCTTCTCCCTTAGCAGCAGTTACCAAACCCTAATCCCCTTTCCCCTCAGCTTACCCTGGGCAATAATAAATCCCTTTGATTTTTATACAAAGAGTTTCTGGTGAATCATTATATCCACTAATAGGGCAAAGGCTGAAGAAGGAAAGGAATAACCTTTCTTTATTTCTTGAGGGCAAACTTAGGCATCCATCTTGGGCAGGAAGTGGCCAGCTGTCACTTCCTGTAAGGTTTCAGTTTTCATCGGAGGGGGATGAGGGGGTGGTATTGACTCCTCCCTCAAGGGAGCTTAGAAATAACAACAGGAGGCTGAAGAAACCCTTCAGCCAGACTCATATAATCTCTGGCTGACCCAATTCTTCTTATATCATAGAGATAGTCGCCTTGCCTGAAGGACCCCAGTACCCTCAAGTACCTAGCCTCTGTGATTAGCCTGATTTATTAGCCCTTCCTATATATTCTCCCTTTATTATATAACATATCATCTTTCCCTTTTATTTCATAACACCAAGAATTGAATAAACATCAATTCCAAAAATGATGTTTTAACAATTTATTTATAAAATATAGGAGAGAAAGTAGAGAAAATCAGAGAGAGGATAGGGTAAGATAACTAGCCTAACACACTAAGTAATTTGCTCTGGCCCCTGGCTCAATGCAGGCAGGGCTATAAATTCTCAGCCAGAGAAATCTCAGCCTTAAGCCAAGGGCTGAGGGTTGAAGGCCAAAGGCCCTTCAGAACAATTCCAGAAAGAGTCAGGATTTTTTTCACTTACCACATGGCAGTTCAAAGGAAGAGATTAAGAACAGTCTCACCAAGGTCTCAGGTCCTGTAAGCAGGATCTCCAACTTGAATTCCAGCTTCAAGAAACAAACAAGAACTGCTTCACAGGAACTTGTTACTCCCTTTTAAAGGTGCTTCTTTTGTATTATTTCCTATGCATTCCTTCTAGTTTACATGTCCAATCACAACAAATGTTTTGCTTAGGACTGCCCAGGGGGTAGTCAGTCATTTCTGATTCATCACGCACTCTTGAACATATGTGTTACAGACCTCCCCCACTTGAGAATTAAGTGATGGTGTTTATACTTTTAGTGATTAAATCTAAAAAACAGGCAGGTTAGGTTTAATCTCATTATCACAAACCCCAGTGATCATTTGGGAGACTCAGTTCCCCAATTGATCATTTGACATAATCATCTTCTACCCCTAAAAATCTTCAAATTACAATAGGTAGAGATAAGAGGGAAATAGGAGAGAGAAAGAGAGAGAGAGAGAGAGAGAGAGAGAGAGAGAGAGAGAGAGAGAGAGAGAGAGAGAGAGAGAGAGAGAGAGTGCAACCCCAATGTTTTGCTAGGAGCATTGACAAAAAAAGCCAATTGGGGGCAATCCCCTTTGGCATAAAAGTTTACAATTCAAAATAATTGTGTTCAACCACCCACAGTTCAATCAACTGTACCCAAAGTTCATTCTGGACCTTCTTTATTCAGTTTAGGTTTCTGCATGCATCTTCCTCCAAGTAGTTCATCTTCTGGATTCAAGGAGTTAACAAGATTCTTTTCCTGAATTTTTTTTAACGAAATTTTAAATCTTGCATTTTTATGAAAATACAATGACCAGATGGGATTTATACCAGGAATACAAGGATAGTTTTATATTAGGAAAACTATCCACATAATTGACCATGTAAATAATCAAACCATCAGAAATCACATGATTATCTCAATAGCTGCAGAAAAAGCCTTTGTCAAAATACAACTCCCATTCCTAATGAAAACACTAGAAAGTATAGGAATAGAAGGTCCATTCCTAAAAATAATGAACAATATATATTTAAAACTATCAGCAAGTATCGTCTGTAATGGGGACAAGTTAGAAGCTTTCCCAATGAGATCAGGAGTGAAACAAGAATGCCCATTATCACCACTATTATTTAACATTGTACTAGAAACACTAGCAGTAGCAATTAGAGAAGAAAAATAAATTGAAGGGATTAAAGTAGGCAATGAGGAAACTAAGCTATCACTCTTTGCAGATGATATGATGGTATACTTAAAGAATCCTAGAAAATCAACTAAAAGACTCATAGAAATAATTAACAACTTTAGTAAAGTTGCAGGGTACAAGATAAACCCACATGAATCAGCATTTCTATATATTTCTAACACCACTCAGCATCAAGACTTAGAAAGAGAAACTCAATTTAAAATCACTCTAGACAATATCAAATATTTAGGAATCTATTTGCCAAGACAAACACAGGAATGATATGAACACAACCACATAATATTTTTCCCACAATTAAAACTAGATCTAAATAACTGGTAAAATATTAATTACTCATGGGTAGGACTAGCTAACATAATAAAAATGACAATCCTACTCAAATTAATCTATTCAGTGCCATATCTATCAAACTGCCAAAAAAGGTTTTTTTTATAGAATTAGAAAAAATTAAAACAAAGTTCATCTTGAAGAATAAGACATGAAGAATATCAAGGGAAACAATAAAAATAAGTGAAGAATGGAGGCCTAGCAGTACCAGATCTTAAACTGTAAAGCAGTGGTCATCAAAAATAATATGGTACTGCCTAAGAGACAGAAGGGTAGATCAATAGAATAGACTAGGGATAACTGACCTCAGCAAGCTAAAGTTCAATAAACCCAAAGATCTGAGATTTGGGGACAAGAAGTCACTATTTGACAAAAAACTGCTGGGAAAATTGGAAAACAGTATGGAGAAAATTAGGTTTAGATCAATATCTTATACCCTATACCAAGATAAATTCAAAATGAGTAAATGACTTAAATATAAAGAGTAAAATCATAAATAAATTAGGTGAACATAGAATAGTATATCTGACAGATCTATGGGAAAGGAAGGAATTTAAGACCAAGCAAGAGATAGAAAACATTAAAAAAATGTGAAATGAATGACTTGGATTATATCAAATTAAAGAGGTTTTGTACAAACAAAATGAATGCAACCAAAATTAGAAGGAAAGCAACAAACTGGGAGAATATTTTTTTATGACACAACTCTCTGACAAAGGTTAAATTTCCCAAATATATAAGGAATTAAGTCAAATTTACAAGAAGTCAAGCCATTCCTCAACTGAAAAATGGTCAAAAGACATGAATAGGCAGTTTTCACATGATGAAATCAAAGCTATCAATAGGCACATGAAAAAGTATTCTAAATCCCTCCTAATTTGAGAAATGCAAGTTAAAACAATTCTGAGATACCAACTTACACCTATAAGACTGGCCAATATGACTGCAAAGTAAAGTGATAAATGATGGAGGGGATATGGCAAAGTTGGGACACTAAGACAGTGCTGGTAGAGTTGTGAATTGGATCAACTATTCTGGAGGCCAATTTGGAACTATGTGCAAAGGGCTTTAAAAGAATGCCTATCCTTTAACCCGGCCATACCACTGCTGGGTCTGTACCCCAAAGAGATAACAAGGAAAAACAGAATTGTACAAAAATATCTTGGGGGCAGCTGGTTGGCTCAGTGGATTGAGAGCCAGATCTAGAGATGGGAGGTCCTGGGTTCAAATCTGGTCTCAGACACTTCCTAGCTGTGTAACCTTGTACAAGTCACTTAACTGTGTTATTTGGAATTTTGGGGGGTTCCATTTAGAGGTGTTTTGAGGCTCATTTGAGCTTTTAAATGACAAACTTCCTGTGGACACTTTGAAACTACATTTTCCATGATTCAATGGGTTTCCGGTTTCTGACATGATGACATCAACCAACCTGAACCAATGTAGAGCGTGACTTAAAAGGGGAGATCAGGCTTGACTCGCTCTTTTTTGTATGAAGCAGCCAAAAGGGATAGAAGGTATGGACTGGAGGGGTTTTTGAAATAGTCAGGCACGTGGTCTTATATATTTTTTTAACCAACAATGGCCTTAATTAAATTATTACTTTTCCTCTTAATATCAGCATTTATTATTTTTAAAATAACATAACCCTCTTTGCCTAGCCCTTACCACTCTTCTGCCTTGGAGTCAATACCAGTATTGACTTCAAGATGGAAAGAAAGGGTTTAAAAAAATCTCTTTGAGGTGGCAAAAAATTTGTAAATGAAGAGGTGTCCATTGATTGGAGAATGGCTGAACAATCTGTATCTGATGGTGCTGGAATATGATTGTGCTGAAAGGAATAAAGAACTGGAGGAATTCCATGTGAACTGGAAAGACCTCCAGGAATCAATGCAGAGTGAAAGGAGTAGAACCAGGACAACAGTGTATAAGGATACTGATACATTTTAGCATGATCGAATATACCTGACTTTTCTCCTAGTAACAATGCAATGACCCAGGACAATCCAGAGGGACTTGTGAGAAAGATGCTATCCACATCCAGAGAAAGAACTGTGGGAGAAGAAACACAGAAGGAAAACATATGATCGATCGCAGAGTTTGATAAGAATATGATTGGGCTTTTGATAAAGGATCACTCTACTGCAAATATATATAACATGTAAATAGGTTTTAAACAATGATACATATATGACACAGTGGAATTGCTTGTCAACTTCAGGATAGAGGAGGGAAAGGAAGAGTCATGAATCATGTAGCCATGGAAAAATATCTTAAGAAAAAAAATAACAGGAAAAAAAAGATGGAAGAGAAACATTTTTGAATTTCTCTTCTTTGGAGTAATACTTGGTCCAGCTTTTCACAATACTTAGGGGAGCTTGTTTGTGTTTATTGTTAATCTTCTTTCTGCTTTCATTTTAGCCACTCTGGGTATTGTTTTTGTGATTCTACTTGTTTTGCTTTGAATCTTATCAGAGAAAGTTTTCACATAATTACCTGTGTTCATCATATCCATTTCTTACCATGAAGAAAAATTCCATTAGAAATGATGCACTATCACTTGCTTAGGTCTTCCCCCTCTGTGATGTCTGCTTAGTTCCATAAGTGTGAAATAAGATTTTTAACCCAAGTGTCAGGCTTTACAGCTATTTCTGTTATATTTTTAAAAATTATTTTTATTCCAAATTCTGGTGAGTCAAAATTATTTTCTTTCTTTTTTTTTCCAGACCCTTGTACTTCAGTGTATTGTCTCATAGGTGGAAGATTGGTAAGGGTGGGCAATGGGGGTCAAGTGACTTGCCCAGGGTCACACAGCTGGGAAGTGGCTGAGGCCGGGTTTGAACCTAGGACCTCCTGTCTCTAGGCCTGACTCTCACTCCACTGAGCTACCCAGCTGCCCCCAAAATCATTTTCTATCTGAATATCATTTAATCTCTTATCTATGTCTCCCAGTTTTCTTTTATTTTAATCAATTTAGTACCTGTACTCTCTAAAGCTAACTCCAAATTACTGGGAAAAATATTAACTAGCCAAAGGTCAAGGGAAAATATTGGGGTGGGGACAGGTTATAAGTTGTGTGTTTGTATGTGTGTGTGTGTGTGTGTGTGTGTGTGTGTGTGTGTGTGCGTGCATGCTCAAGTATTACTAAAATTCTTCTCAGCAAACCTTTATGAATTTATTTTCAGAATTTGGAATTAGACTGATGTATAGAAGTTTTGTCATATTTCACGGAATACTTACATATGGTATAGTTAGGGTAAATGTAAAAAGGGTACTGGTGTGTTTACATTTTTCATGTGTAAATTTTCATGCGTATATTTTGGGTATTATATAACTTAAATTTTATAACTGTAAATTTTCATTTATATATTTTGGGTATTATATAACTTAAATTTTACCATGTATTTTTCCACTCTCTCCTTGAAGAAAAACATGCCATAGAACAAAGAGTTCTTTAAAACATAAGTGAAAAAAATAGGAAGATTTGAAGTAGCAGAGTGGAGACAGTACCACTCTAAAGCATTTAGCTTAGGTCAGTGATGGGCAAACTACAGCCCATGGGGTCAGATGCGGCTCCCTGAAATGTTCTATCTGACAGCATGACATTATTCCTAATCTGACGAATACAATGAGTGGGATACAATACAATGAAACTTCAAAAGAGTTGCCTTAGAAACAGACTGACAGATGAACATTTCCTTTCCTTTGGCCCCCTCTTTAAAAAGTTTGCCCATCACTGGCTTAGGTAGTGAAGCAGCAGAGAAGAGGGCAGTCTATACCAAAAAGACAAGAGAGAAATTGTTAGAACTGTGAGCAGAAAGTAGCTGGGCAAAACAGTTGCCAGTCTTCCCACAAGCAAGTCAGTAGGGCCACCCATAAAAGGAACATTATGGGACCCAAAGGCATCTGGGCCTACCCCAAATACTAGAAGAAAACTCTGCAAAGTTGTAACATTGTTCTCCACAGAAGGGAACTTTTTATCTTAACTTAAACAATCAAATACTTGGAGTGCTCCACCCTTTTAACTTAATCAGTCAGAAACTCAGGATCCTTTGGATAAAAGGTCACACCCTCAGAGGACAGGAGGTGGATCCCACAGGCACTGCCTCTGGGGCAGTGCCAGGCAAATTAAGAAACTTTGATTCCTGAGATGTGACTGGAAGAGCTGATGGGTGGAGAAAACTGCATATAAGTGGGAGCCTCTGGTCCCCTCAGTCTTTTTTGGTGGCTCAAGTCTTTTGGCAACTTGGTCTTTTTGTGGCTCAGTCTGGTGTGTCCCAGTTTGATTAGGCATTCAATTCTTCCTTGGATTCAGTGTTGGTGGCTAGAGGAGTTCAGCTTTGGTGACTCTCTTGGGTTAAGGAGACTCTGGCTGGAGGCATTGGCTCTTTGGCTCTTCTCCTGTCTTTGGTGGGATCCTCTCTTCAGTACTGCACTCAGATCCGGACTTAGTTGATTTAACTAGGCAATATTTTCTACCTTCTTCCTACATTTCCCCCCTTTACTATTTCTACCTCGCTGTAATAAAGCTACTAAAGCTACTAACGGACTCATAATTTAATTTTTAATTATTATAAACAGTGACTACAACAATTTTTTTTTAATTCTTATATATGTCAAACTCATTTTAATTATTACGTCCCTCTACCCCAGGACCAAGTTAGAAAGTCAGCAAGATAGGTAAGGTAACAACAACAACAACAACTAAACTAGGGGAAAATTAGCTAAAGAAAAAGAAAAAAAATGGATTTTATAAAGTTTCTTAAAGGAAGGAAGAACAAACTATGAACTCAGAAGAAAACAACATTGCCCAAAAGGAAACATGTCAAGTCTCAAAGGAACGTATGAAGGGATATCAGGTCCTAAAATAATTCTTGGAAGAACTTGAAAAGAAGGTAAAAATAATCAGTAAAAGAATTGACAGAAAGAATTAATAGCTTGGAAAAAATTCACAGAAGAAAACAACTTCCTAAAAACTAGAATAAACCAAATGGAAATGAAGGCACATAAATATACTAGAAATAAAAAACAAAAATAATAATTCCCTAAAGACAAGAATGTGTCAAATGGAAAGAAAGGCACAAAAATTCACTGAAGAAAGTTAACTTTCTTAACACTAGGATGGGACAAATGGAAATAGAGATTAAAAAAACACTGAAAAAAACAACTCTTTAAAGAGTAGAATTAGACAAATGGAAAAGGAAACACAAAAGCTCAAGGAAGAAAATAACTCCCACAAAAAAAATTAGAATTGTGCTAATGGAAGCTAATGAATCCAAAAAACAAAAGGAGGAGGCAGCTGGGTAACTCAGTGGAGTGAGAGTCAGGCCTAGAGACAGGAGGTCCTAGGTTCAAACGCGGCCTCAGCCACTTCCCAGCTGTGTGACCCTGGGCAAGTCACTTGACCCCCATTGCCCACCCTTACCAATCTTCCACCTATGAGACAATACACCAACGTACAAGGGTTAAAAAAAATTTAAAAAAAGGAAAAATTAGATAAAATCAAAAGAATAAAAAAATATAGAAGAAAATCTGAAATACTTGACTGGAAAAAACAAAATGTCCTTGAAAATAGCTCCAGGAAAGATAATCTAGGAATCATCAGAATATCTGAAAGCCAATATTAAAAAAAAAAAAAAAAAGAAGAAGAACCTAGAAGAAATCATGTGGTAAAACTACCCTGATATCCTTTAATAAAAGGTGAAAATAGACATTGAAAGAATCAACTGATCACCTCTGGAAAGTAACCCCCAAATAAAACATTGCAGGAATATTATAACCAAGTTCCAGAATTCCCAGACCAAGGAAAAAGTACTTTAAGAAGCCAGAAGAAAACAATCCAAATATCCAGAGCTACAGTCAGTATTATACATGACCTGGCAGCTTCTTCATTAAAAGACTGGAAGGCATATTCCTATAGGAAAAGGACTAAGAGTTACAACCAAGAATTATATATACCTAGTGAAATGAAGCATGAGGTTCCAGGAACAAAAATGATGTTTAAGAAAATGCAGGTATTACTGTTGCCCTCAAAAAAAAAAAAAAAGCTGAAAAGAAACACTGATGATGAAATTTGACATAATAGAAATATAAAAAGGGAAACAGAAAAGTAAAAATTTAAGTATTTAAATAAAGTTGAATTGACAATATTCCTAAATTGGAAGATGACAATTAATATAGTAAAGATATCTATGATACTAAAGTAGCCAAAATATTTAAGAATTTTATCAATATTAGGGCAATGAAAAACAGTAAACATAGAAAGAATGAAGGGAAAAAATTAAGTAGGATGGGATGGTATTTTAAAAAATAAAAAGAAGGAAAGAGAAAGAAGAAGAGACTGAGAGTAGAATATTCTTCATATGAAGAAGGAATTAAGAGTCAATACAGTAGAGAAGAAGATGGGGGTGGGGTACAGGAAATGATTAAACCATACTCTCATTGGAATTAATCCAAAGTAGGAATAATATCCACATTCAATCAGCTATAGAAGCCTACTTTACTCATAAGGAAGTAAAAGAGAAAGTGGAATAAGAGAATGAGAGTTCAGACAAAGGGGAGGTTGAATCAGTAAGGTAGTTGTCAGAAGCAAAATATTTGTAAACAGGCAAAGGCTGAAAGGAAATGAGGAGAAAGACAAGCAATGAGAAGAAATAAGGTAGAGGGCAACATGAATAGTAATCATACATATGAATGTGAATGGATTGAACTCACCAAATAAAAAGAAAGAGAATAACAAAGTAGATTAAAAAACAGAATCCCACAATAAACTGTCAATAAAAAATACATTTAGAGCAGGAAGACACATACAGAGTAAAAGTAAGGGGCTAGACCAGACTATATTTTGTCAGCTAAAGTTTAAAAAAAAAAAATAATAGGGCTTGCAATCATGATCTCAGACAAAGAAAAAATTAAAATTCATCTCCACTAAAGAAATAAGGAATTAAATTTTATCTTGATAAAAAACACCAGAGACAATGCAAAAACATCAACATTATACATGTGTGTATGTATATATGTGTACATATATGTGCACATGTATATTTGTACATAGGTACATCAAATCGCATAGCATACAAATTCCTAATGGAAGATTTACATGTTACAGAAGGAAATAGATAGTAAAACTTTACTATTATTTATTATTAGTTGCTCATGGGTAGGCAAAGGCAGTATCACAAAATGGCCATTATTCCTAAATTAATTTATTTATTCAGCTCCATACCAATCAAATTACCCAAAAATATTTCATTGAGCCTGAAAAAAATAATTGCAAAATTCATCTGGGAGAACAAAAGACCTGGAATATTAAGGGAATTGATGCGGGGGGGCGGGGGAGGGGAAGAAAATGTGTGGCTTAACTTTCCAAATCTCAAATTATAGTATAAAGTAGCAACTATCAAAAACATCTTATGCTGGCTTAAAAAAATAGTGAAGCATCAGTTGAATGAATTAGTTCCTCATCATACAAAGGTAAACATCTACAGTAGCCTACTGTTTGACACACACAAAGATAAAAGTTTTTGGAAGAAGAACTCACTATTTCACAAAAACTTCTGGGAAAGCTTGAAAATAATATGGCAGACCATACCATTGCTGGGTTTGTACCCCAAAGGGATCATAGATAAAAAAGACTTGTACAAAAATATTTATAGCCATACTTTTTGTGGTGGCAAAAAACTGGAAAATGAAGGTCTGTCCTTCAATTGGGGAATGGCTGAACAAATTGTGGTATATGCTGGTGATGGAATACTATTGTGCTCAAAGGAATAATAAACTGGAGGAATTCCATGTGAACTGAAAAGACCTCCAGGAAGTGATGCAGAGTGAAAGGAGCAGAGCCAGAAGAACATTGTACACAGAGACTGATACACTGTGGAAAAATTGAATGTAATGGACTTCTCTACTAGCAGGAATGCAATGACCCAGGACAATTCTGAGGGACTTATGAGAAAGAACACTACCCACATTCAGAGAAAGAACTACAGGACTGGAAACACAGAAGAAAAGCAACTGCTTGAACACATGGGTTAATGTGGACATGATTGGGGATGTAGACCTGAAATGACCACACCAATGCCACTATCAATAATATGGAAATAGGTCTTGATTGATCACACATGCTAAAACCAGTGGAAATTCATGTTGGCTATGGGGGGGGGGGATGTTGGGGAGCGAAGAGGAAAGTAAGAACATGAATCATGTAACCATGGAAAATTTTTCTAAGAAATAAAAATAAATTAATTTTTTTAAACCCTTGTACTTTGGTGTATTGTCTCATAGGTGGAAGATTGGTAAGGGTGGATAAATTAAATTTAAAAAAGAAAATAATATGGCAGAAATTATATATAGATCAACATTTCACATCATATATAAGGGAAATAGGTATATTCAAAATGAGTATATGATTTAGAAATAAAGGGTAATGCCATTAGTGAGAGCACAAAATAGTTTACCTGTCAGAAATATGGATAAGTGAAAAATTTAGGTAAAAATAAGACAGAGAACATTATGAGATATTAAATAGATAACTTTGAATACATTAAATTAAAAAGTTTTTGCAAAAAGAAATGCAATGCATCCAAGATTAAAAGGCAAACAACAAGCTGGGGAAAATTTTTTATAGCAATTCTCTCTGACACAGGCTTCATTTCTCAAATATATATTTATTTGAGTCAAATTTATAAGAATACACTTTATTTCCCAATTGACAGATGGTCAAAGGATACGAATCAGGCAATTATCAAATGAAGAAATTAAAACTAACTTTATTCATATGAAAAAATGTCCCCAGTCAGTACTAATTAGAGAAGTCCAAATGAAAATAATTCTGAAGTACCACCTCACTCCAACAAGACTGGCTAACATGAGAAAAAAGGCAAATGGTAAATGTTGGAGGGAATGTGGAAAATTGGCACACTACTATACTGTTGGTGAAGCTATGAACTTGATACAACCATTCTGGAGAACAATCTGGAACCATGCCCAAGGACCATAAAACTGTGCATAAGACTAATAGGTAGTATGTACCTAATAGCAATACCACTACTAGGTCTGTATGCCAAAGAGATTAAAGATAGGGGGAAAATATCTACCTTTACAAACATTTTTTTATAGCAGTTCTTTTCATGGTGGCAAAAAAAAACTAGAAACTAGGGATGCCCATCAGTTGGAGGATGGCTGAAAAAGTTCTGGTATATGCTTCTAATGGGATACCATTGTAAATAAGAAATGACATACATAATCACAAATAAAATATCAAAAGACTTATATAAAGTGAAGTGAGCAGGACCAGGAGAACACTGTACACAGCAAAGATGATCATGTATTTTGATTAACTGTGAATGTCTTAACTAATATCAACAAGTCAAGAACCCAGGACAACTCTAAGGGATTCACAATGAAAAAGACTATCCGCTGCCATAGAAGGAGCAGAGTTCAAATGCAGTTTGCAATGTGCCATCATTATGTACTTTACTTCCTCTATGAATTTTTCTCTAGTATAAGCAACATGTGTCTTGTTTCATAACATGATAATATATACTTGGACTCATGGAATTATGGAAATATGATAATTTATAAACAACCTATATAATATTACTTTCCTACTTGTGAAGGAGTAAGGTGTGGGAGGGAGGGAGAGAACATGGTTTGGAAAATGTCAGAAAATGAATATTAAAATTATTTTGAAATGTAATCTGGAAAAGAAATAAAATAAAATAATTATAGGCAGGATAAAATACCTAGAGGTCTTTCTACCAAAACAAACCTATCAATTTGACAAGCATAATTAAAAAACATTTTTCACACAAATAAAGTCAGACTTAAAACATTGGGAAAAAAAATTAGAACATTAATTGTTCATGGTAAGGCAAGTCAATAAAACAAAAATGGCAATTCTACCTAAATTACTTTATTTATTTGATGCCATACCAAACAAATTCCCCCAAAAAGAGCAATAGGGAACCATACTGAAAGGGTCATACAATGGTGCATATCCTTTGAACTAGAAATAACACTACTAGGTGTATATCCCAAGGAGATCAGAGATAGGTCTCAAAGATATTAGAGGTAGATAATTGACCAAAAATATTTTCAGCAGTTCTTTTGTAAGGCAAAGTATTTGAAACCAAGGGCATATCCATCAATTGGGGAATGACTAAACAATTTGTAATATATGGTTGTAATGGAATACTATTTTAACAAATGGCCAATAGGATGAGTTCAAAACCTGGAAAATCTTATATGAACTGATACCAAGTGAAGTGAGCAGAACTCAGAAAACTGTATTGTTCAATGATCCACTATGAAGGATTAAACTATTATCAGCAATGTGAAGGTCCAAGATAACCCTAGGGGACTAATGATGAAAAATGCTCTCCACATCCAAAGAAGGAATTATTGGAGACTTATTGCAGACCAAAGCTTTCCATTTTTCACTTTCCTTCCTTCATTAGTTTTTTTTTTTTTTGTATGTGTGTTATGTGTCTTCTCTTACAATATGAAAATTATGTAGTGCAAAGGCAGCACTGGCAAAACCTATATCAGACTGTTTACCACAGGAAGGAGGAAAGAGAGAGTGGGGGAATCACCCAGTATCGGATAACAATTGTAGTTTTCTACAATTGTTATCCGATACTGGGTGATTGAAAAAAATTTTCAAATAGATGAAGAAAAAAAAAAGAATCTGAAAAAAAATCTTCCATACATAGCATTGCTCAAATTGTAGAAAGGAAAATATGTATTGAATTTTTCCAATTCTTCTTTAGGGGGAAACTTGTTCCCTATAATTTTCAGTTCTGATATTGTTCTTTCTATTTGTGTTATCATAGATGTTGTTGTTGGTGGTGGTGGTGGTGTTTTCTAGCTCTACTTCACTTTCCACTAAGCCACTGGAAGCTTTCCAAGCATCTCTGTAGTCATCATATATATCATTCCTGACAGCACAGTAATTGCCCATCACATTCACGTACTATAGTTAGTTATTTATTCCCCCCTTGATGGGCAGCTTCTTTGTTGGCAGATTTTAGGTACCACCAAAAATGTGATTACAAATATTTTGGTGAACATGACAATTTTCTTTTGATCAATGATGACCCTGTCATATATACCTAGGAGAGGAATCTTAATTAACCTGTGTGAAAATGTTATACACTTGACTTTCATAAACGACAAGGTTTTTTTCATTTATACTTCTATCATTCTTAATGATTTGACAGCAGCCTTCCATATGCTTGTTAACATTTCAGAATTCTTGTGAGCTCTTTGTTCACAGCTTTTTACTAATTTTTTTAGAAAATGATTTTTCATCTATTATTCTCCTGTTATTCTTCATTCATCTTGCCTCAATTCAGATGAATCTTTCCATAATTTTTCAAATTCATCATGACACAATGCTCCATTTCATTCATTTGCTTCATCTTGTTCAGCCATTCCCCAACTGATGATGTTCACTTTTTATTTTTATTTTTCTACCATATAAAGTTTTATGAATAGTGTGGTAAATAGATGCCCTTCCCTCTTTTTTTTCTGACATTAATCCCATTGGGACATATGCCACTTGTTAACCATTATTATGTACCAGACTAGGATCAAAGACTATCACACATTTACTAACCCAGATCAAGTTCCTTAATATCTCTGTCCTTCAGTTTCCCCACCTTTCATAACACCCACCTGACTAGGTTCTTCTTAGATTCTAATCAGATAACATATAAATAACTTGGTTATTCTTAAAGTGCCATATTCATGGTAGCTATTATCAATATTTAGGAGACAGCTAATACATTCAGAGGATAGAGCATGGGGCCTGGAATCAGGAAGACCCAAGTTCAAATCTTGCCTCAGATACTTACTAGCTATGTGACTATAGGCAAGCTAATGAATCTCTATTTACCTTAATCTACTGGAGAAAGAAATAATAAACCACACCAGGACATTTGCCAAAAAAAGATGAAAAAAAGGAAACAAACAGACATTGATAGTATAGTTCATGAAGTCACAAAGAGTCATATCACTGAAAAATGATAGCAACAAAAATTATCAATATTAGCTAGCTTTTCTGCGGCACTATATAAAGCATGAAGAATAAAAAAGTCAAAATCAATTCAGCCCCTGTTTCAAAGAGATGGTAGTCCACTAAATTAAAATAACACATAGATATATGAGTGGAAATCTATTCAAAATGAAAACAAATTAATTTAAGGAGGTGGGTGAAGAAATCTCTCTCTACCAGGGAGGATCAGAAACAGGGCACCTGAGAGAGATTAAACAATCTGAGCCCTAAGAGGAGCTGGAGACTTCAGAAGTAGAGATGAAAAGGGAGAGCAAGAGAAGGACTGCTGAATATGGGAGTAAGTGGGGGTAGTGCACCCCATACTTGAATACATTGTAAGATAAATCAGACAGAGTGCTGGGCTCTTTCTGGCCCTGTGCACTTCTTTGCCTTTGATAAGCAGAAATTCTCTCTCCTGGAGATTCTTATGTGACAGGAATATGTCTGAGCTGCACAGAGAAGTAAAGGAATAATCCCCACCCAATAAAATCTGGTTCCCCTGGGAATTTAACTCACCACTGAATTCATCCACTTACAGAACACTGGCTAACTTTTTTTTTTCTTTTCTTTCTTATGAAAAGACTTTGCCTGAACTGAGACGTTCAGAAAGAGAAAAAAGAAGTACCCTTAATTCCCTTTCTTTCAGTCTGGCCTTTGAATCTTCACCGAAGAGTTGCAATTAGGGAGTAATGGAAATATTACAAGAATTCCAAGAGTTGTAACAACCATGGATATAGTCCTCATTCTCCCTCTTCTCTTACACACACACACACACACACACACACACACACACACACACGGAAGGCCCAGGGAAAATCACATTCTGTTCTTCATTTTTGGCCTCCAACAGCCTTTCTGCAAAGGTAAAATTAAGTAGTATTTAACAAGAACATTCATTAATCACAACTGGGATTTGCCAAGTTTTCTCTTCCATTTAATATACCCAGTTTAAAAAATAAATGAGCTTTCCTGAGACCTCCTAAATGAGAGGCTTTGATTAATCAAGAGAAGTACCAAGCAATGGGCTACACTTCGTGGTCTTTCTCATTCAGCACCTTTATGGATGACTTAGATGAGGCTGTGATGGTCAAATTATCAAAAACCACAAACCTGGAAGAAAGAAATAATGACTAAATCAAAATTCAATAAGCTCTCAAGGCTAAATTATGTTCATAACAACAGGATGAAACTTAACAAATATGAATATAAAGTCCTATCTGCACATGATTAAAAAAATAAATGACAAGTAGAAAATATAGAGAAATGAGACTAATATTAAATCTTATTAGAAAAAAATGGGTTAGGAGACACAGTAGAAAGAGAACTGGACTTGACATTCAAGCCCTTTCTGAAATATTTACTGTGTGATCCTGGGAAGGATATGGAAAATCCTTATAAAAATTTTTGCACCTCCCTTTTTACCAGAGAAGAAGTCCGATTTTGTTATTTTTTTTTTTATGGAGTGTTAATAGTACCTTATTATAGATTTTGTTTAAGTATTTGGTCATGGGATATATGTAGATCAATGTTAACATTTCTAGCCTTTTCGTGTCATCTGATGGATTTCAAGTTCTTTTCACAAACTTTAACTTCTTAACTTATTTTAACTTTAAAAAAGAAATTGTTTTAATTAAAAGATTAAAATGCTGATATTATATAATGTTATATGTATGTTTTATATATTTCGGAGTTTCTCATCTTTTTTCTGTGCCATTTGCTGGCCTTTGTGTGTTGGCTACAGCTTTTGCAAAACTTCTGGAAATTACCCATTCAATTTCTTATGCCAAACTACGATGTAGGAAAACCACGAAGGTGAAAGTTGTGACGGAAGAGAGTCCTGTACATTCAGATACAGACTTCTCTTTTTAACATTTACAATCCTTCAAAACTTCTTCTTAACTCATCTTTCAGACAGACTTCACGCTACCTCCTTCTGAAGGTCAGGCTAAATCAGGCTTCTTCATTTGCCTCATAGAGGATAGCTCATCTCCCATCCCCATGCCTTTGAAGTTGCTGTCCGTGGTCCTCACTACCCCCTTTTAGAATCCTGAATCTCTTTCAAGGCTCAACTGAAGCACCTTTTTCTATCTTCAACTTTCTTGTCCCTCCAGGGGCTAGCACGCTTTTCACCACCTCCATCACTTTGATACATCACTTTCTGATTTACCTATTTTAAATCCTTATTTACTCCAAGCCATTGAGCCAGAAATTTTCAGCTTTGTCTTTGTATTCTTAACACTAACAAATTGTCAGGCAAATAATAGACATTTAATAAACTTATTGAATGATTGCTGGTTACCTTTCTTCTCTTTGCATTGCTTCCAAAGTCTTTCCATATTCTTACCTCATCACATTTCTCCTTTCTTTCAGACTATAATACCATGGTATATTCATGTTTGAGGTTTCTTTGTTTATTATACAATCAACACATACTTTATTTGTTTTCATTTTTTATGACCATTAATTGGAACAATGTAGAAAATGTTAGACCTAGTCAAGAAAACCTGAGTTCAGATTCTACTTTATCAGATGTGTTGACCCTGGAAAAGTCATTCAATCTTCATTTGATTCAGTTTCCTCATTTGTAAAATGGGCATCATAATCGTACCTACCTCCCAGTGTTATTCTCTTTTAAAGGCATAGATTTATTTATTTTGCTCTCCCATTCACACCGGTTTAAAAACAAGATCTTATACACATTAGCTGATATGTAAATGTTTGTTGACTATAATTGTTGAAACATCACTGCATCTTGATATAAACCCAACTCTGCCACCTGTGTGACTGTGAGCAAGTCTCTTCAACTCTCTGGGCCTGAATTCCCTTATCTGACAAAAGTCCCTTCCAGATATTAATTCTATCAGTATAGGACCTGGATCCAAACATAATCTTGCTACCAACCCATTATATATTCTTAGACACGTCATTTTCTTTTCTGGGACTGCTTCTTTATCTTCAAAATGAGGAATTTAGACTGCATGATCTCTTATATACCAGGTGGGCATCAATATCCACAGAGGAAAAACAGTGGCTAATCAATGCTTATTATCCTGACTATGATTACATGATATACAGTTGGCTGGACATTCTATAAATTGCTGTACCACTGTGTGTGTGCATGGGTGTTTGCGGCATGCAGTTTGGACTTCAAGTCAAACATTAGTTGGGCAAAGAAGTAAATGGTAGGAGGACAGTGGGCTGGATTGTCTTTAGGAAATTGCACATTTTCCTAATGATTCAAGATCTTTCTCTGAAGCAAAGGAATACCTTTTAGTCCCTGTATTCTTCTAGTGATGCTGCATGGTCTCAGGTATATGCTGATGAATAATAACATCCCTGCATGATAAATCAATGCAAGATCAACAACAAGGGATATTGGACAGTTATAAATAAATCTTGTCCTCATCTAATAATACCTTTTTCATTTATTCTGTTCTTGGCTTTGTTGTGGAACAGCATCTCCCCCCTGGACAGTGCTCAGACAATGAAAAGTGATGAAACTCCAATCTGCTGAGCTTCCTCATGACTCCTGTAATTGCACTATTGTTTAAGTGGATGATTAATGAAAGGAAGTTCCAAAAGGAGTTTGATCCTGGGAGAGAGAAATGCTGGTCATGGGTTTGCTCTTTCCTCCTAGCTCCCTATCTGTCCCTCTCAATTGACCTGTTCTATTAGGGAGTTCTCAGTATATGTGTATGTGTGTGCATGCATATATGTATGTATGTACACATGTATCTGTAATGCATGGTTGTATTTTACCCATGTATATGCATATGTATATACATATATTTAAATGTGCATATACATCTATATGTGTGTATACATGTGTATGTTAAGAGGAAGTCTTTGAAGTCCCCGGCCTCCAGGAATTAAAACCATACTCCAACTCTCATAGCAGAGAGGAGGTTAGAGAAGAAATAGAAGCAGGGGTACCCCAACTTCATCTGGAGACTGCCTGCTGGCTCTGGGAGTCCCGTCTCAGTAAAGAGTTCCCTTGACTAAACCACAGAGGGATGAATTAGGCCTCTGGTTTTTAGAAATGAAAGTGAATATTCTTCAGGATTTCTCTTAAGGTGGCAGCCTGGAATTGTCTCACTTAAATATTGGGTTGGGTGTCATCTGGCACAAATTCAGCTGATCATCTCAGGGCTGCCAGGAGGCTCTAGAATGGAGCCAGGGGCCTTTGCTGCTGGTAGCATTCCTGAGAGTCACATTCTACATTTGTATATTTTTAATATCCTCAGTGAGGTTCATGTTACCATGTATATGTAGATATATGGTAAATATTTTAATATTGAACTTAATCATTATCAAACATATATGCATTTACACATGTATTACACAAAATAATAAAATAAGAAAGGGAATTTTATAAGAAATTGTGATGTTAAGTTATACATTAAACAAATATGTACACATCTGCCTATATAAACATATATGCACAAATATTTTTTTATACCTTTACCTTCCATCTTGGAGTCAATACTGTGTATTGGCTCCAAGGCAGAAGAGTGGTAAGGGCTAGGCAATGGGGGTCAAGTGACTTGCTCAGGGTCACACGGCTGAGAAGTGTCTGGAGCCAGATTTGAACCTAGGACCTCCCCTCTCTAGGTCTGACTCTCAATCCACTGAGCTACCCAGCTGCCCCTTGTGCACAAATGTTAATAATAAATAGAGAACTGACTTTGACTCCAGGAAATACTAGGTTCAAGTACCTCCTAAGACCTGCACTATTTGTGTGATCCTGGGCATAAGTCACTTAAACTTTCAGTGTTATTGACAAGAATTTAAGTTATATGGAAGGTGGAAACTTATATTCGTGGAAGGAGTTTCCTCCCAGGAGAGTTATACCAGTAAAGGCAGAATTCCAGTAACTATTGCTTATCTTAAATTGAACAAGTTGGAACAAAATTACTCTGTTTCCTCTTCTTCATGTTTTAAGTTTCATTTTGTACATTTTCTAAAAGTGTGATGCCACCACCTTATAGGTAGCTGGGAAAAAGGAAGCAAAAAAGAACCAATGAATTGCTTAGGGTCCCTTCATGAGGCTACATGAGTCAAGGGCAAGACTTCCATATTTTTTATGTGGCTACAAGGCATAATGAGAGAACCCTCCAGTCCCTAATGAAAGATGGGAAGCACCATTATGTACCAAAAACAAAACTGGGGTTTAATTTTGAGTCTCAGGAACACAAGATCTTTTTTGATGAGGGAAAAAAAACAAGGACCAAAAGCAAAGTTCCCAGAGAATTTTCAGGATTCAATAGCCTGTGGTACTGGCTAAGAAAGAGAGTAATGAGTAAATGTAATAGAATGGTACTCAACATGCAGTAATAAATGATCACAGTTATCTAGTGTTTCACAAACCCAAAGATCTACTGTTGGAAGAATTCACTATTCTAAAAAAACTGCTGATGTACTAGAAAACAGATGGCAAAACCTAGCATAAACCAACATCACATGCCATATACCAAGATTAAGTCAAAATGGATACATGATTTAAAAATAAAGGGTGAAAGCATAAAGAAATGAAGGAACAACAAAATAATTTACCTGTCAGACCTATGGATAAGGGAAACATTTATGACCAAACAAGATATGCAGAACATTAGAAGATATAAAATAGAGTAACTTTGAGTAGACTAAGTTAAAAAAAAGTTTTGTCCAGACAAAAGCCCTACAAACAAGATTAGGAACAAAACAACAAACTGGGGGGAATTTTTATATAAAGTATCTATAACAAGGGTCTCATTTCTTAAAAACATAAACTGATTCAAATTTATAAGAATACAAGTCATTTTCCAAGTGAAAAATGATCAAAGGTTATGAACAAGCAGTTCTCAGATGAAGAAATTAAAACTATATAGTCATATAAAATGTTCCAAATAACTATTTAAGAAAGAAACCCTTGATTTCCAGTGAGGACTTCTGTGCTAAGATGGCCACAATGTAGTAGCAAGAGGCTTACTTTCCTTACCACCTACTGATACTGAGGTGCTTTAGCACCTCAAAATGACAAAAACCAAAATCAGAAGAATGAAGAGAATCTTCCATAGGGTGCAACCTTGAAGGTAGGCAGGGTTTGGGCATTTTCACACTATAAGGGGTAAAATTACTCCTATCAAAGCACAAGCTGATCACCCCTACCCCACTCCACCTACAGCGCCAACCAAGAATAACCTACCCATTAAAACTGACTATATACTTCAAGGGGAAAGTATGGGTATTCAGTAAAATAGAAGATTTCCAAGTATTTGTAAAGAAAAGAGCAGCACTAACTGGAAAATTTGATGTCCAATTACAAATTTCAAGAGAAACATGAAAAGGTAAACAAGAAAGAAGGGGAAAAATTTAAGGACTTCAGTAAGGTCAAATTGTTTATATTCTTATGTGGAAAAATAACATTTGTAATTCTCAAAAACTGTATAAACTATCATAGTAGTTAGAAGAATTATTTATAGGTAGTGGTCAGGGTACAAAATGGTTTAAGATGATATGTAAAAAAAGGGAGGGGGAATAGAAGATGGCACCAAGAAAAACTTGAAGGAATAAGAAAAATAGAATAAATTTTACTAAATAAAGAGGTCCATGGGAGGGGGATGGGAAGAATACTATTATAAGAAGTAGAGGAAGAGAGTGCTAATAGATAATACCTAAACCTTACTCTCAGTGGAATCAACTCTGAGAGGGAAGAGCATCTAGATCCATTGGGGAATCAAGTTATATCTTACCCTACATGGAATTTGAGAGGGAAAAACCAAGGTGAGGAGTAGGGCAGGAAGTACCAAAAGGGAGGGAAAGAGAGAGGGGAGGAAATTTAATTGACCCTAAGGAAAAATTAGAGGGGAATAAGAAGGGAGGGAGTGGGAAGGGAAGTAAAATAAGGGTGGGGATTAGGGGAACTGATTAAAAGCAAAACAGGGGTGTAGAAGGCAATCAAGAAAGAAGGAAGGGCAGGACTAGGAAAGGAAATCAAAATGATAAGGAATACACAGGTGGTAATCATAACTCTGAATGTGAATGGGATGAACTCATCCATAAAATGGAAAAAAATAGAGTGGATTAGAAACCAAAATCATACGAAATGTTGTCTACAAGAAACACACATAAGGCAGATAGACACAAACAGGGTAAAGGTAAGATACTGGAGCAAAATTTATTGGGCATCAACTGAGAAAAAGAAGGCAGGAGTCACAATCATGATATCTGACAAAGCCAAAGTAAAAATAGATCTGATTAAAAGAGATAGGGAAGGTAATTACATCCGATAAAAGGCAGTATAGATAATGAGGAAATAGGAGTACTCTACATGTATGCTCCAAATGGTATAGCATCCATAATTTTAAAAGAGAAACTACTGGAGCTAGAGAAAGAAATAGATAGTAAAACTATTCTAGTGGGAGACCTAACGCTTCCACTATCAGATCTAGATTAATCAAACCAAAAAATAAATAAGAAAGAGGTAAGAGATATGAATGAAATCTTAGAAAAATTAGGGTTAAAAGACATGTGGAGAAAAATAAATAAGGACAAAAAGGAATACACCTTCTTTTCAGCAACACATAGTACATTCACAAAGATTGACCATGTCCTGGGGCATAAAATGGCAAACGAATGCAAAAAAGCAGAAATAATAAATGAAACCTTTTCAGATCATAATGCAATAAAAATAATAATTATCAAGGGTACATGGAAAGGCAAATCAAAAATTAATTGGAAATTAAATAATATGATTCTCCAAAATTGGTTGGTTAAAGAACAAATCATAGAAACAATTAATAATTTCTTTGAAGAAAATGACAAGGGAGAAACATCATATCAAAATCTATGGGATGCAGCCAAAGTAGTACTCAGGGGTAAATGAATATCCCTGAGTGCATATATTAACAAATCAGGGAGGGAAGAGGTCAAGGAATAGGGCATGCAAATTCAAAAACTAGAAAGAGAACAAATTTAAAATCCCTAGATAAAAACTAAATTAGAAAATCGTAAAAATTAGAGGAGAAATTAATAAAATTGAAAATGAAAGAACTATTGAATAAATAAGTAAGACTAGAATCTGGTACTTTGAAAAAACAAATAAAATAAAGTACCAAATAATCTAATTAAAAAAGGAAAGAAGAAAACCAAATTAACAGTATCAAAGATGAAAAAGGCAATATCACCTCTAATGAAGAGGAAATTAAGGTAATTATTAAAAACTATTTTGCCCAATTATATGGCAATAAATATGATAATCTAGGTGATATGGATGTTTATTTATAAAAATATAAATGGCCTAGATTAACAGCAGAAGAAATAAAACACTTAAACAATCCCATATCAGAAAAAGAAATTGAACAAGCCATCAAAGAACTCCCTAAGAAAAAATCCTCATGACCTGATAGATTCACAAGTGAATTATATCAGACATTTAAAGAACTATACTATAAAGATCCAATACTATACAAACTATTTTACAAAATAAGCAAATAAGGAGTTCTACCAAATTCCTTTTATGAAAGAAATAGGATACTGATTCCAAAGCCAGGCAGATTGAAAACAGAGAAAGAAGGGGGCAGCTGGGTGGCTCAGTGGATTGAGAGCCAAGCCTAGAGATGGGAGCTCCTAGGTTCAAATCTGGCCCCTGATACTCCTTAGCTGTGTGACACTGGGGAAGTCACAACCCCTGTTGCATAGCCCTTAATGTTTTTCTGCCTTAGAATCAATATACAGTATTAATTCCAAGACAGAAGGTAAGGGTTTAAAAAAAAAACAGAGAAAGAAAACTACAGAGCAATCACCTTAATGAACATAGATGCAAAAATCTTAGATAGAATACTAGCAAAAAGACTCCAGCAGGTAATCAAGAGGATTATCACTATGATGAGGTGAGATTTATACCAGGAATACAAGAATGGCTTAATATTAGGAAAACCATCAATATAATTGACCATATCAACAATCAAACCAACACAAATCACATGATTATCTCAATAGATGCAGAAAAAGCCTTTGACAAAATATAACACCCTTTCCTATTGAAAACATTAGAAAGTATAGGAATAGAAGGGCCTTTCCTAAAAATAATAAACAGTATATACCTAAAACCATCAACAAGCATCATATGCAATGGGGATAACTTAGAAGCCTTCCCAATAAAATGAGGAGTGAAAGAAGGATGGCCATTATCACCTGTATTATTTAACATAGAGGTTAGCAGTAGCCAATCAGAGAAGAAAAAAATGGAAGGTATTAAAATATGCATTGAGGAGACTAAACTATCAATCTTTGCAAATGATATGATGGTCTTCTTAAAGAATCCTAAAGAATCAACTAAAAACTAGTGGAAATAATCAACAACTTTAGCAAAGTTGCAAGATACAAAATAAATGCACATAAATCATCAGCATTTCTATATATTTCCAACACATATCAGCAGCAAGAGTTAGAAAGAGAAACACCATTTAAAATCACCCTAGATAATATAAAATATTTAGGAATCTATTTGCCAAAACAAACACAAGAACTATATGAACACAACCACAAAAGACTTTTTACACAATTAAAACTAGATCTGAACAATTGGAAAAACATTAATTGCTCATGGGGAGGATGAGCAAATGTAATAAAAATGATTTATTTACTCAGTGTCGTACCTATCATACTAACAAAAGAAACTTTTTTACTGAATTAAAAAAAAATTATAACAAAGTTCACTTGAAAGAACAAAAGATCAAGACTATCAAGGTAAATAATGAAAAAAAATGTGCAGGATAGGGGCCTAGTAATCCCAGATCTTAAGCTGTACTATAAAGCAGTGGTCATCAAAACAATATGGTACTGGCTAAGAAACAGAAGGGAGGATCAGTGGAATAGACTTGGGGCAAATGACCTCAGCAAGATAATGTACAATAAACTGAAAGATGCCAACTTTGGGGACAAAAAAACCCACTATTTGACAAAAACTACTGGGAAAATTGGAAAACAGTATTGGAGAGATTAGGTTTAGATCAACATCTCACACCCTACACCAAGATAAATTCAGAATGGGTGAATGACTTAAATATAAAGAAGAAAACTATAAGTAAATTAGGTGAACATAGAATAATTTATCTGTCAGATCTATGGGAAAGGAAAGATTTTAAGACCAAGTAAGAGATAGAGAATATTACAAAATGTAAAATGAATGATTTTGATTATACTAAATTAAAAAGGGTTTGTATAAACAAAACCAATACAACCAAATTTAGGAGGGAAGCAACAAATTGGGGAAAAAATCTTCATAACAAAAACCTCTGATAAAAGTATAATTACTCAAATTTATAAGGAATTTAATCAATTGTACAAAAAAATCAAGCCATTCCCCAATTGATAAATGGGCAAGGGACATGACTAGACAATTTTCAGACAAAGAAATCAAAACTATCAATAAGCACATGAAAAACTGCTCTAAATCTCCTATAATCAGAGAAATGCAAATCAAAACAATTCTGAGGTACCACCTCACACCTAACAGATTGGCTAATATGACAGCAAAATAAAGTAATAAATGTTGGAAGGGTTGTGGAAAAATTGGGACATTAATGCATTGCTGGTGGAGTTGTGAATTGATCCAACCATTCTGGATGGCAATTTGGAACTATGCCCAAAGAGCTTTAAAAGACTGCTTGTCCTTTGATCCAGCCATACCATAGCTGGGTCTATACTCCAAAGAGATAATAAGGAAAAATACTTATACAAAAAAATTTATAGCTGCAAACTTTTTGGTAGCAAAAATTTAGAGAGGATGCCCTTCATTGGGGAATGATTGAACAAATTGTATCTGTTGGTAATAGAATATTATTGTGCTAAAAGGAATAATGAACTGGAAGAATTCCATGTGAACTGGAATGACCTCCAGGAACTGATGCAGAGTGAAAGGATCAGAACCAGGAGAACACTATACACAAAGACAGAAACACTGTGACACAACTGATTATAATAGACTTCTCTACTAGCAGCAATGCAATGATCCAGGACAATTCTGATGGTCTTATGAGAAAGAACACTATCCACATTTAGAGAAAGAACTATGGGAGTAGAAACACAGATTAAAAACAACTGCTTGATAACATGGTTTGATGGGGATATGATTGGGGATGTAGACTCTAAATGATCACCCTAATGCAAATATTAATAATATGGAAATAGGTCTTGATCAATATCACATGTAAAACCCAGGGGAATTGTTCATTGGCTATAGGTAGAGGGTCAGAGGAGGGGAGGGAAAGAACATGATTCATGTAACCATGGAAAAATATTCTAAATTAATTAATTAAATGAATAAACTTTAAAAAAGGAGAAAGAAACTTTTCCTTTGTTTTATAATTAATACTAAAGAATAGCAGTAAACACTAGGCAATTGGGGTTAAGTGACTTGCCCAGGTTCACATATATAGGAAATGTCTGAGATTAGATTGAACCCAGAACTTCCTGTGTCTGTCTGGTTTTCTATCTACTGAACCACCTAGCTGCCCCTCAAAACACTGTTAATTAGATAAATTCAAATTAACACCACTCTGAAATACTTTTTTCACACTTACTAGACTGGCTAACATGTTCCCTCAAAAAAGATGATAAATGATGTAGAGTAGTGGTTCCCAAACTTTTTTGGCCTACTGCCTCCTTTCCAGAAAAAATATTACTTAGCCCCCTGGAAATTAATTTTTTTAAATTTTAATAACAATTAATAGGAAAGAAAAGAAAGCACCTGTGACCATTACCTTCCCCCTGGATCGCTGCAGCACCCACCAGGGGGTGGTGGCACCCACTTTGGGAATCACTGATGTAGAGGATGTGAGAAAATTAGGACACTAATATGCTGTTGGTAGAACTATGAACTAATATATTCATTCTCAAGAGCAATTTGGAACCATGGGCAAAGAGCTCCAAACTGCGTATTCTTTGATCCAGCAATACCACTACAAGGTCTGTATCCAAAAGAGATTAGTAAAGTGAAAATGACCTACATATACCAAAATATTTATAGCAGCTCTTTTTGTGGTGGCAAAGAATTGGAAGCAGAAGGGATTTCCATCATTTGGGGACTGGCTGAACAAGTTATGGTGTGTGATGTTAATGTGCCATAAAAAATGATGAACATGATAATCTTCCCCAAAAGTGTGATTAAATGTGACTAATTGAAGTGATGCAAAGTGTAGTAAGCAGAAACAGAAGAACGTCATATACAGTAACAGCAATAACGTACAATGATCAACTATAAACAACTAAACTATTCAATTCAGGGATCCAAGACAATTCAAGAGACTCATAACAGGAAAGGCTCCATAGAAGGAACCAATGAAGTCTGAATGCATATTGAAGTGTATCGTTTCCCACATTTTTTCCTTTATGATTTTTTTTCTTATATGAGGAATGTATCTTCTTTCACAAAATGAGGAACATGGAAATATGTATTGCATGATAGCACATGTATAGCCTATATCATATTACCTGTTGCCTCAAGGATGAGAGAGGAAAGTGGGAAGAGAGAGAACATAGTAAAATGTCAGAAAATGATTATTAACATTGTACATGTAATGCAATCTACATGTAAAAAATGAACATAAAAAATAATTCAGTAGACTGGACAGGATTGTCTTCCTAGGGAAAACCATCATTTGAATGGATTCCTCAAATAGAAAACCATCTGAGGAAAAAATGAAAAGAAGATAGGTTTTTAATTTCAGCAAAGATGAAGAATTTTGAAAATAATTTCATCTAATATGGGAAATCATGGAAAAATGTAAACTCAAAAATTGCTTTGAACTGGTAAACTTCATTTTCAGTTTGCTTTATTTAAACAAAGAAAATGAGGGATATAGCCTAAGGTTTAGAACTATGATTATATTATCAACATTATAGTAGAAGAAAATTTTGTTTTAAGGAGTGATTTAAAGAAAATTAGAATTAATTAATTGTTCCTACATGTTCTATAGGATGGCTAGAACATCATTCTCTAAGCAGTGTTTTTTTCATCCCATCTTTTTCATTCTGTCACTTCTTGTCCTCTTGCAGACTCTTGAGAATAATGAATATGGTATTTTTCTCTTAAAGTTGCAACTGATTTGTCCTTTTCCAACCACAATCTTGAAGAAGGGTTAACCCAGTTTCTTCCTCCCCACTTTCACTTTAGGAAACAAATCTTCTACCATCAACCAATAATATCTCCTCTAAACCTCAGACCATTTGATTCTAGAAGTCTTTTCTGCTCCCCATAACTACCATGTATCTTCCTCTAGGCTACTGTCCCATATTCCTCAACATTTTGACTCCTAAAACTCCTAAAATTATTTACTTTTCTTCTCACCATGATTTCAATATTGGCAATTTCAATTTCTAACTAACTCATCCTTTTCCATCCAGTAAGAGCTAACATTGACAATATTTTGAAGCTTCCCCCCCTCTTTTTAACACTAAACTACCTCAATTTCTAGATTAGATAGGAAATTAGATAGGAAACACCAAAAGTCCTGGGCTCCTCAGGGCAACTATTGTCTTGTCACTAGGTAAACAGAAGTTAATAGCAAGCCTGTATTTGAATTGACCAACAATGGTTTTGCTCATTTTTACACATTTTAGTCATTTCATTGTTTATATGCTTTTTGGCTGACTGAAAGCCATGGAATTCAGACCCACACAGAAGAAGAGAAAAAAGTCAATCTTAAATCAATTGGGCTGGCATCACTGATCATTCCACTGAGGAAAATAAAGACATTACTTTCCCCAAAGACAAGAAGAAAATCAGACAGAAGTTGGAACTGGTGAATCATTCCCTTCATTGCAAATGACTCATCAACTTCGATCAGCATCACTTTATAAAAAATCCAGTAGAAAATTGCTACCTTCTGGAAAAGCTTGTCAGGGACCAGCCTCAAGTTTTGCTACTGCTTACACATAAACATCTTTGGCTTTGAGTCACAGAGATACACCTTCCCCAACCTTATCCAGCACTGGATTAGGCATTCAGTGGGATAAAATTGCATGTGTCTTTACATCTGATACTGCCCCTGGCACTTATTGATGGGAGACTCAGTATGCCTGGTTCAGGCAGAATTGAAAGTGAATCCTTCAGTAGATACTTGCTAGTATGAGCCTAAGTAAATCATTTATCTTTCCTGTTTCTTCATTTGGGTAATGAAAGTACTTAGTTCAAAAGCTTTCTGTATAAATTTTGAAAAGACAATGCAATTGAAATGGCCTACAGGTTCTAGGTTAAGATGGCGGCAGAGTAAAAAGCAGCTGCTTGACCTCTCCTAACCCACGCATATAGGACTCCTCAAGAAGACATAAAAACAAATCCAGATGAATGAAGGAACCCCACAAAAGGGCACAACATTGAAGGTATGTGGAATCGAGGCATTTCCATGCTATAAAGGGGTGAAACAGCTCTCACTAAAATGTGAGCTGAGCAACACCCTCCCCCCCAATACACACACCACCTACAATGCCAAAGCCAGCACACAAGAGTTAGAGCAAATTTGGGGCACCCATTAAGTCCTTGGCAGCTACCTGGCATCACCAGGGCCTATTCCTGAGAGCAGCAAGACCCCAAGAGGGCTAAAGAATGGGCGGATTTTGAACACAGACCCTGAGTGCAGCCGTGGCCTGTGGGTGGGGACCCAGAGTAGAGGGGTACATGACTGTGGAAGCAGCGCCCTGAGACTGTTAAAGGAGCTTCGAGCAGAGGAACAAGCAAGGGGACCACCAGGAAGCTTGACCCTAAGAACAACTAGACCTGAGACCTCAGGAGCCCAAAGAGCACAGAAAGACCCTGGGCATGAGGATAAAGCTGAGAGGGCACTGGTCTAACAATGGCAAGCCAGAGACAAGAACTCCAGAAGAGAAAGATCAAGAAGAAATCTTTAACACTCAACAACTTTTACTCAGAAAAAATCCAGACAACAGAGCAAACAGCAGAGAACAAACAAGTAATCATATCCAAACCTTCCCAAAAAAATGAAAACTGGTCACAAGCTATTGAAGAGTTCAAATCTGAGATTATGAGAAAGATGGAAGGGATAATGCAAGAAAATAACAGTTTAAAAGGCAGAATTTCTCAATTAGAAAGTGAGGCTCAGAAATCAAATGAATTGATGAGCAAATTGAAGACCAGAAATGACCAGGTGGAAACCTTGAAGGACCAAACAGACCAGATTCAAAAGGAAAACCAAAAGATTATAGCTGAAAACCAGTCTCTACAGGCTAGAATTGGGCAATTAGAAAAAGATGCCCCCAAATCAAAAGAATTGATAAGCAAATTGGAGACCAAAATCAAACAGCTGGAAAACAGGGTAGACTAAATAAAAAAGGAAAATCAAAAGAATATAGCAGAAAACCAGTCTATAAAGACAAGAATTGGGCAAATAGAAGCCAATGATCTCTCAAGACAACAAGAACAAATAAAGCAAAGTAAAATGGGCTACAAGCTCTACAATGTGATATGTCCTTATTCTTTTTTTTTTTTTTTTTACCATTGCATTTATTTATTTATTTTTTATTTTTTTTTTAACATTTATTAATATTCATTTTTGACATGGTTACATGATTCATGCTCCACCTTTCCCCTTCAACCCCCCCCCCCACCCCCCCCCC
>NC_058134.1:7051832-7099718 GCF_016433145.1 Gracilinanus agilis | reverse complement strand
GAAACTCTGCCAAGAATCTGCCAACATACACAGCACAACACTTCTTCGGGATCAAAGTCATGTCATTACTGGTTTGGAGGATTTCTTCTTTTAAAGCCATCCAGAAATTTTTTACAACAGGTATCCCTTCCACATCATGACTTTCCCCATTGTGATTTCAATATATTGTGAGTCAGCATAAGAAATTAAGTGGAAATTTTTTGAGAGTTTTATGGAAGCCAAAGGCCAGCAGATAACATAGAAAATGTTAAGAAATTCAGAAAAGCATAAAATATGTAAAATATAGATTAATATCAACACATTTTATCTTTTAATACCATAAATATATATATATATATATATATATATATAATTCCTTTTACTATAAATACCCCATAGAAGAAAACAATTCAGAATTTTTCTCTGGTTCAAGGAAGACCAAAATATTTTATTTGGATTTTCCATATTGAGGGGCAGCAACACACCTCAGGAGTTCTGGAATGGATATCTATACATATAAAGGAGATGAAGAGAAAAGAGGATCTTATAGACTTCCTTTTGTAATATCCTTTATGCTTTATTATAGTGTATTTATGTGTACATATACACTAGAATATATATTACAAGTTACATGCATATTTCAATATGGCTCTATCTACATATGTAACATAAGTGTCCGTTAGGTAGCAATACTGTCTCGGTTACAGAGAGAAGCCTAAAATTTCTAGGAATCTGAAAGGAGTGAAGAATAGATGAAATCACTACATAGATTTCTCATAGGATTTCTATTGTCTTCTGGCCCTTAGAAAATGATGATTAACATTTTAATGGAAATGCTATTTTATTGTTGCAAGTCAAGTATATGAAAGATGGCATCAGAGAATGACAATATTCCAAACTACAGCTGTAAATAGTGACTAGTTCATTCAAGGAACTCTTAAAGGAAGTAGAACAATATCATGGATGGAAAACCAAGTTTGGAACCAAGAAGATTGAAGTTCCAGGCTCAGCTTTTCCAAAAGCAGGTTGTGTGTACCTGGGCAATCAATCACCCAGATCAACTCTAAAATGTAAAGTAGGACCAACTAAAGGGAATTTCCTCTGGGGGACTCTAATATCCTTGAAATGACAGGTCCAGTCAGAATTATAAGTGTCTGCAAACCAGTGAAAGAAATCAAGGGAATTAAGTCAGGGACCCTGGCCGTATGGAACTTACATTATGTATGTAAAAAGTCCACACCAATATCTGCATGTAATTTTTTTAAATTTTTTTCTGCATGTAATTTTAATGTGTAATATAATGTGTAGATAAAAGAAGCATACAATCATAATAGCATTGTTAAATTGCTGTTCAAATGTATTGTCATTTCTGAATCTTAGTGACTCCATTTAGGTTTTTATAACAAAGATCCTGGAATGATATGCTATTATCTTCTCCAATTTACTTTCCAGATAAGGAAATTGAGGCAAACAAGATTAACTGACTTGCTGAGGAGTGCATAGCCAGTCAGTAAGTGTTTGAGGTCAGATTTGAACTCAGAAACTCCTGACTTCAGGTCCAGAGTTCTATCACTGTGCCACCTAGCTACCCTTATAACATTGAATAGATCATAAAAAGAAATGTAAAGAGTGATAAGTGAGGCTTAAGGAAGAGTATTTTTGGAACTCAGAGATTAAGAAAGGTTTCTGGGAAGAAGTGGCACTTAGAATGGTTTTTGAAAAATGTATGAGATTTTAAAAGGCAGAAAATTAGGGTTATAAGTTCATTAAAGGTGTGAAGAGTCAATTGAGTAAAAGCATAAAAGTGGGGAAGTGTTGACCATGCTACATCCCTACTCAGGCACCTCCTATGGCTCCTTATTGTCTCCATGATAAAATATAGAATTTTCTTTTTATTTATTTTTAGAGGTAATATTTTTATATATTTGGATTTTTATTTTAATTAACGAATTTCCACATAGGTTTTCTGAAGTTATATAATCCACATTGTCTCCTTCCCTTCTTCCCTCCTCCTGCTCAGAGCTGACAAACAAATCTGTATTATACATGAATTATCAGGCAAAGTATATTTCCATATCATTCATTTCTGTAAGTGAATATTCATATAAAACCCAAACCCCAAAACATATACCCAAATAAACAAGTGATAAATCATCAGTTTTATCTCTTTCCTACTCCTACAGTTCTTTCCCTGGAGTTGGATAGCATTCTTCGTTCTAAGTCCCTCAGAATTGTTCTGGCTCATTGTATTACTGTTAGTAGAAGAGTCTATCACATTTGATTGTTCCACAATATTGGAGTTATTCTCTATAATGGTCTCCTAGATCTGCTTATTTCACTTTGCATCACTTCATGAAGATCTTTCCTGATCTTTCTGAAATCATCCTGTTCATCATTCCTTATAGCATGACTATTCCCTCACATTCCTATACCATATTTTGTTCAGCCATTCCCCAATTGAGGGATATCCCTTTAATTGCCGATTCTTTGCCACCACAAAAAGAGGACCTACAAATATTTTTGTACAAGCATGTCCTTTCCCATTTTTTTAAATCTCTGAGATACAGACATAGTGTAAGGGTATAAATTCTTTCATAGCCCTCAAGATTACCAAATTGCCCTCCAGAAAGTTTGGATCAGTTCACAATTCCAACAGCAATGCATTAGTGTCCAAATTTTGCCACATCCTCTCTAACATTTATTATTTTTATTTATTGTCATATTGGCCAATCTTATAGGGTGTGAGATGGTATCTAAAAGCTGTTTTAATTTACATTTCTCTGATCAAGACTGACAAAATCTTTTTTCATGTGATGATTGATAGCTTTGATTTCTTTATCTGAAAACTGACTATATCCTTTGACAATTTATCAATTGGGGAATGACTTGGATTCTTATAAATTTGACTTAGTTCTTTACATATTTGAGAAAAGAAACTTTATCAAAGAAATTTTTTACAATTTTTTTCCCTTCTAATCTTGGTTGCATTGGTTTTGTTTGTACAACAACCTTTTAATTTAATATAATCAAAATTATTCATTTTACATCTTGTAATGATATATATCTCTTGTTTGGTAATAAATTCTTCCCTTCTTCATAGATCTGATAGATAAACTATTCTATGTTCCCCTAATTTACTTATTACTCTTTATGTTTAAATTATATGCCCATTTTGACCTTATCTTGGAAAAGAGTATGAGATATTGATTTTAACCTAATTTTTACCATACTGTTTTTGAATTTCCCCAGAAGTTCTTGTCAAATAGGGAGTCCTTATTCCAAAAGCTGGGATCTTTGGGTTTATCAAATCAAAGATTTCTGAGGCCATTTACCCCTAATCTATTCTACTGATCCATCATTCTATTTCTTAGCCAGTACCAAATCATCTCTTTGTTTGTTTTAAACCCTTACCTTCTATCTTAGAATCAATAATGTGTATCAATTCTAAGGTAGATGAGCTATAAGGGCTAGGCAATGGGAGTTAAGTGATTTGACCAGGGTCACACAGCTAGGAAGGATCTGAAGTCAAATTTGAATCCAGGACCTTCTGTCTCCAGGCCTGGCTCTAAATTTATTGAGTCATATTTTAAAGCTCTTCTTAATCCGGCTCCAACCTATCTCCCACAGTTTCATTAAGTATTCCTCTTCTACCACATTCTCTGATCCAGCCAAACTGGCCTTTTCTCTTTCTCTCAAATATGACATTCTATCCTCTGGCTCTGTGTCTTTGCATTGGTATTTACTATGCCTACAATGCACTTGCTATTCACTTCCACTTCAGAGAATCCCTCTCTTCCATAAAGAGACAACTCAGGCAGAGTTTGAACATGTAGTGTTTCCTGATCCCCTTAATTTCATGATTAGAGGGTCAGTAATAACAAGTATTATTACATGTTATGATTAATAATAACAATAACCTGAGTTTTAAAATCAATACAGCAGGGAGATGAAGAAGGGATCAGAGGGAAGAGAGCCTGAAGGTAAGGAAATTATGAGAAATGCAAACTGATTTTCCAAATGAGATTAAAAGTAGAAGATTTCAATACCATGTTAAAGATTTAAAAAAATAATTTAAACATTCTCACAAAAAAGACTAGACTGACTTGGAAAGTAATGAGTTCTTTCTCCCTAGAGGTCTTCAAGAAAGTCTATCAGAAGACCACTTTTTAGGGACTTGGGCACAGGGATGTTAATATGGATGCTGCTTCAGTCAGGGGGCATCTGGGCTCTCCTTCACCTCTGACACTGTCTGATTAGTGAGCATAGTGCCCCATGCTTAGTCCATGGTGGGTGCTCTCTAGACGCTTCTGATGGCCATGACTCACAGGTGAGCCATTCAGAGACTAAAGCATATTCGTCTCCTGTATTTTTCTATCTCACACAATGTAAGCAAGACTGTCTAAACACAGCAGAGTTCCTATATATTATCAGGAGGTCAGGGATGTAAGAATAAACATCTTTGATAAGTTAAACTGGATAATTTATGGGGAAGAAAACTATAGCCAGAGAAAATGGAATGTAGGAGGCATAAATTAAAAGGTTTGTGAGAGAATGGTTTTGTTCCATTTCTATATAAAGAGATTTGTTTTACAAGTAAAGTTATAAATGACATAGAACAGCTTTGATGTTACTAGGCTCTTAGTTACCCAAACATACCATATAGTGTTTGGCCTTATGCCTAACAAACTGAAATCTTAGGTAGACGCTTAGGAAATTAAGAGGGAAAATAATTCAACAGAATGGAAGAGGAATCCTTCTAGTATATGGGCTGGCAGAAAGTAATGTTGCATAGTACTAGGCTTGGTCTCAGAAGAGCTAGGTCTTACCTAGACCTTTACCTCCATAAGAACCAGATTGTTTTTTGTTTGTTAGTTTTTATATGTGAAATGGGCATATTAGCCTTTAAACTGTCTACCTAGCAAGATCATTGCAAGAAAATTGCTTTATAGGATGTCTTTGTATTACTAGTGTCTGGAATAGAGTACATGTTAAGTAAATACTCATTAATTCATTCAAGATCCAAACTAGTTAAGGCATTATATAAATGTAAGCTCTTGGGCAAGTTCTTTTCTGTACTTTGTTCTCTGTTTCTTTGTTTATGAAATGATGAGGATAGTGAATGACTTCTAAGGTTCCTTCCAGTGATACTACCACTACTTAAATAAGGAATAATAATTTACTCCATCTCCATCACTCAATGACAAATGACTCATGTGGATCAAATTGAATTATCTCTTTCAAAATAGTATACTATTGGTAGGTTATAACTTAAAGCCCAATAATTACACATAAAATTACTTATTTGTAACAGTCTTACTAGTATATCTGATAGTATCAGTCCCACCAGTGGCACCAATCTAAATTCATTTCAGCAAACAGTCCTTCAGAAATTCAGAACTCATCTAGTCCAATTCTCTCATTTTACCAATGAAGAAAATGGGACCTAGAGTGGATAAATGACTTAGAGTGTTGGACTGGCAAAGTAGAAAAATGTGAGTGTGAGAATGAGAGGACTTGGTGCAGAGAGGAGAGAAGGGGAGGGGAGGGAAAGAGGAGAGCAACAAACATTTATCGACCTCCCTTAAGTGCCTGGTATGTCCTAAGCACTTTACACATATATCATTTCATCCTCCTAATGACCTTGGGTCTTTGACATTGATAAGCTGGGAATGTCCAGAGCAGGGCAACTAGAATAAGCATGACCTCGAGTCTGTTTCACATAAGGATGGGTTCAAGGAAGTGGGATGTATAGCCTGGCCAAAAGAAGGCTCAAAAAGGAAACAACAGCTCTTTTCAAGTGTCCTCATGTAGAAGAGGGAATAGATTTATGCAGTTTGGCTTAGAAGGACAGATTCTTAAACAATGGATGAAGTTTCAAAGTTGCAATCTGAAGCTTTATGTGCAGAAAAATCTCAAACAATGAAAACCATCCCATAATGGAATTTTCTATTAAAAAAAATAGAGTGGATAATGAGTTGACCATCACATGGCATTTTCTAGTAAATGCTGAACAATCACTTCTCTGGTATTTGGTCACGCGGATGCCATTCAGAGAGAGAATGATCACACAGGGACCTGCCAGGGCTAGCCATGTCCTTCATTTTTAGAACCCCACCTCTCCTGTCCACTGCCATGGGAATGTGCTTCATGGACATGCTTTCATTGTCTCCTCCGAGGTGACACTAGATCCTGTCGGTCTTTCTACTAGATACCTCACTCTGCCCCACTCAGTGCTTTCCTTCAACATCCAAATTGCTTTAAAGGATTGAAGAAATACCCCTTCTTGATCTTCATTGAGAACATACCCCTACTTCTGCTCAGTCTCTTGCCTCTCCTCTTCACATTAGACAATCTTCCCACCTTGGTATTCCCTTGACCAAAACAAACATATGTCTAACAACAAAGCCTGCACTCATTTACATGGAGCAAGGACTTGAATCCACAGGATTTTAAGAGAGCCGTTCTTTCTTCCCACATTCTGGTTCTCTGATTTCCTTTTACACTTTTAGCCCCATAAATCCTGCTTTCTGTGATCAATCCTCTTCTGATTTCTTTTTTAAATAGATGACTTATCTTGTCTGAGATAAATAAGAGAACCAATTTCATTACTTAGCCTGTTCTGGAAAATTATGCTTATTTACCTTTTGTGTGATTCTTATTTGGAACACTTGGAAGTTGAATACTTTTTTCTCAGTTCCTTTAATTTGCAAGAATGACTCAGAAGTCTGCCTTTTGTTAACAGTAACCACTTTTTACTGATGATTAGATTTAAATTTGCAGGACACTATTTGAGGTATATATATATATATATTTTTTTTTTAAACCCTTACCTTTCGTCTTGGAGTCAATACTGTGTATTGGCTCCAAGGCAGAAGAGTGGTAAGGGTAGGCAATGGGGGTCAAGTGACTTGCCCAGGGTCATACAGCTGGGAAGTGTCTGAGGCCAGATTTGAACCTGTGACCTCCTGTCTCTAGGTCTGGCTCTCAGTCCTCTGAGCTACCCAGCTGCCCCCTGAGGTATATCTTGATCTGTATGTCTAACACTTTTTTTGAATTTTGAAATGTCTTGTTTGAATCCCTCTTATTATTTCTTATGGAAGTCTAGTGATCTGGGCTCATTCATACTGATCTATATGCAAGAGCTGAAGGCCCAATTGCAAAATGTGTTATTTAACATTGGAATTCTGAAATGTTATCATTGAATGTCTTAATGTTTCCCTATTGATTATCTGTGCATCTATCAGTCCACACATTGTTTTTGTATTTGTTTTCAAAAATAAGGGGAAATTTTACTTTATTAAAGCCATTATTAAACTTTTAATCTATCTCATATTCACATTTCTGATCCTTAAATTATGTGTGCATGCCTTTTCTTCAAGTTCATTTGCCTTGAATTACATATTATACATGGATTCTTTAAAAGTTCTGGCCTTTTGCTTCTCTTCTGCTGAGTTTTCTTCCTTTTTACTGTATTTTTGAGTACCAGATCTTATATTTGTTTTTTTTTTCTAGAGCTTTTGCTACTTTCTCAAAATTTTGTCATGTGTTCTGTCATACTTTTGTTTGTCTTCTTTATTTTGGATTTCAGAGCTTATTCTTGAACTAAATGACATTTTAATATCTTGTGAAAGTTTCATTTCACCTTTAAACAATTTCAGAATTTCATTTTTGTTGTTGTTCTGTGAATTCTAGGCAGTTCATTGGTTTTATAATCTGGTTCTCTCTTCCACAAGGAATTCTTGGTTCACATTCCTTTAAAACATACTGCTTATTCATTTTTGTATAGACTTTAAATATATACTTTTAATTATACAATATTTATATTAGTAGATAATTGTTACATATATATTACATACACTTATGTCATATAGTATTATATATGAAAATATTACATGTATTAATATTTCCTTCTGTTTTTTGAATCCAAATATTGGTTTATTTGCTTGGTAGTCAGGTTTATCCATAGTCTTTCTCTTTTGGATTTTTTATTTTATTTAATATATTTTTGTCTTTGACACTTTTTCTTCTCTAACCAGTAGTTTCTATCAGGCTCTTTCCTCATTCCTTGAGCCCTCATTTCTCAAGTGCTATGGCTACCACTTTTCTTTCTCTAATCCTACAGAAACTAGCAAGCTGAACATCTTCATGAGTTTGGATCTATGAAGGCCCAGATGCGTCCTTGCCCTGTGAAAGTCCCTCTAAAGAAGGGACCTGATCTCATTTGGAGTGTTGTCCTGTTAAGCCTTCTGCACAGAAGCCCTTTTCCTTCTGTCTTCCTCAGTGTTTGGATATCTCTGTGGGCCACAATCCTTCAGAATGGGTCACAGTTGTGTCTCCTCCTAATGAAGGGCAAGATCAACATGCTTTACATGTTACAGGAATGCAGGTTATCTTTTATCCTTACCATGAAGGATTAGTGATGTGGGAGCTAGATTACTCATTAAGATCTAGAAGGCAGATGGACAGAGAGTGGGCCAAGTGCCTGAGGACTTGAAGCATTTCAGTTGTCCATTTTTATTTCCTTGTTCTCTCATGGTCATGTCTTTAAGTACTATATTTTCAGAATATTTTTCCTTGTTTAGAGTGATATATGGCAAACGCAACTATCTTACTGAGTATGGGTCATTGGAGCATTCTTCCTGTAGGGGTTCAAGCTTTTTCCACCACCCTAATCCTGACTTATTTAGCTTCGACCATAAAACCAGCCCAATTCAAGCCTTATTCAGAGTCATTCACTTCATTTCAGTAAACCCTTATCCATCTCCTACTAGATACCAAGAACAGTGCCCTAGATGTATCCTCGTGTTAGTTACATGACAGTGAGGATGGAATCACATGTCCATAGAAAAAGAGAAATTCAGTTCAATTAAACCTTCTTGATGGTTAAGAAATAATCAGGTGCTGAGCACTGGAAATAGAGAGATTGTTTAAATTTTCCCTGCCTTCAAGGAACTTCAACTCTGCTGACTTATTCTTTAAGATGACTAGTGATGGAGATAAGCAGATGCTTGAGATAACAATAGAAATGATAGAGAGAAATTTATTTCAGGCCATCTAAGTAGATATCTAGACAGTTTGAGAGAGATCTATGTGGGGGCATTGTGGGTATGGAATGCTACACAGAATGTCAAAAATAAATGATTTTTTAAAAATTCCTAAATGATATTCCTTCCTTTCTTTTTGTGCCTTAGTATGAGGAATAGCTACATACATTAGGGGAAGAGTTGTTAAAAATATCCAAGCAAAATAGAACTATGCCTCTACTTATACAGGTGCACCATAGTTTTAAAAACAAACATGTATATATACCATTTAAATGCATGCACATTGCTATGTGCCTATTTTTAAATGAATATATACATTTAAATATTCATTGAGGTGTATTGGGGCAGCTAGATAACCTGATCTGCCCCCAGGAAGACCTGAGTTCAAGTCTTAGACACTAACTACCTGTCTGAACAAGGACAAATCACTTTACCTCGTTTGCCTCAGTTTTCTCATCGATAAAATGATGTAGAGAAGGAAATAACAAACTACTCCAGCTTCTTTGCTAAAAAAACTCCCTATGAGGTCACAACAAATCAGACATGACTGAAACATGTGAGCAATAACAGACATGTGTATTTACATATATCAATAAAGCACGTATGTATTAAAATCCCACCTCTGATGCTCACTACTTGTCAAATAACAAACTCTGTGAGATTCAGTTTCTTCACCTTCACACTGAGGCCTTGGACTGGCTATTCACAGAGAACCTTTCCAGCTTTAATTCCGTGATGCTGACCCTCTAAATACTAATTTTTCAGTTCCTTAGCATGTCCTAATTTCAAGCAGTCAGAATGTATGAATGTTTCTTAGTGATCAAATATTTCCACTGAGCCATCGCAGTGTGGAGTATCTATTTCTCAAACAGGAGATTTTGTTTTCAGATTACAGGAATAGGAAATTGTTGAAAGAGTTCAAGAGAAAAAGCAGACCATATTGTCTTTTAATGTTTAATCATTCAGCCTTGCCATCAGCGATTTCATCCAAACTAGGGCAAAGTTAGGCAGAGATAGTTACTTCAAGAGCTCAGGAGCAGTAAACAAAGGGTGGGAGGAGGAGG
Source organism: Gracilinanus agilis (assembly GCF_016433145.1). Taxonomy (NCBI): domain Eukaryota; kingdom Metazoa; phylum Chordata; class Mammalia; order Didelphimorphia; family Didelphidae; genus Gracilinanus; species Gracilinanus agilis. The sequence goes on along the minus strand of NC_058134.1, from coordinate 7,089,631 downwards.
AGGTAGGAAGAAGAGGAGGGAGCTCAGGGGTTTACTTGTTTTGCTGGAAGCCTGGGAGCTGCTCATCTCCCCTGCAATGGGTAGGGTGGGTGACTCATGGAGAAGGCTTTGCTGATTCTCCAGGATTAGCAAAATACAATAAAAGCACAAAATTACTGTAATTTGGAACGCGCCTCTATGACACAGCTCTGCCTTTTTGTTTGCCTTTCCCTGGGGCAACGAAGGTTACAGTCCTATTAATAGAAGAGGGTACAATAGGAGAGAACATTGTCTGTCACTGGCTTCAGAAAATCAGGGACACTTTGATTGGTTCCAGGGTCCTTTGCTTTAGATAAGCTAATGTGTCTGTGTTTCTGGAGCTCGGGAAGACAGGGAAGGCAATGACTTATGGCCCTCTTCATATGTTTCCAGTATCTTTTGTTTTCATGTTTTTTTGTGTGTTGGGATGGAGAAAAGAAAGAGATCCAAATCCACAACCTCATCTGTATGGCAAATTCCTCCTTTTACATAATTTGTTCCTCTGATGGAGAACAGAACCTCCTGGGGAACACAGACTTAGAACTCCTCATCAGCACTAAGACACGAAATGACTGGAGCATGGTCACTCCGCCTCCTCTATGCTGTCACATCTTAAAAAATAATCAGGACTTTTCTAAATAGCTGAATGCCTAAAGAAAAACAAATCCAAACGAGTTGTGAAAATGCATCTTCCCAAACAGCAGCTTTGTATGTGTGTAAAATATGACGTGGGGTCTATTTAAGGTCTCCTCTCCAGAACCTGACCCTTATGGGCACAGAGGTACTTGGGTTGGACTTGTAACGACCTCAAAGGTCACTGAATCTAGCCTCCCATCCTACCTGAGAGTCCTTTCCACTGGATTCCTGCCACTGGATGGATCCTTTCAGTGCCCTGGGACTTGGCCTCTGAGGCAGCAGCTTGGTCTTTTGTTAGGTCCCTCCAACATCTTCCCACTGCTCTGGGTAGGAATCTTTCTTCCACATGGTGGGTATAGCTATCCTGTCTTTACTAAATTGGCTCTTCTCCAGCCTAAATACTCCCAGTTCCTTCAACCTATCTTCATGCCCTGAATGATTTCAAGTTTCTTACTTCCCCTAATGGAGAGAGGTAGAGGTAGGGGGAATAACACATCTTTCTTTCTGGATAATGTACTTTTTTTTTACTTTGCTTTATTAATTCTTGCTGTCTTGTGAGATTATTGGCTTCTACTTGCCCAATTCTAGCCTTTAAAGACTGGTTTTTGGCTATAATCATTTGTTTTTCCTTTTCAATCTGGTCTATCTGGCTTTTCATGGCTTCTAGCTGGTCATTTCTGGTCTTAAATTTGCTTAATATTTCATTTGATTTCTGAAACTCAATTTCCAATTGCAAAATTCTGCCTTTAAACTGTTATTTTCTTGCCAGATCTCTTCCAACTTTCTCATGATCTCACATTTGAACACTTCAAGAGTTTGTGACAAATTTTCATTTTGGGGGGAAGGTTTAGATGTCTTTAATTGTTTTTCCTCCTCTTTTTTCTGTTTTTTTTTTTTTTTTTTTTTCTGTGCAGAAGTTATCAAGTGTTAGAGCTTTTTTCTTTGTCTTTTTGGTGGTTATTTCTTGGGCCTTGCTTGGCATCCTTACACTTTCTCAGTCAGAAGTCTGAGTAAGGCAGGCAGACTCTTCATATGGAGATAAGGAGCAGTTTTTGCCTGAGGCTACTTTGTGAGTCTCCTGGCTTCCACTGTCTGCTAGGTCTCTGCTATCCTCTGCCCCTCTCAGCCTCACTCCTGGGCCAAGGTCTGTGCTCCCCAGCCTCCTGGGGTCTCTGGTCTAGCTCTTTTCAGGGTCAAGCCCCCATGGTCCTAATCAGCTGCCCAGAGCCCAGAAATTGGCCCACACTTGCTCCTCCACCTGAGGTTTTCCCCTGAGACTCAGCATGTTGAGCTGCTTCCACTGTCTGGTGCCTCTCTCAGCCCCACTCCTGCCCCCAAGGTCTGTGCTCTCCAGCCTCCTTGGGTCTCAAGTCTTGCTGCTCTCAGGGGCAGCTCCTAGTGGTCCCACTTAGCTGCCAAGGAGATAGATTTTCCACCCCCCACTCGCTCGAATTCTGGTGCACAGCTTCTGACTCTGGTACTGTGGTGAGGTGGGGGAGGGTTGATCAGCTCACATTTCCCCCCTCTTATAGCATGGAAGTGCCCAAATCCCACATAGCTTCGATACTGCACCCTATTGTGAGGTCCCTTCTTTCATCTGGATTTGTTTTGTTTTGTTTTTTTTTTTTGTCATTTGGACATATGCTGGTGGTTGGTAGTGAGTAGAGTAAAGCACCCTACTTCTACTCTGCAGATATCTTAACCCGGAAGTCCCTGGAAAATATATTTTATAGGACCCAAAACTTTACTTGCTTTAGGGAAGTTACTGCTATATGAGCTTCGAATTCATTTGAGTTTGGAAATGATTAAAATCTTAAAATTGTGATGGGTTTTAGACAAACAACCATCTAAGCTTGCTAACTCCCATTACACTTATGGAGTTATTTTTTAACTAAGTGCAAGACTTCATATTTATGACTGTTTACTTCTATTTCATTAGATTTGTCCTAATGTGCTAGCTTGCCAAAATCTTTTGGATCCCTTAGTTTGCCATCAGGGTGGTAGCTAACCCTTCCAGGTTTGTGTCATCTTCCAATTTGATAAGCATATGATCTATGGCTTTGTCCAAGTCATTGACAAAAATGGTAAATGTCCCAGCCTCTTCTTGCTTCCCTTGGCAAGATTAAATGGTGAAGCCATTGCAATGCAATGTTATCCATTTTAATCCAACAAGGAGTTATTACGTTCTTGAACCACATGAGGTGCTGCTGAATTTTGGGAAGAGAAAAACAAAACAAAACAAAAAAGAAAAGAAAATATCCCTGTCCTCAGGGGATTACTTCTTATGGAAAGATATTCAGTAAAAGTGGAAAAAAGACATATGCTTGATAATTGGAGGAAGAGAAGTGGAAAAGAGAAGGGAGAGTGTGCTTTTCTGGAAAAGTTGGTGCAGAAACTGAGTCCTCACTTTCTAAAAGGGAGATTGTAAAGGGAAGAAATAGAGAGTTCATTTTAGGCAGAGAAGAATAAAAGAAAAAACAATAAGTTCAGAGAACTGCATAGAATAAATGGAATATAAGTAAACGTCATTTAGCTAAATGGTTATTCAATCAGTCAAAAAACATTTAGACATCACCTACTGTGTACCAGACATTGTACAAATTTCTAGGGGTAAAAAAAAGAGGCAAAAGACACCCTTTGCCCTCAGGGAGCTCACAATATAATGGAGGAGATGACAAGCAAAAAAAAAAATGTACACAGAGCTCTATACAGGGTAAACAGGAAGTCACTTAAGGAGGGAAAGCATTACAATCAAAAGGGTTTGAGGAAGGTTTTGTGTAGAAAATGGGATTTTAGGACTTAAAGGAAACAGAGAATCTATTCTAGTAGGTGAGAATGATGAGGGAGAGCATTCCAGGAATGGAGGATGGTCAGAAAAAATGCCTGGATTTGGGAGATGAAGGATCTTTTTCATGGAGATCAATGTCTTTATTTAATGAACCTAGGGCTCTTCATGTTTTGATACCAACATTCTTCTCATGTAATGTGAGATATAGATAGATAGATAGATATGTATGTGTATTTGTGTATAGTATGCATACATATATTTATATATGTGAATATGTGTGTTTGTATGTATATGTGTGTGTACATATAGATATACATACACATATTATACTTCTTGGAATATCAAAGTCATTCATAAGTGCCCTACTCTTCATGAGCCTATGGATGCTACTGTCCATGGGATTTTCACAGCAAAAAAACTAGAGGGATTTACTATTCCCTTCTCCAATAGATTAAGGCAAACAGAGATTAAGTAAATTGCTGAGTCACACAGCACATGTGTATCTGAAATAAGATTTGAACTCAGGATTTCCTGGTGTCAGGCCTATTTCTCTATCCATTAAGCCATTTAGCTGTCCCTAAGAATTATAGTTGAGCATAAACCAAAGAGCAATGGAAATGTTTTTAGCTGTCCTGAACAGGCTGCAATCCAGAGAAAAAGAATTGCTTGGGAGCATTCTACAAATTTATGTCCTGAGCACAGCAATAGGAAATGGTAAAGTCTGATGAAATGCTATTTGCTATTTCTTGCATCAAACCAATGTCACCAATCATTTTATTTGCTTCTTCAAGGACAATCAGTGTCATACTTCCATTTATCTGAGAATGTCCACGTAATTATATTTCAGCTCTGCCAATAGTTGGATATTAGATGGCATCATGCAGGGTGTATTGGATTTGGAGTTATGAAGGCGAATTCAAATTCTTCCTCAGATACTATGTTACCCTAGGTAAGTCACTTAACCTCAGTTTCTTGATTTGTAAAACAGAGATAATAGTACCTCTCTCAAAGGGTAGATGTGTGAATCAAATGAAAATCTACATAAAATATTTTATGGACCATAAAGAACTACACAAATAGTACTTGTGATGGTAATGATACTGTCTTTGTACAAAGATCTCACATTTAGAGTATCAAAGGCCGGCACAATATTTATAGGAGACCTAAAAACCATTAACCACTTCTCTCTTTTCCATCCCTCTGTTTCCATCATGGCAAGGGTATAAGACCACTTCGTATTTTCTTTCCTTCTTCCATAGCCAAGGCCAAAGAACTGCCACACAAGAAACCAACAGATTACAAAAGGGCTCTCTAGTGTGATGCTGACATATCCAAAACCTTCTTTCTTGGTCCCTCTTTTGGAGGGTGTGCTCTGCTCAGTTAGCCTTTGAGAACTGAGGGTGAGTGAGCTCCTTCCAGCACTGATCAACAGAATAGACCTCTTTTGGGATGAGATCTGGCTGTCTTCCAGGAGCCAAGTTAATTTCAAAGATAGAAAATAATTGTGAAATTAGGAAGTTCAGTCTCTAAATAGGCTGGACCAAATGTTTTGTGCAATAGAAATAAGCCTTGCTATGGATCTGGTAGACCTGATAAGAAGTTTACTGAGACCTCCTGTTTCCAAGAGTAAAGAAATAGCCCTTTAAGAAATATTTCAAGGGGGGCAGAATCAAGATGGCAGCTTAGAAGCAACAAAAGTCAATTCGTCTGTGAAAACCTTTCCACACCAATCAAAAACAAAGAGTTTCAAAGGGGACAGAAAACCAAATCCAACAACAAGACATTGCTATGGGACCCTCCTGTTCGATTCAACTTAAAAGGTACACAGAGAAGATTGAATTCTTGGGTTTAAGGAAAAAAAGAAAGAAAGTCCCAGTGCCCCCCCCCCCCAACTTACTGTTCTGAGATTCAGGGCATTGGTGGGATCTCAGGGTGAGGGCTCCAGCCAGGACAGAATACCATACTACCACAACTACAGGAAGCTCAGGGATCTGACCACAGCTGTCAAGGAGGCAGCTGGAAGAGAGAAGCAAAGAATAGGGTAGACTGGTTGCAGCCTTCAGCTACCACACCTCCATCTTGGGCCTCTGTCGCTGGAAGTTTTGGCCTCAGGGCACATTTAGCTCTGCAGATCAGCTCAACTGGCTTAATCCAATTTTCAATAGTGTGGAAAAGAAGCCTCCAGAGGACAGAAAAGCTCAAACTCACAAAATTAGCAAATAACCAAAAGAGCAAGTATACAGAATAGACAGAAACCCAAACTCAACAAGACAGAGTCACAGGTCTCTCCTATATGATCCAACCTGAAACATACTCAAATAAAGTTGAATTCTTGGGTATGAGGGAAAGATCCAACATCCAAAAAATATTTGAGAATTCTATACCTTCATGGCAAGCCAAAATGTAAATTTTAAAATTAATATCAAATAACTAAAACTTATATTTAATAAATTTTTATTAATACTAACTAAAGTAAGAGTATTCAGCCTGCTGGCAAGAGCAAAAGAGAAAGAAGGAGGCAGAGCCTTAGAACTTATACAAATGTGACCACACAAATGTAAACAAAAGGAAAAGCATTCTAGGTATTACAGAAAGGAATTCTGGGAAATGCAGTCTTTAGGGGTTCAAGATTTTCCTACTATACAGTTGCCAAATTTTTAAAATTCCTTGCTGGAGTCCTGATAATTGCTCTTTATAGCATTGCCTTGACCTACTTGTCTAGTAACTCATTCAAGAAAAGAATTATAAAGTTGGTCTGTCATGATGAAATTTTAGAAAAAAATAATTTAATTAATGTCTGTATTTATTTTTGATAAATCCACCTTCCTTCTTCCCATCTAGAACCTTCCTTTCTAACAAAAAAAAATTAGTTAAACAAAGTCATCAACATAAATCTGCTAGCAGTTGGCATATTCCTTGTCCATGGTCCTTTACTTCTCAAAATAAAAGTGTGTGGGGGTGGGAGAGTTGGGGGGACGGGGAATATCTTCCCCCAGGCAAAAATTAGTCATTACATTTATACAGTATTGGGTTCCTTTTGATGTTTTTGTAGTTTTTCATTTGGTTAATTATCATTTTATTTATTGTTTTCTTATTCTGTTTACTTTGTTATGCTCCAGTCCATACAAAAATTTTCAGCTTTCCATCCATAAAGAATTGTAATAATTTCTTATGATAATTCATTCATATATACCATTTGTTTAATGATTCTCTAACCAATTCATATTCCCTTTGTTTTCCAGTTTCTTTGGTTTTGCTACCATAAAATTCTATTATGTATATTTTGTTATGAATGACATTTTCCTTCCTATTTTTGACTCCTTTGATGGATATGCCTAGTACTGGGATGTTTAAAACAATTGGTGAAACCCATTTATAGCTCCACCAGTGGTATATTAATATATCTGTCCTTTTGGAGTCCCACCATCATTAACTTTTCCTATGTGTAGTCATTTTTGACAATTTTCTGTGTAAAATTATGGTTTCCTTATTATTAGAGTTTGGGGGGTAATATTTCATATCATTAATAAGAGTGTGGATTTTTCTTTTTGAAAACTGATTACTCATACCTCTTGACTAATATTTCATTGGAGAATAGCTCTTTCTAATGACCTGCTTACAAAAGCACTCATTTAATGTTCTGAAAAAAGAATTTTAAGTCATGTACACTCTCACACTCAGAGGGATTAGACCCTCCAAGCAATGTATTGAAGTGGCCGAAAAGTAAAGTTAGACACAATGTCAAGATAATTTCTTTAAAATGAAAATCTGTCCAGAAGTGAAAAGAGCTGTCTTGCTTTTGGGTAGCTTCTCTCTCATTGGAGGGCTTCAGATTCAAAATGAATGACTACATGAGGAGAAGGTGGTCAAGGGAATTCTTGTACAGGTATGTTTTGATCTGTGTGACCCCAAGAGTGCTCCCTTTCAGAACTTCTGTAATTTAATGAGATTTCCTGTTGCATTTTGAGAAATTATTCATTACTTTCTACTTTTCCTTTCCCTGATGATGCTTTGGTTTTTTTCTAAGAATAAAGACCAAAAATAAAAAAAAATATGGTCCAAAGCTGTGGACAGTTATTGCAATAGGGATGTATTCATAATGTCATTCCCTGAGGTATAAGTCTAATTTGTCTTAGTAATGAATATGCCAATGAATTCATTAAAATATATTTTATTACTATATTTTTATTTTTATTTGCCTATATTTCACCCAATATCCCTTGATCTTTCTCTTTACCAAGAGTTGTCATATATAATAAGCATTGATTAGGAACCAAAAAATAAAGAGGGAAAAATACTCAGCAAAATTGAAAAACCCATTTAAAAATCTGGCATTATTTGTAATGTTCCAAATCACAGACACCCCAAGCTTTCACATTTGCAGAGAGGTTTGGAGAGATATCTTAACATATTTCTTCTTTGGGGAAAAGTTTGTCTTTGTAATTTTACAACTTAAAAATTATTATATACTATTTCAAACTCCATCAACAATAAATTAGTATGTCTGCCTTTCTACAGTCCATCCAACTGTATTGACTATTCCTATTCCCAATTTTGTGAGTATGAAGCAAAATGTGAAGGAGGTTTTGAGTCACTTTTGTTTTATTGTTAGAGTTTTGAAATTAATTATCTGCATTGATTTTGTTAAATATTTATTAATTGGATGTAAAAAATAACATTTTTTTTTCAGTTTGGAGTTCAAAATTGTTTCCTTCACTCCAACTTTTCCCCTCACTTTGAGAAAGGAAACAATGTCTTAGTGATTATACATTTGAAATCATGAAAAACTTATTTCCGTTTTAACCATGTTGCAAAAAAATACAAATTTAATAAAGCAATAAAAATAAAGAGAATAAAAAAGTGTGCTTCAGTCTGCCTTCAAAATTAACCAGTTGTTTCTCTGGAGATCGATTGCCTTTTTATAAAAAATATGGATCCTTAGTGATTGTTTTGGACCATTGTCTTGATTAGATTAGCTGTCTTTTACAGTTGAACATATTTATGATACTGACATTAGCGTGTACAGTGTTCTGGTTCTGCTCACTTCACTTGTATACTTTCATGTAAGTCTTCCCAGATTTTTCTGAAACCACATACTCATCATTTTTATAACATATAGTATTCCATCATAATCATATTTTGCAACTTATTCAGTCATTCCTAAATTTATGGATATCCCCTCAATTTCCAAATCTTCACCTTCACAAAAAGAGCTGCTATAAATATTTTTGTACAAATAAATCCATTTCCCTCTAAATTTGTTTCCTTGGAATTCAGAACTAGTTATGTATTGCAGGGTCAAAGGGTACTCCGTTTTATATTTCTTTTTTGATGAAGTTCCAAATCGTTCTCCAGAATGTTTGGAGTAGTATATATTCCACTATTAGTATATTGGCATCTCAATTTTTCTACATCCCCTCCACGATTTGTCATTTTCCTTTGCCATCATGTTAGCTAATCTGATATGTATGAGGTTGTATCTCAAAGATATTTTGATTTTCATATCTCTCAAATTAGAGAGTTTTTGTATGACTATTTGTAGCTTTAATTTCTTTTTTCCTCAAAACCATCTGTTCATATCCTGTAACCATTTATAAACCAAGGAATAGTTATTATTTTTTTATAAATTTTCATTAGTTCCCTATATGTTTGAGAAATGAGACTTTTATTAAAGAAACTTGCTCCAATTTTTTTCACAGCTTCTAATTTTGTCTGCATTAGTTTTATTTATACAAGAGCATTCTAATTTCATGTAATCATATCCATTTCACATCCTGTGATTCATTCCATCTCTTGTTTGCTCATAAACCCTTCCCATATCCATAAATTTGACAGGTACATTCTTCCACACTCCCCTAATTCACTTGTGATATCACATTTTTTGTCTGAATTATTTAATCATTTTTTATGTTACTTTGGTCTATAGTATGAGCTAATGGTCTACACCTAATTTCAGCCAAATTGCTTTTCAGATTTGCCAGCAATTTTTACCAAAGGGTAAGTCCTTTACTCCTAAAACTTTGATCTTGTTGGTTTTTTTCAAACACTTAATTATGGCCATTTACTACTTTGTAATCTTTTCTGCTTAGCCAGTGTCAATTATTTTGTGATTATTTTTTAATATAGTTTAAAATCTGGTAAGTAAATGACAGTGCACAGAGCAAGGGACTTTGATGAATTTTGTTACTATTGCTTTTCTAGCTCTATAAAATAATTCTTTAGTAGTTTGATTAGTATGGCACAAAATAAGTAATTAAGTAGGATCATCATTTCATTTTTTTTATATTGGCTCAGGCTACTCAAGGACAATTAATATTTCTCCATTTGCTTAGATTTGTCTTTATTTCTGTGAAAGGTTTTTTTCCTCCTAATTGTGCTGATACAAGTAGATTCCCAAGTGTTTTATATTATCTGTCATTAATTAAATGGAATTTCTCTTACTATCTCTTGCTACTGAGTTTTGTTTGCAGTATATAGAAATGCCAATGATTAATGTGTGTTTATTTTGCAACTTTGCTCAAGATGTTAACTGTTTCAACTAGCTTATTAGTTGATTTTTCTACTGTTCTCTAAATATACTATCATATCATCTGTAAAGAGTGATAGTTTTACTTCTTCATTGCTTATTTTTATTTCTTTAATTTCATTTTCTTCTCTTATTGCTATAGCTAACACTTCTGATAAAATGTTGTACAGTAGTGGTAATAATGAATATCCATGATTCACTCCTTATTGAGAAGGCTTCAGCTTATCCACATTACAGATGAAGCATGTTCTTAGCTTTAGATAGATAGTTTCTATTGTTTTAGGAAAGGTTATATTGAGCCCTATGCATTTTCATGTTTTTAATTGGAATAGATATTGCATTCTGTCAAAAGCTTTTTATGCATCCATTCACATAATCATATAATTTTTTGTTGTTTTGTTGTTATTTGTTAATTATATACATAGCTTTCCTAATATTGAAGCAGCCCTTCATTCCTGATATAAATATCACTTGGTTATAGTGTATGTTCTCACTGATATATTTCTGCATCCTCCTTCCTAGTTTTTTTATTTAAAATTTTGACACTGAACTATAATTTTCTTTTACTATTTTTGCTTTTCCTAATTTAAGTATCAAAATCATATTTGTGTCATGAAAGGAATTGATAGGACTCCTTTACTTATTTTTTCAAGTACTTTATACAGTATTGAGATTATGTTACTTAACTGCTTATAGAATTCACTTTTGAATTTGTCTGTTCCTAGGGATTTTTCTTAGGGAGATCACTGATGACTTGTTCAATTTATTGTTCTAAGATAGGATTATTTAAGTATTTTAGTTCTTCTATTAATCTAGGTAGGGTTTTCTTTTTTCTTTTTTTTTCTTTTTTTTTTTGGTAAATAACTTTTCATTTAGATTGTCACTTTTACTAACATACAATTGACCAAAACAACTCCTGATAATTGCTTTAATTTCATCTTCATTGGTACATTCACCTTTTTCATTCTGATTCTTTTTTTTAAATCTTACTTTACATCTTAAAATCAATATAGTGTATTCATTCTAAGAGAGAAAAGACTTGATATTAAATGATTTATGCAGGGTCACACAGGTAGGAGGTGTGTGAACCCAAATTTAAATCCACATCCTCCCAATTCCAAGCCTGGAACTCTCTCCACTGTGCTACATAGCTGCCCATGTAATTTTTCTTTTGATAATCATCTGTTTATATCATTTGTTCACTTATCTACTGGGGAATGACTTTTGATCTCATATATTTCTCTCGTCCATATAATATGGATCCTTGGCACATTATAGGGAAAAGAAAGAAGCTTTTATTGAGTTCCTGTTATGTATCAGGTTCTACTCTTAAGTGTTTTGCAAATCTATCTCCTTTGATCTTCAAAGCAACTCTGTGAAAGAGGTACTGTTATTATTCCATTTTGCAGTTGAGAAAACTCAGGTAGACAGATAGTTGTGACTTGCACAGGTCTTTATGGCCAATAAGTATCTAACAGTTTGGAGCTTAAGATTTGATAAATTTGTGCTAAAAACCCTATCAACTATGTCAGCATTGGCAAAACTTTTAGAGATTGTGTGCCCAAACTACATGTTGAAGTCACCTTTGAAGCTCCCCTGCATTACCCCAGAGAGCAGGGGGAGGAAGTGCTCACATTGGTCTGCTTGAGGGAGGTACAAGGCGAGCAAAAATGTCCTCAGGCACAGTAGAGCAGGGGGGAATGGAGCAGCCCCCACTGGCATGCCAGGACAAGCCTTTGCCAACACAGAAGTAGGCCCGCTCGTTATTTAACATAATTAGTTTTGTTGGCTTAAACAAAAGTTTCATCCCAATTTTTTGGTTGCCTTAATATTGAAAAATAAAACACTTTCTTTGCCTTATTCTCTTTGTCTCATCAACTAGCCTTTATTAAAAAAAATAAGACTATTATTATGTAACTTGCCTCTTCTTTGGTACACTACCATTCTTATTTTATCCCAGGTTTATAACCTCAGATTTATCCTTAAAATCTTTATTCTCACCTAAAACACATATCCAATATGTTACTAAAACTTTTTTTTTCATTATAGAAAAACTTTTCAATTGTACTCCTTTCTAATTTTTCAGATGTCCACTTACTTAGAATTCGCTCATTGCCCCTCACTCAGACCACTGAACTGACCTCCTCATTTGTCTATATGTACCATTTGTTATAATTAAAATGGGTTTGACAAATATAAGAATTTTTTAAAAGTTGTGGTTGCCATTTTTAGTAATTAAATATTAAGTAATAAGACTATTAATAGCTTTAATAACTTTATTACAGTAAAATAGTGATAGTAAGAGAGGAAAACATAGGAAGGAGGTAAAAAAGATTGCCTAACTAAAAATATCCTAAGTCCAGGTGAATCCAGACCACAAATATGAATCCAAATGCAAATCTCACCAGCCCACAGGAGTGTCTCCAGCCAGGCTTTTAAACAACCAAAGACAGACACCAAAGAGGCTGAGCCTCAAAGGGGCAGTCTCTTACGCCACGAAGGCAAGAGTCTCACCTGAGTAAGCATTCCTCTTCAGCCTGAGTCTCCAACACAGGAAACTGAATCTTCACCAGAATCCAAAGTCTGAATCATGAAGCTGAAATCCGAAGCCACAAAAGAAACTGAGCTTTCCAAGAGCTTGATCCACCAAGGAGCCAAAAGACTGCAAATAATCTCAGCAGAGCTCACTCCCATGAGGCAAAAGATTGCAAAAGAACCCCAGGGTCCCAGAGGTTCCCACTTATGTGCAGTTTTCTCTACTCATCAGCTCTCCTCATCACATCTCAGGAGTCAATCACAGTCTCCCAATTTGCCTAGCACTGCCCAGGGGTGGGGTAGTGCTTGTGGTCTTTTAGGGCATGAACTTCCTTTTCTAGAAAAAAATCTTACAAAGTGTTAATGACTAAGTGTGAAAGGTGGGGCACTTCAAATTCTTGATTGATTAACTTAAAATAGACAAAGAGAGTGTAAATTCTCTTTCACGCTTTTCCCTCTCTGATCCAACCTCCTCAATGAAAGATGTGTATATAAATACTGTGTATTGGCTCCAAGGCAGAAGAGTGGTAAGGTTAGGCAATGGGGGGTCAAGTGACTTGCCCAGGGTCACACAGCTGGGAAGTGTCTGAGGTTATATTTGAACCTAGGACCTTCAATCTCTAGGACTGGCTCTCAATCCACTGAGCTACCCAACTACCCCACTAATGGGATTTTTCTTAAGCATAGTAATGAACCCCACACTGTTCTCAGTGAATTCCAATAGCTTCCGGCTATTTCTAGGACAAGACATAAAATCATTTTTTAGTTGTTGTTTTTTTTAACTCTTACCTTCCATCTCAGAATCAATACTATGTATTGGCTCCAAGGCAGAAAAGCTGTAAAGGCTAGACAATGGGGTTAAGTGATTCACCCAAGGTCTCACAGATAGGAAGTGTCTGAGGCCAGATATGAACCTAGGACTTCTCATCTCTAGGCCTGGCTCTCAATCCACTAAGCTATGCAGCTGCCCCCCTTTCTTTAGTTTTTCTAAAGACACTCAGAGGTCATCATTCCCTCTCTTTCCAACCACTATTGGAGTAGTGAACTCATCTAGCCATTCTGGAGAGCAATTTGGATCTCTACTCAAAGGTTCTAAACCTGTGCATATCCTTTGACCTAGGATTACCACTACTAGATATGTATTCTAAAGAGATCAAAGAAAATGGGAAAATGATTCACATGCACACACACACACACACACACGTGTGTGTGTATGTGTGTGTGTGTATATATATATATATATATATATATATATATATATATATATATAGCAGCTCTTTTTGTGGTGTCAGGGAATAGGAAATAATAGAATGCTCATCCATTGGGGAATAGCTGAATAAGATGTGGTATATGATTGTAATGGAATACTATTGTGCTGTAAGAAATGATAAGGAGGATGCTCTCAGAAAAACATGAAAAGACTTACATAAACTGATGCAAAGTGAAGTAGGCAGAACCAAGTGAACATTGGGCACAATAAGAGCAATATTATATGATGGTAAACTATAAATGACAGCAATTTTTCCTAAAACAATGATCCAAGACAATTCCAAAGGACTCATGATGAAAAATGCCATTTTCAGAGAAAAAACTGATGTAATCTGAATTCAGATCAAAGAGTACTGTTTTCAATTTCTTTTCTTTTTTTAATATATCTTACTTTGATATGATGTTAATTAACTTCTTGAGGGTAAATATTATTTCATTTTGTATTTGTATTTTTGGTTGCCAGCTTGGGATCTGGTACATAGTAGGGTTTCAAGGCTGAATTCGTGAATTATATTTGCAACTACAAAATTAGAAAATTGAAAGAAAAAAGCCCTTCATTGTAAAGTCTTAAAAATATTGTAACTGTCACCATTGTTTTATTTCTTCTATATACCTAACATAAAGCTGTCCAAAAATGACACGTCCTCATGCAAGAAGGCTTGACAGATTGAGAGCAAAAACATAGAGGAAAATATAAATTCTGACAGAGGCAAAATGGGGAAAATGACCATCTTTCAAATATGAGTATGTCTCTGAATACCTGAAGACAGTGACAAGGATAGCAGAAGGGTTTCTGAGTACCACTTTCAAGTCCACAGATTGTAATATGGCATAATGGTTAAAGAACTAGACATGTAGTAAAGCAGACATGTGTTCAAACCCAGGCTCAAACTTTTGTGTGACTCTGGACAAATACTTATGTCTGCCCCAGTTTCCTCAATGAAAGATGGGAATAATAATAGCTCCTATCTCACAAGGTTATTGTGACTATTAAATGAAATGTTATTCGTACTTTTCTTTCTTTTTTTTTTTTAAACCCTTACCTTCCATCTTGGAGTCAATACTGTATATTGGCTCCAAGGCAGAAGAGTGGTAAGGGTAGGCAATGGGGGTTAAGTGACTTGCTCAGGGTCACACAGCTGGGAAGTGTCTGAGGCCAGATTTGAACGTAGGACCTCCTATCTCTAGGCCTGGCTCTCACTGAGCCACCCAGTTGCCCCTATTTGTACTTTTTTTGTGGCTTGTATTTAATACTAAGAGATACTTAATAAATGCTTATTTCCTTGATTCTTTCCTCATTGCTGCCTTCCTTCTCTCCTCTCTCCTTTTATTCTTTCTTATATATTTCCTCCCCTCCTTTCTTTCCTCCTTTTCCTATCTTCCCTCTTCCCTCCTTTCTTTTCTGTTCTACTTCCTTTCATCTTCCCTTTCTTCCTCCTTTTGATTTTCCTCCATTCCCCAGATGGGACCCCTTTGTCAACCTATGGAACTCAGTATTTTCTTTGCCTCATGAGCCAAGCAGGTGCTGTAGACCAAGCAGATATCACCCCTTCTTTGTATCTTTGGATATCTGAATCACTATTATAGTTATGCCTTCATAGCTTCCTGGAAGTATCAGTCAGAGGATATCTGTACCTCCTCTAAAATGGGTGTGTATAAATGGTTAAGAAAGCATGACTCCCTCCATTACATCATTCATTCTCCCCAGAAGGTGCTAGATAACTAGACAAACAAATAGAATAAATGATTGCTATTGATTAAGCACTAATCAAAGCTCTTGATTTGATTGCTTTCAAGCTTATTATATATATATATATATAAAATCCTCTCAGGTCTTATTGGCTTTCCACTATACTGTGCTGCTTGAATCTGAGACTTAATCACATTTTTAAAGCTTGAGTTGTATGTAGCAGCTTCTTCGGTTTTCAAGGAGTCCTGAGTTTAAAAGGAAAGTACTTGGATAACATAGAGCAAGTATTTCTCACAGGACACTTAGGACTCCAATTTGTAGATCCTAGCATTGCACAGAAGTTTTAGAGGAAATGGAGTTTCATTAAACAGCCAGATCAAATGGAAATGGGGGTTGGGAAGAAGATCTACAATTTAGTAAGAGATCCCTATGTCACTGAATATTTGAAGGTGTATGCCTGCCCATCTTATTTTAACATAATTAAATAGTTGATATCCTAGATATGAAAATGCTATGGAAAGTTCAAATGAAAAGGCTGCCCCCTCCCACAACAGTTTGCAGGGAAAATATCCTATAAGTGATCATAAATCCTCAGTGGGTCCCATTTAAAAGAGGGCACAAGGTAATTAATTTTCCATTTTACTTCTAGCAGGCAGGTACCCCTCTCCAATAGCCCTTAGAGTACGGTTTAGTTTTAGACTGGAATTAAACCAAAACTTTGCTCTTTGGAACTATACAGAATTTCCATGTCATAGTTATTGAAACTAAAATTTTAGGAATAATGTTTGGGCTATATAAACAACCTCAGATGTTCTAATTCTGACTTCCTTGTTACTGTACTATGATTATTTTTTCAACTAAGTTCATTTTGAGCTAGTCTATAAATACTGACTGAGATTAGGGATAAAGACAAAAGAAATAAAAATGCATCTCTCTAAAGTTCAATCTTCCAAACCCACTCAAATGGTCATACCTTGTCCTTATAATCTAGCTACTTCTCTAATAATTTTAGGAATAGCTTTGTGGTTGAAAATTTTGTTAATATTTTTATAAGTCCTAATCCATGTGATTATACCCAATGATTATGAGTTGATAATCAATTACTCAATCAGTCTTAGTTTTTAAAATGTATTTACAAAAGTAGTATAATAAAGAAATTGGAAAAATAACACTTGTCAACCTCTCTTCTGCCCCCCTCCAAAAATAAGCAGAGCATATTTTCCCCAAAATTCTTACAAAATCTAAAGGAAAATGAGATTAACCATGAAGAATTGTGTTAAACTAAAAAACATACAGGAAAGAAATTAAGGAGATGAATAGAATTTTAGAAAAATTTAGATTTGTTAGACCTCTAGAGAAAGCTGAATAGGAATAGAAAGAAATATATATTTTTCTCTACAATACATGACACCTTCCCAAAAATTTATCATATAATAGCACATAAAAGCCTCACAAGCAAATGCAGAAAAGCTGAAATATTAAATGCATCATTTTCAGACTACCATGCTATAAAAATTACATTGAAGCAAAGGCTGAAGAAAAAAAGACTAAAATTAATTGCAAACTAAATAAACATCCTAAAGAATAAGCAGGTCAAAGAACAAATCATAGAAACAATCAATAATTTCATTAAAGATTATGACAAGGAAACAACATACCAAAATTTTAGGGATGCAGCCAAAGCAGTATCTCAAAATGCTTACGTCAGTAAAATAGAGGAAGAACAGTTCAATGAATTAAGCATACAAAAAAAAAACTAGAAAAAGAACAAATTAAAATTACTACTTAAACACTCAACTAGAAATCTTGGAAATCAAAAGAAAGATGAACCAAAATTAAAAGTAAAAAATCCATTGAACCAATAAATAAGACAAGGAGTTGGTATTATGAAAAATAAAATAAATAATTCATTGGCTAATTTGATCATAGATCATGTGTGGGAAAAGGGAGTAAAGCAAAGATCCTGCAAGTCCTTTTTCTGAATATGTTTTTCTCTCCTTTGTGAGGTCATTCTGAAGTTCCATCATAAGTATGAGGTATCTTTCTTCTAAGCTCTTCATAGAGTCCTAGAGTTTCTTTTTGTAGACATATTTAGCTTGTCATTGGCTTCCATTTTGTCCATTGCTGTCAGTCACTGATATTCTTCAGACATTGTTAATATATCAATAAGAATATGACTCTTCAAGCCTTTCAGAGTTTACTTAGGTTATCCTGTGATCAAAGTATACAGGGAGGCAGAGGGAAGAAGGAGTCTCTAAGTGATTACCTCCTAGGTATATAGTTGGAATGTCCTCTTATCACCAAGACAGCCAAATATTTCTGTGCTGAATTCAAGATTGGCTTACTTCTTTATCCAAAATCCCCAGATTGTGACTGAATGTATTCAGTCAGCCCCCCTTCTTATGTAGGATAATTTCTTTCATCCAATGATTGGAATCATGCTATTCCTTCCTGATTTTTATTAGCCGTATCATTTGAACTTAACTTCAATGCTCTTATTTGATCCCTTGTTTCAGTAGAGACGCTCTCAACTGCTAATTTAAGAATAACATATAGTATGTTAATACTATTTGGCAGTGGTCCATTCATTACTTGGGCATAAATTGTTTCCCAGAAACTCTGAGATCAGGAGGTCAGGTATGATTATTGCCATTTGGAAGGCTTGCTTTTCTTTCAAAATGTCCTTTCACTGTTTAAAACCTGGTCTCTTCCTCTTAACTAATGTTCTGCTTTATGCCTCCCTGTGACCTAGCATGCAACTATATTGGCCTACTTGCTTTCTCTCACATGTATGTGCTATTTCCTGACTCTTAACATTTGCACTAGATAGCCCCCATGACTAGTAGATGATACCTCCTCATAAACTGTTGGCTTCCCTAGGATCCTTTAAGATTCCACTCAAATTCTGCCTTCTATAAAAGGGCTTTTCCATCTCCACCTTATATTCTAATGCTATCACCTTCCTTCTCAGATTACCTTCCATTTTCACTGAATAGCTTGAATGTCCATGGCCATTACATGTTATCTCCACTCACCAAAATGTTGGCTTCTTGAAGGCATGAAGATACTTTTATTTGTCTCTTTTTTCCATTTTTTCATAAGTACAGTGCTTTGCATGGTTCCTGGTACATAATAAGCACTTTAAAAATGGTTGTTGACTGACTGATCTTCCCAAAATCTCACAACTAGTAAAATTTGGAAGCAGGATTTGTACTCAGATCTTGCCAATTATTAAAATAATGCCATAAAACTTTAAAGAGAAATTAAAAGTATAAGAACAAATATTTGACCATCATTGCCTATCTCCCACTTTTCCCAGCTCTGTAACTCCCACTTACCCATTCCAGACAGATAATCACTTTAGGAAACCCAAAAGAAATAAGTCCTAGTAGGGATGTTAAAGGAAACCAAAAGAAATACCGCAAGCTATCTGTGCTGGAGCAAGGACACGTATGGCTTCTGTCCCCTAGGACATCAATGTCAAAAGTAAAATATATTTAAATCCCACATAGTCAAAGGTAGCACAACTTCCCCCAGACAGACACAGGGCTGTTATCTGGGTCATCTTTCTCTGACCATCTCAGAAATACTTGTGGATTGTATTGAAATACACTTTTTAGGGAGAGTTAGAGGAGTATTCTTAGGGACTAAGCTGGATTTAGTAAAAGCTATAAATTAAGCTATCCTCCAGGGATCAATTTCACATTCTATCCTCTAGTGATTGACTCAGATATAACGCAATGCCACATCTGTGATTCCCCACAAGACAATCATAGACCACCTATGGAAGGTGGTGGGTGACCACTAATCTGGACAAAGGAAACCTTCATTTCTTTTTGCCTAAATTATATGATAAACTTGATCATCTGACTTTAAAAGAAGTCAGCATTTTACTGTTTCCTAAATTACACTGTAAGCATTCTTTTTCTCATAGGCTACTAAAAATGGTTAGAGTAAAGATAAGGCAGAAAGGATTGATGAGTGAGCTCTAGACATTGCCCTTCTGGCCAGGTGGGAAGTGTATTTCCCTTTACAATCCATTTTTGAAGCAAATTACTCTGTTATATTGACTTTCTCATTCACACATATGAAATTACTTCGAAAACTGCCACTATGAAGATTTGTCTCTTGGGAAAATAAAAAAATGAAAAGTCTAGAATTGTATTACAAGTTAATGGAAAATATAATATAGGTCCAAGCTCACTTAATATTTTTTATTGCAGAGAAAAACAAACAAATATATATGTTTGGTCATTTCTTACTAAATCTTTATCAAGAGGCTCCATTCCAAAAATGTTTGACTCTCTTGTTTCATATTCCTTAATTCTATTAGTCAAAGTATGAACTAATACCTTGATATGGTTAAGATATATTTGTCTACATCAGAAGGAACAATTATCTCTCATAAAAATTACAGGGGAATCCTGTTGTGTGCAGATGCAAAGCATGGAATCCCTGCAAAGGTACAGGGATAGCCTCACCCAGAATTCCAGGGGGCCCCCCTGGAGAACTTTGAGTGAGGGGCCCTTGAGAAGGGTTGGAGACAGTTAATTTGTGGGAGTGGATGTGAGCAGACACTCTGCTTGCTACTCCTGACTTGGGGGTTCTCCTGAGGTGGCCATTGTAGCATAAGCCAGTGGTTTCTACTCATAGGGTTAGCCTATTTGTTATTACTATTCTTCATTAATATAATCATATAATTACTTAGTGATTAGAGAGTAAAGATATTTATCAATAGCAAGAGAGCCAGTTTCAGTTAAGTGCTTCATTCCCTCTTGTGGGGAGGGGGAAGGGCAGCATCTACTTAGCAGTTCAGGGTTTCCTCTCATTATCTTAAAACCCTCATTTACCCTTTCTAGTTTTCCTTGTTATTACTTAATATAACCTTTATCTTCAAATCTTGGCCTGATAATTATTTGGGAAAGATACTCACAACTCAGTCTGAACATCTAGTTTGAATCCTGTTGGCTGCCAGTTTAAGAAGATCTTCTCTGTCCTCAACTGTTAGATAACTAGCTTCTATATCTCCTCTAACTGACCTGAGAGGAATATAAATTAAATAAAAGGAACATTATTGGGGTTTCAGCCATAACAGAAACTTGCCAGAAGAATCTTATTCCTGTCTTCATTACCAACTGAAGCAGAAGCAGTTAGAGGGGGAGGGGTTTGAGAGCCAGGAGTGTTTAGCCCCCTCCTTTCCTCACTGAAGCTTGTCAGTCTCTGGCTCTTGACTTAAAGCTCTATTTGGCCCTGACACATTTATCTGCTTCTCCAAACTATCTGTTGTTATCATCATAACATCCTTATAGCAAAATCTGTTCAGTGCCTCTCTGTGAAACAGGGGCTATGAGTGTTTAAGAAGACCCAGATTTTCAGAGTAAAAGAAACAATGTCCCCAGCTAAACACCACTTTAGAGTCAATCATTGGCATTACCCTACAGAGGATACCTCTTGAATTCCATCCAAAATAATTTAACTTTCAAGAAATGCTATTTTGAGGGAGTTTTACCTATGAAAATTCCCACTCTACTCTATGAAATGTTACCAGAGGTGCTCAGATTACTAGTATTTATTATTTCACACTATTCTCCTGCATCCATACTACATTCCAGTTAAACTAGTCTTCTTTATAGTCTAGAAATTTTGCATTTCATTTTCACCTCTACACCTTTGTATAGGCTATCCAAAGAATGGAATCTCTACTCCGCTGTATTTTTTAGAATCCCTAGGTTCCTCTAAGGTTCCATTATTTGCCATTTTTAGCATGCCTTGGGGTGTTCTGGGAGAACCAGTACCTTTGTTTGAGGGCCTCCTGAGCCCTTTTTAGAGTTGTTCATCCACCTTTGGTGCCCACTTTTCACACAAATCTCATCTGTGGTTCCCAGAGCCAACCTCTGGTAAAAACCTTTTCAGCAGATGAGCTAAACCAGGGTGAGGATAACAAATAGGCTTGAAACTCATTAGCAAGTTAGGGAGATTCTGACCCCAAACTTGGGAAATGAGAATTCAGTGCTTCTGTTCTGCATGACTCCTTTGATTCTTTCTAATTGGACTTTGTTCTCATTCTAGAGAACAATTGTCAAAGGGAATCTTTTGGAAACAATGAAGTGCAACATGACCCAAACAATTCTAAAGAAGTCTCCATGGCAGAATGTGATGCTTTGGTCACTTAAAGAAGAAAAAAGAGAACTCCAGTCCCCAAAGAGGACACATCCCTGAGATCTCTAGATGTGACTTGGGCTTTAGTGATTCCCATGCTTTAGGGGACTTCATATTGTGGAGACCATTCATTTATCTGCCTTCTACTCCAGACAAAGTTATTGTAATTGCCATAGCTCTGTCACTTTGTGCTATGAAATACCTATCCAATAAAAACAGCTTCCTCTCTGCCACCATGAACAAAGGTAATAGGAAAACAGTCCCTTCCCCCCTTCAAATCCATAACTGCTCAGGATAAATGTCCATTCCAGTAGAACACAAATTCCTTAAAGGTAAGGAGTATTTAATTTGAATCTTTCTATACCCAGCACTAATAAAGTATCCAGAACATGACAGATACATAATGAATCATTTAAAAAAGTAAATGCAATTCTTCTGTGATTTCTTTGTCCTTTAAATGTTATTCAAAATATTTAATTTTTAGGATTTTAATAGCACAAAATTTTAACCAATTTCTATAGTATTTTAATGTCTCAAAATCACTTTCCCTATAATAACCCTGTTGTGTTGATGAAATAAAAGTATTACCACCATAAAGATCAGGAAACCAAGGATATGAGGTCAACTGACCTTCCCAAAATCATGGCCAACAACTTTCAGAGGCAAACCTTAAATCCATGTCTCTGATTCTATTTCACTTCCTCCTGGGCTAGATTCAGTCTACATATTAAAAAAAAATGAGAAAATTTCTTAGTCTTTTAGGGAAATGTGGGAAATGGTAACAATTACATCATGGTATGATTTACAGTGTTCTTCCATTGGGGTCCATCTGCTAAGAAGTAAGACTCAAGGAACATTTCATAGGAAGTCTTAAGTCAGGGACTCTTTCACTTTATTCTAAAGATTTTATCAAAGGACTTTAACTTTGAGCTATTGTCACAATGGAGACAGAAAAAATGAAAAGCAACAAATCATCTATGGAACATGGCAGCTTTAGGACAGCTACATGTGAATTTCATTTGTGGTGTCAATTTCACCATTCAACATGCAGAATATGGTGGTGCAGTAAGAGATCAATGGAAACCGGTACCTCCAGAGTGACAGTCCTCACAGTGATTCTCATGGACCTTCCTCTCTAAAGATGATCCCATTGTCTCCACCACTTATCATATGGTTCCTTTAACAAAGCAAACATTGTTGGCTCTTGGAGTTGTAATGAGACTATATGACAGAATAGTCTGGGTTTTGTACACCTTGTTATGATTCTGCCTGAGGAATCTTGTCTTTCATTTGCTGAAGATAGATCTATGGCCCCAATGAAGGCATTTCCAGGGAAGACTAATTGAGGCCTCATCAGTGCTCAGGGAGGGGTTTAGGGTAGGTTGCTCACCTTCACCATGCTGGTGCTGATATGATCAGAAAAAGTGAGAGCATTTCAGTATTGCAGACCGGTGGTAAGAAGGCATGTGAGGAGGCTGAGTTCTCTGCATTTGGGGGCCAATCTAGACTTGGAAGCATTGGGAATACAACATGAGATTGCTGCTCTCCTCTAGGTAATACAACTCATGGTTCTTTATATATGAATATATTTTCCTTTATTTGAACTTCAGTCACTTGTGGAAAATTAATTGGCCACATTAAAAATCTGTTAGCTATCAAGTACGATCAATAGATCGTAGGAGGCTCATTAGTGAGAAGGCTCATGAATCACTGCAGAGTAGCTGGCTAACTGTGGTGTGTGAGCCTGGAAGAAGCTTCCCTTTATCTTGAGTTGCTCATGTCAGAGTAGATATCCATTCAGAAGCAAACATGTATGATAATCTCATCTTCAGAGGCAGATTTATCATAGGGAGCAGAAAACATTTAGGGTATTAGTTGTAGACAGAATTGATTTGGTTAAAATGCATAAGAAAGGGATTTCTTGTCCTTCCATAATAAAAATTATATCATTGCATTCAGTCATTTCTTGCTCTATGTTCCTTGTCAGACCACACCTGGCATATTGTTTGGTATTCTTCCTGCCCGCATTTAAGATAGGCACTAATAAACTGGAGAACAACCAAAGGATAACAGTTAGGATGCTGAAAGACTTAAGGTCCATGTAACAAAAATTTTGTTTCTGTTTACGCGGAAGAAGGCAAGACTGAAAGAGCCTAGGACAGTTGTCTTCAAGTATTTGAAGGCCTGTTGGCAAGAACAAGGTTTCATCTTATTGTGTTCAGACCCATGGGGGAGAACCATCTTGAACTGCATCTTCATGGAAAAGAAAGATTCTATGAGGTGGAAGAAAGGAAAAATGCACTCTAGGTATGTGAAATGGTCAATACTGAAAGAAGATGAGAGATGAAGTGCCATCTGGGAAAAGAATCTGAAGCGTAGTTTGGCTATGGTGGCCATAGTGTTTTAAGGAAAAACATGTATAATGATGTTAGAAAGCTAGATGGGGATCAGGCTATAAAGGTTCCAAAAAGGCAATGGAATATCTTCTTGATGCATGGCTTCTGTAGAGAGGCACTATATCAAATGGCCACATGTGTAGTTAAGGAGTATCCCATTGGTCCTACTTGTCTTCAATATCTTTTAAACCAGCTCTTCTAACCATGCAATTATTGATGATTACCTGCTACCTGATTTTATCCACCAGGTGTCATTCTACTGTCCTTCAACTCAATTGCAATTCCATCTTGCCAGGTACTACGTAGTTAAGTCACTTTACCTGTTTGGACCTTAGTTTTGACATTTTTGCATAAGAAGGCGAGGGACACAGGAGCTCTAAAGTCCCTTCTGGGTCCAAATCTGGGATGCCAGAACATTGTGACCTTTCATGATTCACAGCTATCTCTCTCTTCACTGTGAAAGTGTTGATGTTAAAAATATCACTCTGCTTATATCAGCAGGTAACTTATCACTGTGTTTGTGGCATCCGGTAACTTGGGATCATTCAGAGCATGGTACAATTTCCCCAAGATAATGCAGACTGATTTTCTCTTCCTCTTCTAACCTGAGGGCAGAACTTTGTTGACTTGCAGTGTCTGTTGAGGATATTAATGGATTAACTCAAAAGGCCTTCTATTTACCATTCCACTGCATGATGCAATTTCAGAAAAAGGGAAAACATTTTTGAGTCTATTTTCACTTTTTAGTAATGATAAGCAGGCTATCTCTTTTGCACAATTATGATTCTCATTTAGGCACTGAGATATTTTCCAGGGCTTGATGCAAAATGTACCATTTCTTTGAGAATCACAAGTGTCTGGAAAATTTGATTTGCTACAGGAATCCTACTTCCACTTGGACTTCTTTGCAGACATCATCCATGGTCCTGGTCAAGTAGCCAGTGTTTAAACTGTTTTGTGGTTCCCCAGAAAAATTGTATACTTCTCTTTTATTTACATTGCAAATGCTAATGAAGAGACTTCAAATAGACATGAATGAGAATTGTCATTGAATGAAGTGGATTGTCTTTTCCTTCCTGGAGCAGTTTGCTGAGCCCCTGAACTTAATATTCATGTGAATGGTGGTATTGAGGGGAAAATGAGCTTTTCTATTAACTCATCTTTTGCAGTTCAAGGTGGGTAGAAGAAATCAGGAGTGGGCAGATGTGGAGCCTTGTTCTTCATGACATAGAGGTGTCAGAGAATGTCATCTCAGTCTCCCTTCTAAGGCCAAGTCTCACTTTTCTCTTCAGGCCTTAGTTCCTCATCTGTAAAATAAATGGATCTGACTAGATGGCCTCTAAGATTTTTTCCAGCTCCTCTTGTAGCCCTCAAGAGCCTAATGATACTGGCTTCCTCCTCCCCATCTACTATTGGACCATGACTGTATATTATTTGTCTGCCTCTACATCAAGCACCAGAGAAGATATAAATGGGACTAAGATCTGGTTCCAAGTCCTTGAAGAACTTTGGAGAGAAGGGAAAATAAGATAGGTGAGCAAAGAACTATGATTCACTGCAATCAGTCAGTAAGCATGTATTAAGCTCTTACTACATGCTAAAAACTGTACTAAACTCTGAGTATACAGGAAAATGAAAAACAAAACAAATAGATGGAACCTTCCAAGAGCTCATATCAAGACAGAGGAGAAAACATGTAAATAACTAAGCATGTGTAAGATATATACAGAGCATCCTCCAAGTCAGCAGACTTAGAGTACATCCTTCGTCTTCACTATATGCCTTTCCAGTTTGATTGATCTGTCAAAATCTGTGCCCTATGGGACCAGGGGCTCTACCACACTGTGATATGACCAATTGTCTGCTTGAAAACAGGTCTTCATTGTTGATCAAATAAAATCCATCCTACTCGAGATTTGGTTTTCCTTTCCTGCTCTATAATCTTTGCTTTAGCCAAATCACTTGACTCTCTGTCCCTGGAGCATCTTCCATGCCTCCCCACCTCTGGGTTTCTTCTCACCTGAAACTTCAGTCCAGAATGCCTTCCTCCTTTCTTTCTCCTCCCCCCATCTCTACTATTGAAATCGTGCAGATGACCCTTTATCTGTGACAAGACAGTTTCCTTCAAATTCACTTAATCCTTAGGACTATTCAGTTATGGGTCAAAAGCTCACAAATAATCATCCTATGAGTTAATTCAATTTAAACAACATTTGGAAGAACATTGGGTGATTGCTTTGATCCTTTATAGAGGACCAGCTCTATATGGTAGGGGTCCTGAGTGGCGTTTTACGGCGTCGGATTGCTAAGACAGGAAAAAGAAACTGAGAACAGCCGAACTAGAGGTTAGCCCATGCTGATCCAATGCTATGGGATTTTGGACTTTATTTTATACTGGTTTCAAACAAAGAACACAAAGAAAGAACCACAGCTGTGAAGGGGTTACAAATCATACACAATTCATTAAAGCCTAAAAAATAGAGATATGGGTGCAAAGACAAGGGCCAAGTTCCAACCACCAATTAGTAGGGGATAATTCTGGAAGCAGAAATAAATTTCATGGAGATGTTTACTAATTGCCTTCTGCCTTGATTTACAGATCTGCACCTGGTCAGATAGTCTGGACTAAATTGTCCGGCTCCAGTCCTTATCTAAGTAATATATTTTTTAGGTTTCAGGCTTCTTAATTATCAAGGAGAGAAATTGTCAAGGAGAGGAATTGTTAACTCAGTAGCTGCTGGTCTGGTTAAGGACTCAAAGCTTTCCAATAAGAATATTGAGAGAATGTGGGGATCTAAAAATGAGTCAAAAGAGGAGCCTCAGATTTTTACCTTAGATGGTCCATTCTATCTGCATCTGACATGCAGTGCAGAAAAATCATACACGCAGTTTTACTTGCCGATGATTTTGTAATGGGATCCAGATAAAACATCTATTACAGACTCTGTTTCTCTAAATGACTCCTAATAGCCTCTTGGAGGGGTCAAGTTGTTTTTGGATTAATCTACCTGCTGGTACAAGAGCTTTTCAGGGCTCAGGTGACCAGGACCAAACACAAAGACTGCCTCAGCCTGGATTGGTCACGTAGGGAATCCAGATAACAGTCCCTAAATTTGACCCTATTTCTCCAATTGGCTTTTTACATCTAACGGCTTTCAACAATCCTTGACTAATTCAGTGGAAAAAATAATTAACTTTCCAAAAAATAAATTATTTGTAGGGTTCCAGATTCATAGAATGACAAATTGTCAGAGTGGGAAGGCCATTAGAGCTCCCTAAACCACATGTCTTTGTGCCTTCTCCACCTTTCTCAGCAAGTAGACCTCCAGGCTCTGCTGGAGAACCTGTGAGGCAGCTCTCTTCAGTAAGCTACAGTGCTCATCAGGAACATGCTTGTTTGTTTCTTTGTTGGCTCTGCCTGGCTTTCAGTCTAAATTCTTCTCTTTTAGAATTTTCCCTTTCGTGACTGGTTCTCCTCTCTGGACCCAAGCAGAACAAACTAATCCTGTTTCAATACTGAATCTTTTCAACTATAAGAGCTGGAATTCCTCCTTCAGCCCCCAATGATCTTCTGTTCTTAGGTCAGACGCCTTCAATTTCTTTAAAGGATCTTCATATGTCATGAACTGAAGGCCCTTGGAGGTGGTACGATGACAGAAAGTTGGGCTGAACTCAAAGGATCTAGATTCAAATCCTACCTCAGGCATGACCTAGGGGGTCTTTGACCATTTTGCTTGGCCTTCTTGAGATCACTTTCAACATCTGTCAAGTGAAAGGGCTGCTCTGATGCTATATTAGGTCCGTTCCCACTCTAAATAGAGGGTTCTATGCCCAATGGCTACTGCCTGGATGCTATTCAGTTGATTGTTGTCTTCTGTAAAATGGGCTACCAAAACTAGAACTCAATACAGCACTTCAGATGTGGTCTGGACAACATAGTTTGCTGTATCTATTTACCAGGTCATTTTCATCATTCTGCATTATTAACACTAACCCCTTCAGATTATTATCGTTTCCTTTTTTTTCCTTTATATCCCCCCAGAACAGTATGTGGTAAGTGACAGAGACCTGGACTCAGAGCAAGGAATACATGGGTCCAAGTGTTGCTTCTGTACACACTAGCTACACAACCTTTGGCAAGTTGTTTCCCTTCTTAGCGCTTTAACTGACTCTCTAAGACTGGAAGTTGCAAAGAAGGTGCAGCCTCTCATAGTAGAGTCCCCTCATCCAGAACTTCTCCATGCCAAGGAAATCACAGGCCCAGCTTCTATCTCTTCTTCTTCTTTTTTTAATCACTAGTACCTGGCATAAAGTGGCTCCTAAAGACCTTCAATTGATTTATGGCCTTCTGGGGCAGGAATGGGTTGAACTTCTATTTCATTTTTTTGAAATAGGAGATGAAAGGAAGACCAATTCCAAAGGAGGAACAGAAGGTGCACAATGTGAGTTAAGTAATAGGCTTGGTATCCTAGCAGCTCAAGACTGAAGAGACCTTAGAGACCACCTAATCTAACCCCTACGCTTACTCTCTAGCCTCAAGGTTGATTAGGATCAGAAATAGATATGCTTAATTTAATAAAGATAAATGGTCATTAATTGGGTTAATGGAAACCCTCAGCGCTATGACTCAGCAGCCTAATCCCTGCCAGAGGAAGGGCCACTAAGGCCTTGGACTTGAGCATCATCCTGAAGGAAGTTTCATTATAGTAGGGGAGCTAAGAAACAGATGAGGTGGGCTTTAGGCGCCATTTCTTCTTCTTCACTCTGGCAATGCTGTCGTCATCGTCATCATCGTCATGATCAGCGTAGCGTGCTAAACCTTACACTGATACAGGCCTTTTTAATAAGGTCGTGTATTTACTAGTTCCTAAAATAGCCAGTCGTTAATTCAAATATACGTTAGGTTTCACAGCCACGCAGGCTTTTCTTTATTCATCTGACAGTATTCTATTAACAACCCGAGGCCCCTCTGCAAAGCTTTTCATTCCAACTCCAGGTGGCTGGGCAAGTGCCCTGATCATGGTAGCCAGCATTTCTGGGCCACTTTCATTCTCATCTGAGATTCACTGCTGCCAGGTGAGGTACCCACTCCAGGCATCATGCCATTTTGTTGAGAGGGGCTCGGAGGGGCTAAACAACTTGCCTAGAGTCCCTCTGAGCTGTGATCAGCATCATGAAAGCCCAGAGAAGAGAGGATGGCTAGGGAGTGGTGGGGTGGGTCAATAGGGACAAAAGAAGCAGAGTTGGGGTGGGATGAGGACTAAAAAGAAACTGTGAGCTGTGACACTTAAGGGAACTGTAGGAAGTTATGAGGTTGAAAGTCAGATTGCAAAAAGGGTTAAGGATTTAGAGGAAAGGAAGCTGAATCTGCAGTTATGGAAACAAGAGTTTAGCTGGAAAAGCCAGGAGAGATGGAGGATGATAGCCCGAGGGCACACTGAGGTCTCCTGAAGTCTTTCATTTCTGCTTTGAGATGGAGAGATTCAGGTGCATTTGGAGGCCACAGGGAGGGAAACCATAGATAAGGAAAGGTTGAAGATTTAGGTAGAGAGATGACTCAGGATATAATTGCTGGAAATGAAGGCAGGAGTCCAAAAAGACTGGCTGATGGGAGAAGCTGAATTGATTCCTGGAAAAGGGCTGGTGATTACCTGTAGCTTTACTCTGTTAGCCTCTAGGAGAGGCAGGAGCAATGTAGGGGACAACGAATAGGAATTCATATTGTTCTTGTAAACTTGAGTGGAGAAGAGAGGACGCAGAAGAGCTTGATGATGGCCCCGATTGTTAGTTCCATCCCCTGACTCTGATTCTTTTCATTTACTTTATGCATATCTTGACTCTACTTGAGGGTGTGTGTGTCTTCCCAGGAGAACAGATGTCCCTCTGAGAGGAGTATTCATTCTCATTTTGTTTTTGTATCCACAGCACCTAGCAGAGTTGATTGATTGCTGTAGAGTGGGCACTGGGAGAGTTGCTATCAAAGCCTTTCTTCTCTTTCCTGGCTTCTGTGTTTGGAGCATTGTAGCCTGTGTGTAGGTGTTTGCTTTTCAAACCCCCCCAGGAGAGGGTGGATGGAAACTTGGCTCTCAAGGAGCCCCAGCCTGCCTCAGGGTTTAGAGAATAGGCGTCTTGATGGGTGGCTTTCACAGTCAGAAACTCGAGAAAAGCCTACTTTGTATTGGCCCCTCCAGTGTCCCCAGAGAGCAGGGCATTTCATCCATTTGTCATTCAGGAGAGAGCATATTCCCCAAATGGGCCAGGACAGAGGCTTCTGGCTGCCTACCTAACTGAGAAGGATAAAGAAGACCGTGTTCCCTCGGAACTCAGAGAGCTGGAAGAGGTCTCCCCTGTGATGAGTCCATCCTGGAGGACTGCTCCCTCCTCTGGGAGCAAGAACTTCTTTTTCCAGCTCAGTTCATGGGTTCTAGCTATTCGAGCAGTACTACCCTGAAAGTCTACAAGTGAAAACATGAAATATCCACTTGGGGGTTATCCAAAAAAGGAAGGCTTCCAATACCATTCCAGAGATCGAATTCAACCTGTTTGTCATCAATGGCTCCAGCGTAAGGGTCTTACCCATGGGGATGCCTTCCATCTACGGATGTCAAAGGTTCCATTTTGGGCCATGGGCTGCTCTTACAATCTGCTGAAGCCATGGACCCCTTCGTAGAGTGCTTTTACATGTGTAAAATAAAATCCCTAGTATTACAAAGAAAAGAGTTATATGGAAATAAATATTCATTTTTCCTACCCAAGGTTTTAGACATGTGGAAATCTATCCACAGATCCTGAATTAAGAACATTGGCTACAACAAGGATGCCCGTACGCCAACCACTAACCTAACAACTCAAACATTCTACACTCTACTCAGCAGTCTGTTACTTGAATCACTCAGTATCCAGGCTGTGGTGATGAGCCTTTCCAGCTTGGCTAAACTGGTGCTAGGATGGCAGATGTTCAGTATGTTACTGGGGAGGATTTGAAGACTTTCCACCTGGGTAGAACCTGTCAGTCCTGTGTGTGCATTCCACTGGCAGAAACTTCTGGAGGGCAGCTCTACCCTGGAATGAGATCCTGGGGAATGATGCCAGTGCAGATTGGTGGAAGATTGGGCAACTTTATATGACATGAAAGAAAAGACTATTTTCCAACGTAAGAGATATGGAAAATCTAATGTCTATAAGACAGAGGCAGTTTTTTAAATTAATGTTATTCTGATTATGTTAGAGAGATGACAACACAGTTTACTAGATGGCTATGTAATGGCTACTAGATGACACTGAATATGGAATCTGGGAGACCTGCCTCTGGCATTTATTAACTGTGTGACATCTGGCAAATGAATTAACCTCCCTGTGCTTCAGTTTGTTATTTGTAAAGTGAGAGGTTGAATTCAATGACCTGCTAAGGTTCTTTCTAGCTCTATATCAATGATCCAACATATTTTTTTTCATGCAGTCAATTTATGATACCTTTGGTTGCTTGAATTTACTTTAAATACTCCAACCATTCTGGAGTGCAACTTGGAACTATGTCCAAAGGGTTATAAAACTATGCATACCCTTTGATCCAGTAATAACACTACCAGGTCTATATCCCAAAGAGATTTTTTTAAAGGGAAAAGAACCTATTTGTACAAAAAAAAGTTAATAGCAGCTCTTTTTTGTGGTGGCAAAGAATTGGAAATCTAGAGGATGTCCATCAGTTGGGTAATGGCTGAACAAATTCTGGTAAACAATTATGATGAATTACTGTTGTGCTAAAAGAAATGATGAGTAGGATGATTTCAGAAAAAAAATAATTAGCAAGACCTACATGAACTGATGCAAAGTGAAATAAACAGAACCATGAGAACATTACACAATAACAGTAATATCGTATGATAATCAAGTCTGAAAGACTTAGCCATTCTCAGCAATACAATGGTCCAGGACAATTCTGAGTGACTTATGACAAAGAATGTTATCCACCTACAGAGAAAGAACTGTTGGAGTAGGAATGCAGATGATAGGATAGGATTTTTCACATGAGTTTGTGTTTTTATTGGTGGTTTTGGTTTTATATAATTATTCTCTCACAACCATGACCAATATGGAAATATATTTTGCATGATCATGCATGCATAGCCCAGATCAAATTGCTTGCTAGCTCTAGAAGGGAGAGAAACAATTTGGATCTTATTATTTTGGAAAACATATATTGAAAATTGTTGTTACATGTAATTAGGAAAATAATTTTTTAAAAGTAATTTACTTGGAACATTAAATAATGTCTGGAAGTTTGAGGTGGATGAGGGATGGCACTCTCACAGAGGCTTCATCAGTGATATTTTATTTGTGGTGGTCCATGAAGAGGGAAGGATAAGGACAACCCAAAGTGAATGAAAAGAGGAAATCCAGGAATGGAAATGAAGGCTGCTTGGCATGATGGGGAAATAGATTCAAGGAAACATCCTTGATGAGGTTTACTGGCAAGTAAGACTTAGAAGACTGAAATGTGGGCAGATAGGATGTCATGTCAAAATAGATATATTTGCTAGCAGGATTTTGATTACCTGTTTTTACTACTGAGGAAATTAGAGGAGAGAAAAGAGAGAAAGGAATGTTTGTTTATTGGAAAATACAATGACAGAAACTAAAACTCATGTCAAGAACATGAAATCTGATATGATCAGAAAAGGGAACTCTTTAGGGATTAAAAGAAAGAGTCACTTAAGAAAAGGGGCCATTTTTCATAGAAGTCTACATATTCTGAAAGAAATGCCTACTTGATTTTCCATCACTATCTGTGACTTCCCAAGAGTCATTTAGTTCCATTCAGTGCAGGATAAAAGGGAAAGACAAGACATTAGTCAAACACTCCACCAAGACAGGAGATTATCTCAGAAATTCCTAGCACTGTCTGTGGATCACACTTTTAAGCTACCAGTCAAGAAGAGGCAGAGTTCCCACATTCTACTGGGGATCTGTGATTAGGATAACTGGTGGAGGGATGCCCTATATAGTAAAGTCTATATACTACTAAACAATTCTCATTCCCACTAATGCAATGGTAAGTCACACATGTATTACATTCTACTCAAACCCCTGTGATGGTGTAGTATTTTCTTGAATTAGAGGCAGCTAATGGGTCCACAATGCTTAAAGCTCTGGTCCTGAAGTCAGGGAAACTGGGACTGAAATCTGGCCACAGACACTTTCAGCCTGGGTGACCCTGTGTAACCTCTATGTGCCTCAGTTTCCTCAACTATAAAATGTCAGTGATAACATATATAATTGTAAGGATCAGATGAGATATTTGAAAAGAAAAAAGAAAGAAGAAAACACTTAGCTCAGTGCCTAACACAGATCTGGCTATATAAAAACGCTTATTCCCATCATCTTCTTTGTTTCAGTTCATTATGCACATCTGTACTAAATCAATGTTGGCAATTTCTTCTTTGATCATGGTATTTCCTATATCAGAAATCATCAATGGCTCCACTGTCTAGCAAATCAGGTCTCATTTTCTTAGCCTGGTATGCAAGGTCATTGCAGATCTGGTCCCGATTTTTTTAACTTATTTCTTAAAATTCCGTGTCACATGCTTAAGCCAAAGGAGGCTACTTGACCATCCATCCCTGAATTCCCCTCCTAGACCTGAACTTACCCTAGTCTGCACTCCTTGATCATTCTATTCATCTCCCTCTTATAGCATCAATGATGTGCTTCATAGTTCAACCAGATTTAATCCTGACTCACTTTGGTTTCTCTTCTCAGACATGTATCTCTGCCTCTTTAAAGCCTTCATATCGTTCAGGGTCAAATTCAGATGCCAGTTCCTTTCATGAAGCTTTATCCAATCCATTCTTCTTTCTACTTTCCTCTCCCTTGCCCTCCCAAAATCGTCTTAAAACATTTGGGGCTTTCCTTTTTGTGACAATAAATTATCTCATATCATATTACTCTATATGTAGTGCATCCCCTTTAGTTCCGCGCCCCCCTCCCGTAAATGTCTTATATTTTTTTTTCCAATGTGCAGATGTTATAACCCCCAGGAGGGAAAAAAGGAAGGTCCTTGAGGGCTTGCATCCTTTCAGTTTGCCTTTGTAGGCACTGTGCTTGGCAACCAATAGGGACTAAAATAGTTCTTGGATGGGAAAAAAATTTTGTGGACTTGTTAGTGAATCCTATATAATAAATAAAAAGTCCTGAGTGATATAATGAATTTATATTCTTATATATTTATATATAAGATTTATATATATATATTTATATAATTATAGTTAATGAAATTATATTTATAATGAATAAAAAGTATCCTGAGAAGGAATCCAGAGGCTTCACCAGACTGGCAGAAAGGTGCACGTCACCCACGCCAAAAGGTCCAGCGTCTTAGTATAATTCAAAACCTTCCCTTTATAGGTGAGGGAATTGAGGTCAGAGATGGGGAGCATCTGCAGTGCCTTGAGGTGGTTGGGTACGCTGGCTAATGCTGGGTATAGTGTCATGAAGAAGACCTATGTTGGAATCCTATTTCAGGCATTCGGGAATGCCTTGTTTTACCTTGAACCATTTATATAACTTCTTTCTTCATTCTCTTCCTTTCTGAAATGGGCATAATAGTTGCACCTGTGTCATATTTTTTAAATGACAATCAAACATAATAATATTTGCAAAGATCTCTGAAAACTTTAGAGCACCAAATACATACTGGAAATGATTATTGTTCATGTCTGCTATCAGGATTAGCGATAATAATAATGATTAGCCGGAGTCACACAGATCATAAGCTGTACAATTAGGATGCAAACCGAGGGCTTCCAAATCCAAGGCCTTTTCTCCAGGATCTAGAATTAGGCTTTGACCATGCAGCCCAGTGGGAAAGCTAAAGGACAGCAGAGGGACGCCAGGAGTTCTCCATAGGCGTCCACCCAGTGATGGTATCTTAGTAACTTAAAGGACCTCTGAGCAATGCTAGCATAGGGTAAGAGGGTAGAGATGAGCTGCTATCGGCACTAAAAGGGATGAAAATTTTTGTGAAACCAGATTCATTCAAGGATCAAAGGATGAGAAAATAATTTTTAATGTTGCTCTTTCTTTCCCTCACTACACTTGCAAATGGATCAATCTGTCACCTCTTGTGCCTGTTACATCACAGGCTTTCCACTCTGTCATAAAAGGGCTAAATTCTGCCCTCATCTGCTTGACGTCAATCATGCTGATGTGAAAGAGCATATGTGTCAGTATTTTATGGAAACAGTCAACCTCAAAAGTAATTTTTAGATCTGCCAATCAGGGCAGATGGAGCCACTCAATTCAGGTCAGGCCAATGGAGGAAAGGTGTAACTGATTTTTAAAAATACCTTTGACAAGTTGTTACCTATAAACTAAGGTCTGAGGCTCATTACTGGTTGTCAAGTAGCCAGAGAATGAAGCCCACTTGCTGACGGCTCCCCAAGTTTTAAACAATCCTGACGACTGACACAGAAACAGAGATCATGGATGGAAATTCCTAGTCAAGAGTCTAGTAGCAGAATGAATCAGTTGATCGACATAAAGCACCTACTATACACAACACAGTCACATAGTGGCTGGCATTTAGTAGGCATTTAATAAATATTAGTCAACTGACTAAATGAAGAATAGTCTTTCCTTCTGGCCATACGATATGAAGGTCAGTACTCATAACTATACAATTTAATCCAATATGCATGTATTAAACAACAAAGATAGACTAAAGGAAAAATAAAACAAAATAAGCCTTTCCCTTTATAAGCTTACATTCTACTACTGGGTAAAGGATTAAGTAATTTAATCTCAAACAATTTAGAAAATCATATTGAATTACACAAGTGATATCTGTGAGATAAATTCATGAAATGCTGCTTAGTGGCAAAGTGGATAGTTTTGTAGTTGGTGGCTGAACTCGAGGAAAGCTGAGTTCAAAGCCTGTCTCAGGCCTATACTAGCTATGAGACCCTGGGCTAATTACTTAGCCACTTTCATCCTCAGTTTTCTCATCTACAAAATGGGAATAATTATAATAACAATGATGTGCTGAGGAACAAACAATATACAAAATGTAGAAGATTTGGCAAACTTTAACATGCTTTCAAGCTGTTAGAAGCGATGGGTAGAAGCGATGTTAGGGTAAAAATTCAGCCATCACTTTGCCAACTAAATTCTAAATTTATAGTATATTCTATCTAAAGTATATTCTATCTACCTTAGTGTGTGATGGGGGAAGCAGTTCATTTTTGCAGCACCATTATAAGACTCCAAAAGCTGTCTGCTCTCATTAAGGTGGATCCTCCCTTTACTAACACCAATTCTGACTGTTGTGCACCTCATCCCAGGGGATGTGAACCTATTCATGTGTCCCTTTGGCAGTCTGGTGAAGTCTATGGACTCATCCTCAGAAAACAATTTTAAATAACTTCATAAAATTATACATATACATATATATAATATGTATATATGCTTACATATGATATGCATGTGTATGTATGCTTGTGTGTATGTATGTTGTCTTAAAGAAACCTGGATCACTGGGCTTAAGGACCCCTACCCTAAAGGGTCTACCTCGGTTTCTGGGGAAGACCCGGTCCTCAGCTTTTGGGTGAAAAGACTGAACTTTGCTGGGTTGGTCCTCAGATGGTGTTATGGAGTCCATCACCCAGTCCATATTCAAAGCCTGTCTGACTCAGCTTGGTCAGAACTTTCTAGCATTGATGTCCCAGCAATGTGGCCTTCAAAAAGTCCAGCATCATGTCCATGCAATGATAAGGTCTTAAAGCAGAACTTCATTGGAAGGATATTGTGATACAACAATAGTGACATGCTACTCCGAATAAGATGGTCTAAAATGGTTGGAACCTCCTTCTACTTGGAGAGTGTGGATAGCATCCCAACTTCTACGGCTCTCCTCACTGTGAATCATTAGAGTGTGTGTGGAGAATGCAAAATATGTAACGAAGTAATTCCTAAATCAACAAGGGAACATTCAGTTTAAGATAGCTGAATGATGTTTAGCTGGAGCCCCATTAAACATGAAGTAAAAGATTTGAAAAAAAATTCCTTTTGCCAGTTCAAATTCCACCTTCTATTTTTTTCTTACATTTTTAAACCCTTAACTTCTGTGTATTGGCTCCTATGTGGAAGAGTGGTAAGGGTGGGCAATGGGGGTCAAGTGACTTGCCCAGGGTCACACAGCTGGGGCACCCTCTCTTTTTATACAGAACAAAAAGGTTAACTGAAGAAGCAACCTCTTTAAATGCTTTTCCCAAATTATTTAGACAGGCAAAACATACACAGATGGTTAATTTTATTTCAATGAAGTTAATGATAATGAATTTTGTTATTAAATCCTTCCCATCATATAGCAGCTGTCTCTTCATTAAAGCATATTTTAAATTCCCAATAATCTAATAACATTGTTTTGATGTGCAGTTGAGGTGCTACCAGGCATGTCAGAATATCTTCAGTCTAGAAGTTTCCTTTCAGGGTGTCTGGTGCTCACAGATCTCTAACCTTTTAAAGTTCACTTTCTGATATTAGCACTAAAAGGCTAAAATAATGAATAACCAACATATCAAGCAAACAACCAATAAAAATGCATTTATGGATTACTACAGAGAGATATTAAGCTAACCCTGGAGATAGTTAAATAGTGAATAAATACATTCCTAGATAGACAGACTAGGGAAAAGATAGGAAGAAAAGAAGGAAGGAAGGAAGGAAGGAAGGAAGGAAGGAAGGAAGGAAGGAAGGAAGGAAGGAAGGAAGGAAGGAAGGAAGGAA
>NC_058134.1:7028540-7050460 GCF_016433145.1 Gracilinanus agilis | reverse complement strand
GAAGGAAGGAAGGAAGGAAGGAAGGAAAGAAGGAAGGAAGGAAGGAAGGAAGGAAGGAAGGAAGGAAGGAAGGAAGGAAGGAAGGAAGGAAGGAAGGTGGGGTATAGCCAGAACCATGGGAGTGGAAGAGAAATATTGCCATAGTTCCAGAAGGGAAAAAAAGATATTTCTTGGAGAATTATTGACTTTGTTCAATGACTAGCTTAGATAAATGATACAAGTCAGGTCATCACACAATGCCATTATGTGCCAGCTATTTTGTACCTTGCTCCTGCTTGATTTATACATACTCAGGGCCTCAAAGGAGGTCATTTGCTTATAGGTAGAACTTCAAGGGAGGACCTCTTTCTAATCAGTGATTTTCTGCCTGCACTTATTTCTCAGCAATGAACATGTTTGCCCATTCCTCCCCTGTTCTGGCACTCCAAACTAGTATGGAAACTCTGCCTTCTGCACTAATCTCATAATTTCCTTCTTTTTTCTGACTCTTTTCATTGTGCTCACTGGAATACTTCCTCCATAACTAACATAATTCCTCACATCTAGTCCTTTTTTTCTTTTGACTTCTATCTTCTGGTACTCATCAAGAACTGGCCATTTCCAAATGACAGTACATTCTGACCAATCTTTTTTTTTTTTAACTGTTTTTGTAATACTATTTTACTGGGCTTTTTTCTTTTTTTTAATACTGTTTACCCTTTCCCTCAAATCCCCCAATCACTGGTCACTATAGAGGTCAGATTTATTGCTCCCCATCACCACTTCCAGACATTCTTTCTCTTCTATCACCATTTGCCAACATCTTCTTTGAGATCATTAATCTAAATTGATCCACCCAACCTAGAAGTCGGTAGTTGTTGTTTCCCAGACCCAGGACACTATTTTTCTTTTGTTAGTGGGGAGGCATGGAAAGATGCAATGTTGGGGATGCGTCTGTCACCTAATGGATAATTAAGAAAAAATGTCTGATTTTGCTTTGCTATTGCTAAGAATCGGTCACTCACTATAAGTAAGTCAGGACCACTAGATGGTGCAGTGGATAGAGTGTTGGGTGGTGGAATCAATAAGGACTGAATTCAAATTTGACTTCAAACTTTCATTAGTTCTTTGACACTGGACAAGTCATATATAACTTCTGTTTCTCTCAATTTCCTTAACTATAAAAAAAAACCAGGAACTATCTTCCAGGGTTGTGGTGAGTGTCAAATGAAATATTTTTTACAAATGGCTTAGCACACTGTCTGACACATAGTAGGTGCTTAATAAATGCATCTTTCCTTCCTTTTTATCTTATTTATACTTTTAAAAGTCCTTTAAAAATTTCTCTCTTAGAACTGATAATAAGTATCTATTCCAAAGCAAAAAAGTTGTAAGGGCTAGGCAAGAGAGTTAAATGACTTACCCAGGGTCACACAGTTAGAAAGTTTCTGAGCTTAGATTTGATCTCAGGACATCCTATCTCCAGGCCTGATATTCTATCCACTAAGTCACCTAGAAACCTCACCTTTATTTGTCCTTGAAAAACTATGAAGATAGTGGGTTCTTAGGCTCATTGGCTGGTTTAAACTGCATTCACTTCAACAGATGAAGGAAACTTTCCCTCTTGATCTCTTCAGTAATAACTCAATGCCCCTAACTCCTTTCCTCATGAGGTCAGACTGCTGGCTGATAGGTTTGATGGGTTGTTTCCCAACCATAACTTCCACTAAGTTAATGTGGACAAGTTGAGTACATAAAATTTAGGGCTTAGGATGAGTGGTCTAGATTGAATTAATTTTTACTGAATAATAATGTACCATGAGCTGGGTATACAAAGATGAATGAAATGGTCCTTGTCCTCAAAGAACTGACATTATTCCTATTCAAAATATAATATAATATAATAATTAAGAAGTCGGATCCTAACCTGCCTGGTTTTAGTCCTCCCCTAAGTTGACTATACTCAAAAAAGCAAGAGCTTGCGAAAGGAGAGGCAATATTTTCATGTAAAGAACTTTTGCTTCTCAGGCCTGGAGACGGGAGGTCCTAGGTTCAAATCTGGCCTCAGATACTTCCCAGCTGTGTGACCTGGGCAAGCCACTTGACCTCCATTGCCCACCCTTACCACTCTTCCACCTAGGAGCCAATGCACAGAAGTTAAGGGTTTAAAAAAATAAAATAAAGAAAGAACTGCTTCTCTTGTGTGGGAATTCTCCTATTCCCTAAATATGTGCTGGTGTGGTTTTCCAATGGGTCCAATTTACTTTGGGCTTACAGACCTTTCCCACCGTTTACTTCAATAATGTGCATGTATGTGTGAGTGTGTATGTATGTGTTTCAACGTGTTAGTTGCAAACATTCTAAAGATCAGAAAATAGCCAACCTAACAATACAGCATTAGTTCATTTGGGAAGATAATGTGTTTTTAATTACCTGTTTATATATGGCACATGAAACTCATTATGTATGGAGTTGTAGGCTCTACAAGGTGAACATTCTCCCTATTCATCACTGACCTCGCCTTTAAGAATTTCCCTGAAAATCAGCCACATGAAATCAAACTAACTGATGTCCTCAGAGGGGGCCCAAACACAGGATTAGCCTTGGAAGATCTTAAATCCTGTGTCATCTTTTGTTTAGACTCATGGTGCAGTACAATTCAAAGGAGGAACATGAGGACTCTGTAATTGGATTAAAGAGCAGCTACAAATTTTCCAGTGTTTAATGGGCTTCTGGGGCAGACT
Source organism: Gracilinanus agilis (assembly GCF_016433145.1). Taxonomy (NCBI): domain Eukaryota; kingdom Metazoa; phylum Chordata; class Mammalia; order Didelphimorphia; family Didelphidae; genus Gracilinanus; species Gracilinanus agilis. The sequence goes on along the minus strand of NC_058134.1, from coordinate 7,047,737 downwards.
GTTCTCTGCACAAGGTCTGCTCTGCCAACACAATACCCAAGAATTGGAAAGGGTGCTTTACAATAGGAAATACCCATTCACTGGGAGGATGCTATGTTCCATTAAATTCTATAAACCTGTAGCTACTTGACATTTTGAGTCATTCTCATGGTGTGCTTACCCTTACCTAGAAATGTTTTCCTAAAACTATGAAAAACATAATTGTATCCTAGATTTTGAGCTGTAAGCAATCTCTGAAACCCTTTAACCCTCCGATACACACGTGTCCTTGGAAAACACACACCAAATTTCACTGGGGAGGAAATGAAGATTCAGGAAGTTTTAGTGACTTCATAAAAGTCCTGCAGGTAGGAAGCTTAAGAGTTGGAATTCGAATTGAGGTTCTCTGATTCCAGTCAGTAACCTTTCCTCTGGATCATTCTTTATATTTATGTGCCAGATCTCTATCTGGAAAAGGATCATTTGGCTTTGTTAGTGATACATATTGGCAATCATGGCTTGATCATAACCAAACAATGTGACTCTGGGCAAGTATTAACCTTCTTGGAACTCAGTTGCTTCATTTAGCAAACAAAGATAGACTAAATTGGAGTTTAAGGTCCCTAATAACTTTAAGATCCCATAATTCCTTGATTCATTCTATCAATGTTTTTTATGATTTATTGATCTTCTCAGTGCATGTATTGTGTATTGGCTATTTATGAAGAGAACTTTTTTCTAAATTGATGGATTGAAGGAATATATGGCAATAAGAATTTGCATGGAGCCTTTGAAGATTTTCTTTCTTCTCTGGAGTGGAGCATAGAATATCACTAAGCAGAAAATGGAGAACCCCAGAACAGAGCTCCAAGAGTTCAAGGAAAGAAGCAAGAGTTAAGAACAAGAGTTATGTAAAACAGAATATCCTAGGTGAACTTCTAAATACATATCCCTAAGAAAAATTGGGTGGAAAACTGGCAATGTTCATCCTCAACATCTCACCTTTCATGGTGATCTCTTCACCCTTCTCTTTCTCCTCTCTGCATTACAAACTCCAGGATAAAAATTTGCCCTTTACATCAATAAGAATGTTTGTACTTTTAATTAAGGTCTCAGGGACAGGCCTTCTGCTTAATCCTTCTTCTCATGGCTCATCATGGCAAGGTAGTTTATTCAATCAAGAGGAATGAAAATTTTAGTATGTGCCAGGGAATGGGCTAAGTAAATTCTGAGGAAGAAGATGATTATAATGAAAAAAAACCCAACAAGATGATTCTGACTTTAAGCGGTTTATTTTATGAAGAGGAAGATGGTATAAATATAAATAATGCTTATGGGATGAATGCAAAATACCTGAGAAGCAACTAGCAATTAGCTAGACCAAGAATATTCTCTTTTTAAAAAATGTATTTATTTAGAATATTTTTTTCATGGTTACTCGATTCATGTTCTTTCCCTCACCTCTTCCCTCCCTACTCTCAGAGCTGACAAGCAATTCCACTGGGTTACACATGTATCATTGTTCAAAACCTATTTCCATATTATTAATGTTTGTAATAGAGTGATTATTTAAAGCCAAAACCCCCAATCATATGCCCGTCAAACCACATGATCAATCATATGTTTTTCTGCTCGCACAGTTCTTTCTCTGGATGTGGCTAGTTTTCTTTATCAGTCCCTCAGGATTGTCCTGGATCATTGCATTGTTGCTAGTACAGAAGTCAGTTACATTCAATTGTGCTACAAAGTATCAGACATTCTGTATGATGTTCTCCTGGTTCTGCTCCTTTCACTCTGCATCAATAGCTGGAGGTCTTTCCAGTTCACATGGAATTCCTCCAGTTCATTATTCCTTTCAGCACAAAATTCCATCACCAGTAGATACCACAATTTGTTCAGCCATTCCCCAAAAGGGCATCCCCTCATTTTCCAATTTTTTGCCACCACAAAGACTATGAATATTTTTGTATAAGTATTTTTCCTTATTATCTTTTTGGGGGTACAAACCCAGCAGTGGTATGGCTGAATCAAAGGGCAGACAGTCATTTAAAGCCTATTGGGCATATTTCCAAAGTGCACTCCAGAATGGTTGGATCACAATTCTGCCAGCAATGCATTAGCATCCCAATTTTGCCACATCCCCTCCAACATTTATTATTTTCCTTTACTGTCATATTGGCAAATCTGCTAGTTGTGAGGTGGTACCTCAGGGTTGTTCTGATTTGCATTTCTTTCATCAGAAAGGATTTAGAACACTTTTTCACATGCTCATTGATAGTTGTTTTTTTTTTTTTTTTCATTCTTAAAGTGCCTATTCATATCCCTTGACCATTTGTCAATTGGGAAATGGCTTGATTTTTTTTGTAAATTTAACACAGTTCCTTATATATTTGGGAAATTAAACCTTTGCCAGAGAGTTTTGTTATAACTTTTTCCTAGTTTGTTTCTTTCCTTCTAATTTTGGTTGTATTGGTTTTGTTTGTACAAAAACTTGTTTTTTAAATTCAGTATAGTCAAAATCATTCATTTTACATCTTGTAATATTTTCTTTCTCTTTCTTGGTTTTAAATTCCTTCATTTCCCATGGATCTAAAATGTATACTATTCTATGTTCACCTAATTAATTTATGATTTCACTTTTTATACTTAAGTCATTTACCCATTTTGAATTTATCTTGGTATAGGGTATGAGATGCTGATCTAAACCTAATTTTTCCCATACCATTTTCCAATTTTCCTAGAAGTTTTTGTCAGATAATGAGTTCTTGTCTGTTATATTCAAATCCTGGGAAATGTTGGAGTCACCTTGATTGACAAGGGAGGCAGTTGGAGAGATTGGAATGTTCCCAGATGCCAGTGAGCCAGGGGCAAATGTCAGTTGGCCTGAGGGAATAAATATCCCTAACAGCCACCTGGAGGGGGTCTTTGGTCTTTTGTCTTTGGTCCTTTGGACTTTGGTCCCTAGAGCTTTAGGTCTCTTAATCTTCAAAGCTCTTTAGGTCTCTTGGTCCCTGGGTGGTGAAGGGAGGAAGGGAGGTCTGGAGAAGCAGAGGGTGAGTAGGATCTATATATATTTCCTGAAGGCTGTGAGAGCAAATACATCACCAAAAACTGATAGTAAGAAAGCTGAGAGAAATCACCAGCACAACTGCATCAAGGACAGTCACTCGCTGGTTTGGCATTGGCCGGGCTGAGCCAGAGGGGTTATGAAGAATAAAGTTCCAGCTTCTATTAAGTCAATAGCCTCCAGCCCTGAGTGATTATAGATTATAGATATTAGATTGACAGGGTCTCCAATCCCCAATTTTTATCTTGATTATCCTTTCCCTAATTATAGGTCATAGATAAAGTGTTTAATAAGTACCTTCCTGAGTGGTCTTTATATCATGACCCTTGGGGATGGAGCCAAAGCAGTCAGATAAATGTGATCCAAGGTTAATCAGAGCCCGTTATTAATAATTGATCCAGCCCCAGGTTGGACCTGAAAGGGTTACCCATTCACCTATCCCTTTGGGGTCCTTCCCTGGGCAACTGTTATTGAAAGGGGAAATTATAACATCTAGCAAGGGTGATTGGGGTTGGTGTTCCCCCATCACCAGTGCCTAGGGAGAATGCAAAGATACATCCACCTCACTGGTATCCATACCTCCCTAGGACCTTAGGACTCTCTTTCTTTATAACATGTCTCAAAAGCTGGGATCTTTGGGTTTATCAAATGCTAGCTTGCTGAGGTCATTTATCCCTAGTCTATTCTATTGATCTACCTTTCTCTTAGCCAGTACCATAAGGTTCTGATTACCACTGCTTTATAATACACTTTATGGTACTAGGCCACCATCCTTCACATTTTTTTCTCATTATTTCCCTTGATATTCTTGGTCTTTTGTTCTTCCAATTGAACTTTGTTATAGTTTTTTTTTTCCTAATTCTATTTTTTAAAGTTTCTTGGTAGTTTAATAGGTATGGCACTGAATCATTAAAATAATTTGGGTAGGATTATCATTGTTATTGTATTAGCTTGTCCTACCCATGAGCAATTAATGTTTTTCAAATTATTTAGATCTAGTTTTAATTATGTGAAAAGTGTTTTGTAGTTGTGTTCATAATTCCTGTGTTTGTCTTGGCAGATAGATTCCTAAATATTTTATATTGTCTAGAGTGATTTTAAATTGAGTTTCTCTTTCTAACTCTTGCTGCTGGGATGTGTTGGAAATATAGAGAAATGCTGATGATTTATGTGCATTTATTTTGTATCCTGCAACTTTGCTAAAGTTGTTGATTTCCACTAGCTTTTTAGTTGATTTTCTAGGATTCTTTAAGTAGACCATCATACAATATGCAAAGAGTGATAGCTTGGTCTCCTCATTGCCTACTGGAACAGTAATGTCCTCTTGAAGAAAGCATCATTTAAGCTGAAACTTAAAGGNCTACTGGAACAGTAATGTCCTCTTGAAGAAAGCATCATTTAAGCTGAAACTTAAAGGAAGCCAGAGCTCTTAAGAAATGAGGGTGATGAGCTCTCTCACTCATCTCATTATCAGCTGATTATCCCATTGAGGGTCTCCAAATTGGTGTGAGTCGGCCCTAGTGGCATGAAGGAAATGACTTGCAATTAATTCTGTTCCTCAGGTTTTGAATTAACTACTTCTGGTTTGAACTAAGCAAGTCCCCCTGAATGACTCCTTGATGTAGTCATTTATGGGTTCTTTAGAATTATAGTTAGCAAAGAGTCATGACACTTAGACCTACAACACTGAATAGCTTTTTTGAGTCCAACAGAGAGGGGAGGAAACCTGGTGGTTCAGGGTAGATCTTGTTTCTTGAAGTTTTGGAAGAAGTGCCCAAGATGGATGTGGCCTACCAAGCTAGGAAAGGGCACACCCTGGGCTTGTTGAAGGAAAATGTATGCATTTGAGGACTAGCCCAGAGGAATCAAGGAAGACTATTACTAAATCCTAATTCAAATCCACAGTTAGCTGAGCATGTCCTGGCAGAACTTGGGAAAGGCCAGCAGCTAACTTCAAGAGGACCCTCAGTGTTTGCTTGAAGAAATAAATTGTTTGGCTGAGGGGTGACCAACTGCCTCTCATGGCAGCTTGTTCTGATTTTTCTAGCTGAAAAGTTGGGATGTGGATGGACACTAGAAATGCCTCACCAATGAAGTGACATATCTTTGAAATCTTTAAAGAAGGATAAGGACAGATATCCAAAGAGTGAATGAATGAATGAATGAATGAATGAGGTCCAGACTCTAATCCACCCCTTCAACAGGAGAATATTCCATGAATTACATCATATGCAACATCCTTTTGAAGCTTCTGGGCTAGGTCAGTAATTGAGGTCACTTTCGCCTCTGCTTGTCCATAAGATAAAAAGCAAAGGAATGTGGCTGCCCAGTCACTGATTAACCTGAGCATGATGCAAGAAGGCATCAGTTGAAGTGATCTTCCCTCTGTCAGCTGACTTTTACCTTGGAATCTTGGGCTCAACCTTTTCTCCATGATGCTGTACACCTTGCTCTTATTTGGCTTATCCACAGCTTTGGATTCTAATGAGATTTGGCTCATTTGAAGTAAGCTAATCAATATAAGACACTGATTCATGTTAATTTGATTTCATTTGGTGGCAGGTAAGGCTTGCTTATCACAGACACATCAAGGAAGATGTGGTTGAATCCCTCAAGTCTCTGAAGATGGATCCATTCCTAGAGTCATTCTGTGTCTTACCGTCCTTGTAGCTGTCCAATCAAATCCCAATTTCGCAACTGAAACATGCTGTGGCCCCCAAAGAATGTTCCCAAACAGAATCAAGGAAGCTTTAAGGTATGGGTCCCTCACAAGACCAAAAGAATCAGCTTAATTTGACTTAGAGGAAATGTAGCAGATTTCTTCTTGGATTATTTTGAAAAAAGGCGAATCTCTAGGGTGGCCATGTGTCAGGTTTCGATTGTGGGAGCACGTCGGGTCAAGAAGATGAAATAAGCTTCCACGAGGGTGAATTAGGCTTAACAGCTGTAGAACCTAGAGAAAGCAGGCTGTCCACTTTGGTCCTCCTGAACTAGTCAGCCTAAGGCTTTCCCCCCCTATCTCCATTAATGCCTAGATTTAAAGGGGATGGGGTGGGGGGAGATCCTAAATAATGCATCCCAGGATTGCCTCAGCAATCTCTTTCCATCTGGATTGCCTCAGAGACATTTTTCTTGTGTGGGGGGCTGAGGAAGGGAAGTGCTCATCAGTATAGAGAAAATCAATACAAAGCAATCACTGAATCTCTTAGTTGGAAAGAATCTCAAAGGTTGGTTAAAGACAGCCTACTCCTCGCTGATTATGTCTTGGCAGAACCTGGGAAAGGCCAAAAGCAGCTTCAAAAGGGCCCTCAGGGTTTGCTTGAGGAAAGAAAAGCTTCCAGTGAGGAGTGGTCAGCTGCCTCCCACAGCACCAGTAGAAGCTGGTGGGCTTTCTCCTCCCCTATTCTGCCCTTTCTGTTCAGCTTATACTTCTCTATCTCTTTGCAGCTCCCGCCCCTTATTTCTTTTTTTATTTTTATTTTTATTTATTTTTTATTTTTTTAAACCCTTAACTTCTGTGTATTGACTCCTAGGTGGAAGAGTGGTAAGGGTGGGCAATGGGGGTCAAGTGACTTGCCCAGGGTCACACAGCTGGGAAGTGTCTGAGGCTGGATTTGAACCTAGGACCTCCCGTCTCTAGGCCTGACTCTCACTCCACTGAGCTACCCAGCTGCCCCCTCCCGCCCCTTATTTCGAATCCCGTCCTGTGGGCCCAAAGCAAACACATGGAACCCCTTTTCTCTGTGACAGTCTTTCAGGTGACAGAAGGCAGATGGCAGGGTAGAGCAGCCTCGAGTCTTCAAGGGGTCCTTGGATGGCATGCTCATTCCACTGCCCGCAGCGTCGTAGTGGTCCTTCTCTGGACATGCTCTGGTTTGTGGATCTCTCAGAACCGGGTAATATTGCGAGTCCAGCTGAGAGGCAAATCTGTTTTTACTGAAGCACAGATACCAGCATTCCCTCGGGGTGTTGGAGGGAGAGGAAGGAGGTGTGTCGGTGGGCAGCTCAGAGCAGGACCAACCCCAGAGAGAGTAGCAGCCCCCCTCCCCAGGTAGATCTGGTTTCTCATATCTCAGCCATTGGCTTAGCTTTGTGATCCAGAAGTTGCTTTAATTCCTCCGTTTCCTCATCTGTAAAAACGAAGGAAAGGGGCTGGCCACAGGGGCTTCCCGAGTCCTGGGCTGATCTAAATCTGTGACTCTGTGTCTCTGGGAGTGAAATCAGAGAGCGCCCACAGGGCAAACCAAGCGCCTACTGAGTGCACTAGGGCTGGCACAGGACAGAAACCTCTGCTAACCTTCTGCTCCTGGAATTCCTGAGATAAACCGATGAGTCACTTTTTGTTTAGAACCTCAGTTTCCTCATCTAAAGGAATGAGGTAGGAAGACGAGAGAGATGGCCCCTTCAGTGGTGCTGGGGCCTGCCTAGAGGCTCTTCCAGTCCGTCCTTTTATGGGGGGAAGAGATCAGGGACACTGAGACCAGCCCTTCATTTTGGGGAAGTGATTCGCCTTAGCCACGGGTGCTCCATCCTTGCTGCGGCCTGGATCATTTCCTCTTGCCTTTCACAGAGGAAGGAAGGCTTGGGAATCAAAGACTCAGGTTCAGATCTAGTCTAGCCGCTGAAGGAAGGGAGAGCTCCAATAGGCTACTCTGTCTCTTCTGCCCTCGGCCTGGCTATCTGAAAAAGGAGAAGATTTGGACAAAGTGGTCTCTCAGGACCCTTCATGTCTCCACTGGCTACCCAGTGGTCCAGGCCCCTGCCCAGGCACTGCAGGTGAGGCAGCTGGAATAGGGCTGACCGAAGAGAGCCCAGGAACAAGGACAGAAAGGAGGGAGAGAAGAGCACCTGACTGGAGGCTGGAGAACAGCTACTCGTGAAGGGGGCAGAACCTGGAAACTTTGGGCTGCTTCGCACTGAGGCCTCCTGAGCTGAGCCTTTCCCTGAGCCAGGGAGGATAAAGAGCTGAGTCGGCGGTGTCATCGCTATTCTTGCCCGCCTCAGCTTCCCCGGCGCTCCAGGCAGAGGCCGAGGCCGGCTGAGCTGGGCTGGGTCGTGTGCAGCGGCAGAAGCAGCAGCCACCGCTCTCTCCCTCTCCCTCCCTCCCTCCCTCCCTCCTTCCCTTCCTCTCTCCCCTGCTGCCTCCCTTCCCCCGCGCCGCCGCCGCCGCCGCGGGAGCACTGGCTCACACACACGCACACACACACACGCAGGCGGGCACACACACACACACACACGCACATACACACGCACACGCGCGCACCTCCAGCATCCACGCATCTCTCCGGCTCTCCATCTCCGCGCTGCCACAGAGGACGCCACCAGGGACGAGAAGCCTCCGAGCCAGGGCCAACAGGTACAGCCACATTCCTCGTTTCTCCCCGCCGGCTCGGGTCCGATCTGCGTACCCAGCCACCCTCGCCCACCTCCCGGGCACCTCCCGCGGTCTCCCGGGCAGTGAGGGAGCCTGCGATGGCCGCGAGTGCGGAAGCGGGGGACGGCAGAGAAACCGGCAGCCTCCAGTCCCGCTGCCCGCCCGCCGCCCCACCTCCGGGCAGAGGGCAATGCCCAGAGCTGCTGAGGGGCAGCTAGCGGGCGACGGGAGCCCCAAGTGCACTCCCGGGCTGCGCCCACCCTTTGAGGGGTTCCGGGAGCGAGCCGGAGGAGCCCTGCTCCTGGGATGTGGGGGCGTAGAGGGGTGGGGGAGCAGCTGTTGGCAGCAACCCCGCACCCGGAGCCCTGGAGAACTGGGCTTGGCTGGGGTCCCGCTGGCCGTTGGGCCCGTGTGCTCTTCTGGGGGACCGGGCTCGCCCCGACTCCAGGAGTGCCCGGGGTAGTGCCCGCGCTTGCATCACACTGCAGTGAGCTGGGCTCGTCCCGAGGCCGATCTTGGGCTTGCCTGGGGCTGCCGGGCAGAGGGGGCTTCGGAGAAAGTTGGGAGAAAGTGGGCGTTTGAGGCAACGGCTTTAGTTCTCCAAATCCCCGGAGCCCCCGCCTTTAGACTGGGGTCCCTTCCCTTCCCTGGAAATGGGCGCCAGGACTGCCCCGAGGCAGCGCCCGCCGACACTTGCCCTGAGGGCTTCTGAAAGTTGCCAAAGAGCCGACAAGCCGGCAATCTGGTGGTCTTCTCCCGTGGAAATCCCAGAGAGGTTGGCACCTCTGCCGGGGAGACCAGGAGAGACCCCTGGGACCAGGGCCCTTGACAGTCGCCTTCCGCGCTCATTCATTGGTCCACTCGAGTAACAGAGAGTCAGGATTGAGTGCCGCGACCCACCCTGATGGATGTGGAAGACGACCTCCAGGCCCTTCTGAGGGGAGGGTGGGAACGTGTCCTCCGCGAGCCATTGCTACCGCCTCGGCCCCTGCTCCTGACACTGATCTAAGGCTTGTCCAGCAGAGCTTTTCCCTCAGATTCTTGGCCACTTGTGAACGTAACGTGCTTTCAGATTACAGATAGAAACTGAGGTGGGAAACTGAGCCTCAGACAAACCCTCTATTCAGGGCCCATCCTGAGAAAGTAAGAACAGGGAAGGAGATGGACCTTTTGTGTGTGTGTGTGTGTGTGTGTGTGTGTGTGTGTGTGTGTGTGTGAGAGAGAGAGAGAGAGAGACAGAGAGAGAGAGACAGAGAGACAGAGAGACAGAGAGAGACAGAGAGAGAGACAGAGAGACAGAGAGACAGAAGGGGAAAAGAAAAAAAAAAGAGTGCCAGCAGCAGAAGGAGGGGAAAAGTCGTGTGGGAAGTGGAAGGGAGCAAAGTGAGTCTTTTCAGAAGCTCTCTTCAAGTCTTGTTTCCCACTGTTTAGTCTTCATAATGCAGGAGGCAGGCAGGAAGGGAGAAAAGAGAATCCCTGAAAAGCATGGGGAACACAGACTGCATGGAACAAGGAGGAGCTGGTGAGAGCACACAGTGCAGGTGAACGAGTTGGGAGAATTCTTCTGCTCTTTTCCACCCACAGAAATTCTCTGAGAGAATACACACGATTAGGCACTTTCAGAGCAGAGCGGAAGGGGTGGCATTTTTAGGTGGTATTTGAGGCTTTTGATGAAATTGTTTGAAAAGAATCTCTGGAGGCTAAGGGAGTTCTGAGGGATCGGAGGGAGTTTTTAGACAAGGTAGGACAATTTTGAAATCGTGCATTACTAAAGAAAACACCTTTTCTGTCCTGTGTGCTTTGGCTCCCAATTCTCCACTGTGCACCTTCACTGATGAGCCTTCTCTCTACTCCTGGCTCTTTCTTTGAGTGGAGGAGCGAGGAAACAATGAACCCAGAATACAATTAAAAGTATTTCCGCCGAATTCCGGGTGCTTCTGAATCTTTAAGAAAAGTCCAGCTTGGGTATATCTTGTTACGGAAAACCTGAAGTGTGTAACGGTTGTCCAGAGATACTCGGACTCTGCTATGGCTCATTTGAAAAAAATGATTGGCTCCCCAGCCACAGAATCCAGCTGCAACGCTTCAGCATTGTCTGGGTAAACACTGTTTCTGCTCGATGGTGGTGATTCCCTGGTTTGTTTTCCAGCTAAGGAGAGTCTGAGCAGAGAGAAAGTGATTTGTGCAGCCCTGGGGAGAACGCCCGGGCTCCCAGTAATCCTGGTGTGACACACAGAGAGGAAGCTGCAGCGTTTAAGACAGGAAGAAAGGGACACTGCTCACAGCTGGGCATGGCACAGAGGCCAGCAGCAGGTGGACTGAATACTGAATCCATTGCCTTGATTCTCTGACAGGGGCCACTGCTTGGGGATGGGATGGTCCAGGGCAGAGAAAGACAGATGGGGATAAGTTCTGAAGTGTTTTCAAGTGAGTCACTTGTTGGGGGAGGGGGTGCATCAAATTACTCATGCCTCCTCATCCTGCTTCATTGGTAACCTGTTAAACCAACTCTGAGTATCCTTTAGGAGGCACAACATAAGCCTTGGGAAACCCATTTTGAAAGTACGACAATGGCTGTCTGAGCAGCATAGACTTAGGGTAGGAAGAGACCTTCTGATTACTATTTTATTTCATCTTACAGAGAAGGAAATTAAGAGAGATGAAGTTACTTGCCCAAGGTCATCTAGGCAGAGGTGGGCAGAGCTGGGGTTTAAACTCACCCATCTTCTGACTCTGGAACCAGAGTTCTTTCTGATTGCCTTTTTTTAAAGTTCCCTTTCCTGGGGAAGGACTTGCTGAGGCTATGTCAGAGTAGGGGTCCTTCCTATGGCCTGGAGCATAGATTTTATGTTTTAAGGGGACTGGGAAGAAAGAACAGTAGCTGCATGGAGATCTCTTCTGGGTCCCTTATTCCTAATTTTGCTTACTTCTAATATGTGTAATGGAAAGAAATGACATGAAAGGTTTAAGTTCTATACATGTTCTTGCTACAACATATTATGGATGTGCCATTTTATCCATTTATTCATTCAAAAAGCATTTACTGAATTACTGTTGTTTTCAGGGTACTAGGAAAACACATACACACACAAAGCAAAACGAACATTCCTTGCCTTCAAATACCTCATAGTATATTAAAGGAGAAACATGGATAAATAAGTAAATCCTAATATAGAAACAGAGAAGGCTTAGAAGATTCCAGATCTCTCCTCATAAGGGAAGTAGTAATTAAGGTGAACTATGGAGGAAAGAAGGAATTGAAAGAGGCAAAGGTGAAGTAGAGAGAACATTCTAGACATGGAGGAAAGTCTTGTGTTAAGACACAAAAATGGGAGCTGTTGTGCCTTTTTTGAAGAACAGTGAGGTCAGTTTGACTAAATTTGAGAGGACTTGAAGCAGTTCACAGAGGCCTGGAAAAGTTAAATGACTTAAGACAATACATGGTGAAAGTGACAGAGGCAGAATTTGAATTTACTTCCTCTAATTAAAGTCAGTCACTGGACAAGGCTGACTAAGTTTAAGATACAATAATTCCAAGTCTAGAAATATAGGTCAGAATCTGTGAAAGATATGAAATGCCAAAGAGAGGGGGGATAGGGAGCAAAGGAAGCCTCTTGAGTATGGAAGTGATATTATCTGGGATTTAGGAATATGAATTACTGAGCAGAGGATGGATAGTAGCAGAGATGGAAAGTAGGAGGGCTAATTAAGAATAAGTGATTTCCAATAGTTTTGTGGATATGCTTCCCATTCCTTTAGGACAAAACCCCTCTGGTACCTGGCCTTTAAGAACTACTGTGTCCTGCTAGAAATTATTCTGGTGAATCCCAACTATGACCTGTATTTGGGGTACTTTCACTAGGGTGCTCATCTCATAACATCCATGTTGTGCAAACATTAACAACTCTATCCTACAGAGGAGATGACTAACCAGCAGGAGGCCACCCCGTTAGCTCCATGATCAGCTCAGCATTCAGGGCTTCAGACTGTCAGATGAACCAAGTAACCACTTATACCAGGCTTCACAAAGGCAGTCAGATGACTTGGATTGGAATACAAGCGCCTCACTTTGGACAAGTCACTTAACCTCTATATGCTTCAGTCTCCTCATTTGTAAAATTAAGAAAGACTTAATAGAATAGCTCTAAAATTAAGAAAGACTTAATAGAATAGCTCTTAATCTGAACTTTTATATCAATATAAGGATAAATGTATGGCTTAGTTTAATAAAACTCATTTCTTATATAATCCTATTATTTTATTTTTATTTAAATTATTTATGTATTCACACACTGAATTTATGCATTTTAGTTATTCAAAAAAGGGGTCCATATGCTCCATCTGTCTGTCAGAAGAGTCCATCCTAAAAAGGGTTAAGAATCGCTGTTTTAAAGGTTCTCTGGAGTCTCTTTCAGCTCTAAATCAGTAATCCTGGGTCTCAGTTTCCTTATCTGTAAAATGAGGATGTTGAACTGGATGATGTCTCAGGGCCCTTTCCTGCCTCTTAATCCGTGATCCTGGCTAGAGGATCTCCTTCTTTTCCCCTTTTCCTTCTTTCTCCTCTCAGGCTTTCTGACCTTGGCTTTCTCTGTATTCCTTGGTGCTTAGAAAGGGAACTGAAAACATAATTTTGATGGATAAGACTTAAGGTGTTGAGAGGCAAAGGTTTTTTACTTTCTGAGTATGTGGTGGAATGGGAACACCTTCTTCTCTGTTAGGGCTATTCAGCTATTCTTATTGATAACCGTAGGAGATTGATGATGGGGGAGGAGAGGTCATACTTTTAGTGCCAAGGCTACCTGGCTTCTTCACTAGGTCCTTCCTATTCATGGTGAATAAACCAGCCTGAGGATGGTAAGATATGGAGCAGGAAAGATAGCCAGCAAAATGGGAGCAGTCTGGGAATAAAGGGGTAAGGAATTCATTATAGCTAGAGAGATAAAAGGAAAGGATGTCCTTGTACCAGACCCAGAGGTGGGCAGCTGGGATTCTCTAGATCTGAGAAAAAGTTCACACAACATATAAAGAAATACCAAAAAGAAAAAAAATACTGAGAAAAACAGTTGCCATCACAAGCTAAGTAGTACTTGAAAAAAATTGTTACTGACCACTGAGAATGAAATAGAAGCAAATTTTGTTCAGACTTTCTGGATAAATGACTTCACAGATCAAATAAGATAGGAAGAAAGCCCACTGATGACTAGAGAGGTAAGGTGGGTGGATGTGTGTAGCTGGGCTTCTTGCACAATCATCCCCTATAATCCCTCTAAGTACAGAAAGAATTCTGTGCCTGGCAGGGGACAGCTGAAATCGATCAAGCAATGGTGGACAGAGTATTCTAGCCAATATGGCAATCCACAGTCCATGGTGACTTTCCCTTTGGAGAAGAAATAGATACTGATAGCTTCAAATGAAAGAGGTGAAAGGCAATGAGCCTAAATCTCAAGTGAAATTTTCTCTTTCCCTCTGGGGGGGAGGGGGTTGAGTCAATGAGGTGAAATTAATTGGTCATCTTGATATGTCTGGCACACTTCAACTCTTAACAATCCCCTTATCTATAAAGAAAAGGAGGTTGGACTAGATGACCTACCTCTGAGGTGTCTTTGGCTCAAGATCTATGAACCTACTTATTATATATGTCAATGGGATAAGATCTATCCAATGGACTATCGGAAATCAGTGTAAGAGGGATGATATCTTTTATTAATTACCTGAAAGAATCTCTCTTCTGTTGGCCCTAGAGGGCACATCTTGAACCAATGAATGGAAGCAGAAGAGGGGAAGATTTAAGGCCTGAATTCAGGGAAATTTTCTTACCAATTAGAGAGGCCAGAAAGTAGAATAGTGAGCCTATCAAGGTACCAGCTCTCTTTCACTGGCAATTTTTCAACAAAAGGGTGCATGATGTCTTGTTGAGGCTGTTAGAAGGGGAATCTTGTTCTGGTATGACTTAGGTTAGATGCCATGAAAGTCTGTCCCTTCCACCTCTGGCCCCAAATCCCCAAACCAGGATTTTAATTGGCACTAGTATAAGAAGAACCTTGCTTAAGGTAGGTAATGTCTGATTTATAGTCTTCCCTGGTTAAACTGCATCTCAAGAATGGTGGTCAGTCTACTGTTTGTTTATACCTCAAAGAGATAATAAGGAAAAATGCTTATGCAAAAATATTTATAGCCACGCTCTTTGTGGTGGCAAAAAATTGGAAAATGAGGGGATGCCCTTTGATTGGGGAATGGCTGAACATCTGATGAGGATGGAATACTATTGTGCTGAAAGGAATAATGAACTGGAGAAATTCCATGTGAATTAGAATGACCTCCAGGAATTGATGCAGCGTGAAAGGAGAAAAACCAGGAGAACATTGTACACAGAGACTGATACACTGTGGCACAATCAAATATAACTGAATTCTCTACTAGCTGTAATGCAATGACCCAGGACAATTCTGAGGAACTTAAGAGAAAGAACACTATCCACATCCAGAGGAAGAACTGTGGGAACAGAAATGCAGAAGAAAAACAATTGCTTGATCACATGGGTCAATGGGGATAGGATTGGGGATCCAGACTCTAAATGATCATCCTAGTGCAAATATCAATAATATGGAAATAGGTCTTGATCAATGACTCACGTAAAACCCAGTGGAATTGCTTGTTGGCTACAGGAGCGGGTTGGGAGGAGGGGAGGGAAAGAACATGAATCATGGAACCATGGAAAAAATATTCAAAATTAATTAATTAGTTAAATGCACTTTAAAAAATAAAAGAGGATAATGATAAAAAGGAAAAAAAAAAGAATGGTGGTCAGTGGTCAGTCTTGGTTTCTCATTTAAACAACTGATGACAATCATGAAGGAATTTGAAACCACTCCATATTCAGAACAGCTAAGGGAAATGGATGTTTAGCTTTCTTAAGACTTAATGCAATGTAATAGTCCTCAAACAAGGAAAGTTTCTTCCAATGGAAGAAACATTAATTTGGATTAGCTTGGCCCCTGAGGATGAATCTAGAAGGTGGATGATGCTAAGAGGCAAATGTAGATGATATAGAAAATCCTAACCTTTCAAGTTCTCCCAAAGTGAAAGAGATCATCTCTGGGACTAGTGTTTTTCCCTCAATAGAGGTGTTGAAACAAGACTTTGTAAGATCACTTGACAGATATAACATCGAGGGAAGTCATTTTTCCTCAGATACAAGTTGGGCAAGATGACCTGGGAGATCCCTTCCAACTTTAAGCTTTTAAGATCTGGCATTTCATTTGAAATCTACATTTTATTTTTAAAGATGAGACATAGACTTGCTTCTTTGAGATTGGTGGTATGCAAATATATATGTATATGTGTGTGTGTGTATACATATATATATTTATATGTACATAGATGTGTGTTTGTGTGTATCAATAAATAACTTCCTAAATGCAGCTGTGGCTGATGACTTGTTCTGAGAAGGGCAAGAGCACTGCTGTTTTTTGTTTTTGTTTTTATTTAATTTTTAATCCCCAGAGTAGTGAGTGATCTGTGCTAGTACACCCACACTGCATTATAGATGAAAAAATGTTAGTGTTCCAAGGAACTTAAGGACTGCCCAATCCAAAGCCTAGCACATGAGGGCTTCCCAGTGTTTGAATTGTTTTGCTTTTAGTCTAAAGCTCTTATTAGTACAGTTGAGCACATTTAGCAGCTCCCCACCTCTATGGAGACATTGAGGCTTGGAGTTATAGTAGGAGAAGGAAACTGGATTTGAAGGTATCAGAATGAGTGGAGATGAGCTCCTGGCCTCATGAATATGCCAATGACAGCCCCCTGCATTCTCGAGAGGGTGGACAAGCAGTAGAATAATAACCTCCCATCTAGGGAAGGCTTATTTTTTCTGGATTCAATCTGACTCTTTGGAAATAAACAAAAAACAGTTAGTTTGCTCTGCATGGCCCCGAGGGCAGCATGGTGAGGACAGCATGGGGCCCCTGCCTTCAATGTTCCACAGTTTAAAGATTCAATTCAAGAAACATTTATTAAGATCACATGAGTTGTCAAGTGTTGTGCTAGTAATGTGCAGACACAAACAAAAATATCTGCCCTCATGGGGCTGCCATTTTAATTGGAGGAAATGAAAGAAACCCAGATAAGTAAATGCCAAGTAATTTTTAGAGAGGGGGCCAGAAGTTGGGAGGGCCAGGGCAGCTGAGGGGGAGCAAGAAAGCCTTAGTGTAGAAGGTGTACCTGAGCTAAGCCTACAAAGGAAGCTAGCTGGGTGATAAGAGAGGGAATTCCTTACCTAGGAGACAACTTGCCCACAAGCAGAGATAATGATGATGGAAGATCATGCATGGGGAAGGGACTGTAGGACTGTTATGTTGGCTCGCAGCCGGTGTAAAGACAAGAAATATGACCTACGTCTGAATATATAAGTGGGATGTCGACAGGGAAGCAATTGAAATGCCAGACTCAGGAGTTTGTATTTTATCTAACAGACAGTAGGAAGCCAGTGGAAACAATTAAGTAGGAGGGTGAAATGATCAGGTCCATGTGTTAGGAATTTCAATTGAGGGGTGGCTTGGAGGATGTATTTGAGAAGGAGGAGAGTTGAGGCAGGAAGACCAATTAGGCGATTAGTGTATTAATCCAGCTGAGAGGTGATGAGGGTAGAGTTCTTTGTCATCGAAAGAAGGAACCATATATAACTGAGAGATCCTATGAAAACAGAATCCTCAATCCTTGCTCACTGACTAGGAATTCAGGAAGGAAGGACCAGAAGAAGCTGGAAATCATCTCGATGAAAAAGAGGAGAAGGTTGGTGAGTGGAGTGGAAACAATGTGTTATTGGTTAAAGGAACATGGTTAGCCCCAAAAAGGAGAAGCCAAAGGCTGGATGGGTTAGGTTTGAATCCCAACTTTCTTCCTTGTGAACTAGGTAACCATGAGTTGTTTTCATTGTTCAGTCCTTTCAGTCCTCTCTGACTCTTCATGACCCCACTTGGATTTTTGTGGCAAAGATATTGGACTGGGTTTCCATTTCCTTTTCCATCTCATTTTACAGATGAGGAAACTGAAACAAACAGGGTTAAGTGACTTGCCCAGGGTGACCTAGGTAATAAGTGTCTGAAGAAAGGTTTAAATTCAGGGAGATGAATGACTCCATCCACTGTGTCATTTAGCTGCCCCAAAGCTAGTCAGAATAGAGAGCCTGAGTTTGATGACTTCCACAAAAGAGGACTGATGATCCTTCTAGCT
The DNA here is from genome assembly GCF_016433145.1 of Gracilinanus agilis. Classification (NCBI taxonomy): domain Eukaryota; kingdom Metazoa; phylum Chordata; class Mammalia; order Didelphimorphia; family Didelphidae; genus Gracilinanus; species Gracilinanus agilis. The sequence goes on along the minus strand of NC_058134.1, from coordinate 7,030,086 downwards.
GCCTGTCACTGTCACTCCATTTTGTTGGGGAGAGCTGACACAAAGGATTTCAATTTCTCTGACTAGTTCTTCCAAGCCTTTGCACATGTTACTTGGACTTGCTCTAGGATTAGTAATGATAATGACTAATAATAATAGCTCAGAGAAGTTAGGATGTTTCAAGATTTTCAATAAACTTTGGAAAATATGTATCTCCATATATATAAACTTAATTAATCGTGCTGCTGTGAATTGTGTTGTTATTTTTAGCATTTCATAGCTGAGGAAACAGAGGCAAAGACAGGTTATGTGACTTTCCTGGGGTTACATAACTCCCATGGTTTGAGGCTAGATTCAAACTTAGGTCTCCCTGACTTCAAATCTCAAACCGTATCCTCTCTGCAATCTATCTAAATGTGTTGAAGAGAGACAACTTTAGGGTGCAAAATAAAAAAAAATTTCCTTACAATTAAACACTCAAAATGCATTCTGAAGTCACTCCGAGTTGATTTCGTGTGTTTGGAAATTTGAGCTGCGTGTTTGCTTTTTCTTCCATAGAATGGAAGCTTCTTGAGGGCAGAACTTGCTTACATTTTGTGTCAGTGGTGAATTTCAGAAATGGCACATTACAGACATAATCGAGGGTCATCAGTGAATAAATGAGTCAGCGTGATACAAGTCAGGTCACAAGCATCTCCATATTTTACCAGATCCTTTCACACTGGATGCTGGTCCCAAACCAGTATTCAAAGCCGTTGTGGCCTCTTCAGCCTCGTTCCTCCTGATTCCATGGCGATGGATGCTATGCTCAGGCTTGGGGAATCAGTCATCTTCCTGTCATTTCCGAATCCCAACTTCCTTCATCTGTAGCATGATTCAGTCCCCACCTCCCACACGAGTCCTTTCTGCAGCTTTCCAGGTCTGAGTAATTTTCTTCTCCCTGAGATCGCTTTGTTTGTATTTTCTTTTACGTTTCTCTATGAATCTGGTATACCTCCGTCTCTGTCCCCAAAGAGGATAAGCTTTGAGTTTAAGGATTGTGGGATTTTGTCATGAATCCTCAGTGCCTGGTGCATAGAGATGCTGAATGTTTATACAATCGAATTCAAGTACAATCTATTTTTTTTTTCCAATTATTTTCTATCAAGGAATGAGAGAGATTGAAGGAGTTGAGTTTGGTCAGGGTAGACAGCCTTCATTCCTATATAGGAGCTCTAATGGCATCTTGAGGGATGCTAAGCCGATGGTGTCCTCTCCCAGCCTGAGAGTGCGCATAGTCCTTCTGAGGGGACACAGGGAAGAGCTCTGTTAGGTGACTGGGCTAACACCTGCCTCACATTAAGAAGAGGAGAGGTTAAAATGGGAAAGAACAAAGGATTCTGAGAAGCAAAGATTGAACTAGTTAATGAGGTAATTAGTAGTTATTGTGGCAAGTACTGGCCAGCACATAGAAGCAGTGAGGGAGCCACCGTTTCCCCAAATCACAAGTTTTTGCCAAATCTGGTGAAGAAGAAACACTACCCAGAGGCCTTCGATGCTCTCTGTCTCTCTCTCTCTCTCTCTCTCT
>NC_058134.1:6899117-7028302 GCF_016433145.1 Gracilinanus agilis | reverse complement strand
TCTCTGTCGGTCTCTGTCGGTCTCTGTCGGTCTCTGTCGGTCTCTGTCGGTCTCTGTCGGTCTCTGTCGGTCTCTGTCGGTCTCTGTCGGTCTCGGTCTCTCTTTCTCTGTCTCTCTCTCTCTGTCTCTCGTCACACAGGTACATACATATGTATGTAAACATGTACATGTAGATACACACGTGTGTATATCTATAATATGTTTCCAGGTTGGCAAGTTGAAATTTTTCTACCATTAAACCCAGATGAAGCCTTGGATGGGCTCTAAGCAAGGCAGTGTTCTCTGCTCCTGTGGCAGAGTGCATTCTCCTGAGCAGAGACATGCTTCCACTAAATGTTGTCAGGACAGTCCCGGACTGGAACCAACGCAGCGCCATGGTGCCAGGCCAGTGGTCTTCTTGGGCAATAAGCTCAGGGCATGTCTGAGGCTGGGGATCCCTCCCGTCTCTCCTCTGTTCCAAAGTATGGCCTTCCCACCAGTCTCAGGAAGCAGCTAGGAGCAAGTGTCCTATTCAGAGTAGTTTATGTTTTGGGGAGGAACCAAGAGGGTTGGGATCTCCTGGGGTGCAACGAGTTCTAGGAATCCAGATCAACCAATTCCCGATGGATTTTGAGGGTTACCTGAGAGCACTGAGAAAGTGAGAGAAACTGAGAGGGAAAAAGAGGGCAATGAGATGCGCTGGAAGTAGGAATGGAACCCAGGAGTTCCTCAGCCCAAGGCCAGCCATCCCTGTCAATGACCTATCACCAGTGCTCTGCAAATAAGGAAAAGCAGTCTCTGAAAGGTTAGTAGCAAAGTTTTATAGAACTTTACCATTGGAAAAGTCACATGTATATATAACATACCCATGATTCTAGATATGTAAACTATGATATACATGTACATATACATACTGGGAGTTGCAAAAGTCTTAGTACAATTTTGAGCTACTTTAAAACTGCACTAAGATTTTTGGGACATGCTTTTTTTTTTAAATCCTTGTAACACTTTCAAAATAGGTTCTTTTTGAAATTTAAAAAAATTTCAGATTCAACGTTAATACAATTTTCAATCATCATTTTCTGACATTTTGCACTCCACATTCTCTCTCTGCCTTCCTGCTTCCCATCTCTCCCTGAAATAGCAAGTAATAGAAGTTGGTACATGTGTTATTCTACAGTACATATTGCCATGTTGATCATGTAAAAGAAGCTATGTATCATTTACAATAGATAAAAAGTCATGGAGGAAACGAAGTGAAGAATGGCAACTTCAATCTCTATTGAAACTCTGTCAGTTCCTTCTGTAGCAGTAGAGAGCCTTTGTCATCACGAGTCCCTCAGACTTGTCCTAGATCTTTGCATTGCTGATAATAGTACAGTCAGTCCCAGCTGACCATCACATTTTCTGCTGTTCCTGTGTACAATGTCCTCTAGGTTCCTGTCCCTTCACTTTGCGTCACTTTATATAACTCTTCCCAGGCTTTTTGGTGATCTTCTTGTTCATCTGACTCACTAGCATTGCATTATAATCATATACCATAACTTATTCAGCCATTCCTCACTTTCTAGTTCTTTGCTACCACAAAGAGTTGCTACAAATACTTCTGTACAAGCAGGTTCTTTTCCCCCTATCTTTCATCTCTCCAGATAGAGACCCCAAAGTGGTATTTCTGCATCCAATGGTATGCAGAGTTTTATGACCCTTTGGGCATGGTTCAGGATTGCTCTCCAGAATGGTTGTTTCAGTTAACAGGTCCACCAACAGTGTATTAGTGGCTTGATTTTCCCACACCCCCTCCAAAATTTATCATCATTTTTTGTTGTTATATTAAGCACTGTGTGAGGTGGTACCTTAGAGTTGTTTTAATTTGCACCTCTCTAATTAGTAGTAATTTGGAATTTTTGTATGTGGCTCTATAGTTTTAATTTCTTCATCTGAGAATTTCTAGCTCATAGCCTTGACAGATGGTTAAGGGATATAAACAAGGTAGATCCTAATATCTCCTTTTATAGATGGATATAAAGAGGATCAGAAAGGTTAAGTGTAACTAATGTCTCTCATTTGTGTGCTGGACTGGAAAGATTCCCAGGCTAGGAATCCAAATACTTCCCTTAACATCAAGTTTTTCCTACTTGGGATCAATATGATTTTGGAGAGATCATCTCATCTTGAAGTAAATGGGAGCTATTGAGTGAGATCTCACCAGCCCTGAAATTTCCTAAGCCTGTGCTGTGACTCTCCATGTTTATTAAGAGATGGGAAAAGTACATTGCTGTGATGATGGCCAGTCCCTTTAAAATCTGTAATTATAATAAAACAGTTAGAGAGATTGAATCCAAGCATGAAATAATGACTCATATTGAGATGGTCAGTCCTTGCTGACAACAAGAAAATGGGCGTGGTAGCTATTGGTCAGAGGACATGTAGAAGGCTCCGTTCGGCCAATAAATTTGGGACTGAGAATGGGACCACAAAAGGCTTTGGCTGTAGAACTCCAATGAAGGGACCTGGAAAGAAATATAGCTCTCCTGATGTGTGATCACAAAGACATGAGTTTTAGCCATGGCTCTGAAAACTTGTTAACTGTATGACCGCAGGTAAATCATGTAGCCTTCCGAAATGATTCCTTTATCTATAATTATAATGCATTTAGTCCCCTGAATCACAGAATTGGGAAAAATCGGGTAATGTAATATACGTAAAATACTCTGAAAATATAAATTTCTCTACAAATATTCATCATTTTCATTAGTTTGGGAGTGAAGGCTAAACTGTGAGAAGAGGAGGGACTGCAGTCTAGGGAACTTTTTGGCAAATAGTAATTGTTAAGAAATAGTAATAACTGGATGCTTTGGCTTATTAATGAACAACCTCTTCCCTCAGTATATATAAAATTCAAATATAAGCTAGTATATCATTTTGAAACCTCTCACTCTCAATTATTCTATAAGAAAACATGTGGGGATCAGCCTATTTCCATAAGTTAAGCTGACCAGACTTTAGGCCATCCATTTATTCTTTCATGATTCAGTGGATGGCCAACTCTTAATTACTATTGTAATGGACTTAGGGAAATCAAATGAATGAAAGCCATAAATGATTGCCCAAGCCCTCTACATCTTCTAACAAATATTTGAATTGCACCTTTCCCTCTCATTTGCCTTCCAACTTTTATAAATGGGAGAAGTGGTGACTATTGAACAGGCCTATGGTCGAGGAACAGAAGAACCAAAGTCTCTCTTAACGGATCCCTTCCTTTCCCTCAAAGTTGTTCTGAGGAAGGTAGGGCTGTGTTGGGAATGTGGAGAGGGAGTTGTTGTCAAAAAGCAGCTTGACTTAGATGGTTTCTGTGGTCCTTTCCAATTCAGATTTTAATATTCTTTGAGAAGGATGAAACCTCATGAAACTCAATGAAAGCAAAGAAAGTGAATGGAAGACAGAAGGCTGGATGCCATTTGGCAGGAACTGGAGAAGAATGTGAACTAGAGGATGTCTGAGGTGGCTCATGCTTCTGTGATTCAGTTATCTGACCTAATAAGAGTTAACATCTAAACAGCATTTTATAATTTGCAAAACTCTCATTTAATTCTCACAACAGCCCTATGTGTAGGTGCTATTATTATTTGACAAATGAGGTAAAACAGGGTTAAATGACTTGCCCACAATCATAGACAATAAGAAAGTGCCTGAGGCAGGATTTGGACTCTGATCTAATTGAGCCCAGTGCTCTATCCATTGTGTCACATAACCAGTCTCTCCAGAGTATAATTAGCTCTGAAGAATTCTTGAGTATTATTTTTGTGTAACACAATCCCATAGAGAATATGCCATAATGAAGCACACATATCATATATGGAATTTTCTTGCATTTTTGTTTTTGTTTTTGTTTTTCCTTCTAGATTAACTTCTTGACTATGGCTAATTGAACAAGATAAGTAATAGAATTGTAAAAAAATGTTAATTGTCATTTTCTATATTTATTCCTATGACATTCTTGAAGCAAGAAGGAATTAGCTTCTAGTAATTCACCTTGAAAAAGATTTTTCCGTTCAAAGCACCCACTGCTTTGATACTTAAATAACCTGATTGGAAAAAAAGGATGAGTCATGATTCCTTTTAAATCCTCCAACTAAGAAGAGTGGAAGTAAGAGAAGAGAAGAAACATGAGTGGCCCTGTAGGATTCCTGACCTGTGAGCAGAAATCTCAGTGGGAATGGTAAGTTTTAGAGTTATTCAGGGTCTTGTTGTCCTTAAATGAATCCCAGCATTCAGGAAAGCACTTCAGAGACTGTTTACAACAAACTCATCCTTTCTGTTTTTTTTTATTTTTTTTAACATTTATTAATATTCATTTTTAACATGGTTACATGATTCATGCTCCTCCTTTCCCCTTCACCCCCCCCCCCCGCACTCCCTCCACCCATGGCCGATGCGCATTTCCACTAGTTTTGTCATGTGTCCTTGATCAAGACCAATTTCCAAATTGTTGGTAGTTGCATTGGTGTGGTAGTTTCGAGTCCACACCCTCAATCATGTCCACCCCGACCCATGCGTTCAAGCAGTTGTTTTTCTTATGTTTCCTCTCCTGCAGTCCTTCCTCTGAATGTGGGTAGCGTCTTTACCATAAATCCCTCAGAATTGTCCTGGGCCATTGTATTGCTGCTGGTACAGAGGTCCATTACACTCAATTTTACCACAGTATATCAGTCTCTGTGTACAGAGTTCTTCTGGCTCTGCTCCTTTCGCTCTGCATCTGTTCCCGGAGGTCTCTCCAGTTCGCCTGGAACTCCTCCAGTTTATTATTCCTTTTAGCACAATAGTATTCCATCACCCGCATATACCACAGTTTGTTCAGCCATTCCCCAATTGAAGGACATACCCTCCTTTTCCAACTCCAAGGGCTATAAAAGAATGCCTGCCCTTTGATCCAGCAATGGTATGGCTGGATCAAAGGGCAGGCATTCTTTTATAGCCCTTGGAGTTGAGCATGATTCCAAATTGCCAGCCAGAATGGCTGGATCAGTTCACAGCTCCACCAGCAATGCATTAATGTCCCAATTTTGCCACATCCCCTCCAGCATTCATTACTCTCCCCTTCTTTCATTTTAACTAATCTGCTAGGTGTGAGGTGATACCTCAGAGTTGTTTTGATTTGCATTTCTCTAATTATTAGAGATTTGGAACACTTTCTCATGTGCTTATTGATACTTTTGATTTCTTTACCTGAAAATTGCCTATGGTTTTTTGATGAAAGCAGAAAGTAGTTGGGATATTCCCAATATCCTTCCTTTGGGAGATGTTGAAGGGACACTGATGGGCACAGATATTCATGTGGTCCACATAAGTCAATCTACTATTGACTTAGAATAATTATTTTATAAACATAATAGACTGAGTACTTTCAGGGATAATAATTTAATTGTCACCACTGACACCATCTCACCTAAATGTTAATATAATTCAATTTAGCAATCTTTTACAAAGTGCTCACTTTGTGAAGTGCAGCATAGTATATAGAGAATGTCTAGATCAATAGAATCCAGAAGCCTTGGATTCTAGCTCACTTTAAAAAATATTTTATTTCCCCCCCCCCAATTACATGTAAAACTGTTTCAAGATTCAAAATTCTTTTTAAAATGTTAGAATTCTCTCCTTCCCTCCCCCATCCCCACTGAGAACAGTAAGCAATCTGATCTAGATTTTTACATGTACTATCATATAAAACATTTTCCCATATTAATCCTTTTGTGGAAGGAAACTAAAACAAAAAATAAGGGAAAAAGGTAAAAAAAAAAGTTTACTTCTTTGGTTTTAATTCAGACCCCATCAATTCTTTTCCCAGAAAGAGGCATTTCATCATGAGTCCTTTAGGATTGTTCTGGATCATTGTGATGCTGAGAATAGCTATGTTAGTCATAGTTGTTTACTGTACAACATTTCTCTTACTGTGCCCAATGTTCTGGTTCTATTTACTTTACATCAGTTCATGTAGTTCTTTCCAGGTTTTCTGAGCTCTTCTTCATCAGTTTTTACAGCATTATAGAATTCCATTACAGGGGGCAGCTAGGTTGCTCACTGGATTGAGAGTCAGACCTAGAAACAGGGGCTCCTGTGTTCAAATCTGGCCTTAGAAACTTTCTAACTACGACCCTGGACAAGACACTTAATCCTATTTTCTATCCCTTCTCACTTTTCCACCTTAGAATCAATACATAGTATTGCTTCTTAGCTTGAAGGTAAGGTTTTTAAAAATCAGTATTCCACTATAATCATCACCTATAATTTAACTCACCATCACCCTATTGATGGGCATCCATTACTTTTCTTTCCCCCCAAAATAGACTTGCTTTGAATACTTTTGTACATATATGTCCTTCCCCTTTTAGTTTTTATCTCTTTGGAATACAAACCTAGTAATGGTACTGTTGGATCAAAGAATATGTACTGCTTTATAGTCCTTTATAGTCCACATTATTCTCCAGTGAATCAGTTCACAACTCCTCCAAAGGTGCTTTTCTGTCTCAATTTTCCCACATTCCCTCCAAGTTTTGTCATTTCCCTTTTCTGTCATAAAAACCAATGTGATGGATTTGGCGGGGGGGCGGGGTCTAAAAGTTGTTTTAATTTTCATTTCTCTAATTAGTAGTAATTTAGAGCATTCTTTCACATGACCATAGAGAGATTAAAGTATTTGGTCTTAGAATTACCTGTTCATATCCTTTGGCCATTTAACAATTGGGTAATGACTTGTATTCTTACATATCCAACTTATTTTTAGAGACTTCTTATAAAATATCTTTTTCACCATTATGCTTATTGTGTATTATTCTCCATCCTAATTTTGCTCTCTCTTTATCCTTTCATTTCTCCTTTCATTCTGTCCATTCTCAAAAATATTTAGCTTCTGACCAGTACCTCCCCCAATTTGTCTTCGTTTCTGTCAAACCCCTCCCCCTTCTCTTATTCCCTTCTCCTCCTATTTTCCTGTTTAGTAAGATAGATTTTCATACACAATTGATTGTTCATGGTCTTCCCTCTTTGAACCAGTTCCTCTGAGAGTAAGGTTCAAGTGCCCCCTTCCCATATTCCCTTCTATTGTAAAAGCTCTTATCTGTCTCTTGTGTCAGAGAATTTACCTCCTTCAATTTTTCCCTTACCTTTTCTCTCAATATATTCCTCTCTCTTACCCCTAATTTTATTTTTCTTAGTTATCACCCCTTCATAATCAATTCAAACCCTTACCTTTTCTCTATGTATGCTACTTCTAATTATCCTAATAATAAAGTTCTTAGGAATTAAAAGAATCATCTTCATATGTAGCTATGTAAACACTTTAACCTTTATTGAATGTCTTTCCATTTCTATTTCCTCTTTATCTTTTTTTACTCCTCTTGAGTCTTATATTTGAGAATCAGATTTCCCACTCAGGTCTGGTCTTTTTACATTAAAAAATGTTTGAAAGTCCTATTTTTCATTGAATACTTTTTTATGCTCAGTTTTGTTGTGTAGATGATTCTTGGTTGAAGTCCTAGCTACTTTTCCCTCTGGAATATCATATTCCAGACCTTTTGGTCCTTTAAAGACTGCTAAATCTTGTGTTATTCTTATTATGGCTCCACAATATTAGAATTTTCTTTTTTGGCTGCTTGCAATATTTTCTCCTCAACCTGGAAGTTTTCGAATTTGGTTATAATATTCCTTGTCAATATCCTTTCGGAATATCTTTCTGGAAGTGATGGTTGGATTCATACAATTTCTATTTTACCCTCTAGTTCTAGATTATGAGGGCAGTTTTTCTTGATAATTTTTTGAAATGTGACCTCTAAGTTCCTTTTTTGATCTAGGCTTTTGGATAGTCCAATAATTGTTGGAATCTCTCCCCTATTTATTTTCTAGGTTGGCTATTTTTTCAATGAGATATTTTACCATTTTTCTATTTTTTTCATTCTTTTGACATTATTCTATTTTTCTTGGTGTCTCATGGAGTTATTAGGTTCCACTTCCTCAATTTCTAGCCTTACTTCTAACACATATACATATTAGCTATCTGATACTGGGCAAGTCACTGAAATTCTCAGTTTATTTGGTTACTCTAAAACAGAGGTCGGCAACCTTTTTGGCCGTGAGAGCCATAAACGACACATTTTTTAAAATGTAATTTTGTGAGAGCTGTCCAGTGCTCACAGTGCCGCTCCTGTAACAGCACCTGAAAAAAATTGACTTTCTGGCTCCTGCACAAAGAGCCATATCTGGCCCTCAAAAGAGCCAGATATGGCTCGAGAGCCATACATTGCCAACCCCTGCTCTAAAGACTTGAAATTGGAAAGACACTGCCCACCTGCATAGAGAACTTTCCTCATCCAGCATCTCCTCATAGAAATGAAAACTCAGATCTTCTCTATGTGCCTATCCCTTACTATACTCTAGGCTCTGACCTTAGTGCATAATGGGGAAAAAAGGCAAAAGTACCAATACTAAATGAGCTAATGTTCAATGGGAGGAATAAGACTTGATTTAGGAGTAAGAAATACAAACATTGTGCTTAAGAAAGGAGCAGAGCTTTTACTTCTGCCAGAAGGCAAGGCAGCCTTGAGAAATCAAAAGTAGGAATAGCATTCTCCCTTCCTCCCCCCCCCCAATAACTAGCCTTTGTGGCTTCTTCACATTAAGGTCTTGAGTATGATGTCAACCTTCATTTTCCACAAGAGGACATCTCGCAGACTTACATGTCTCCATCTGAATAAGAAGGTCTCTGCTTATAAGCAACAAGAAAGAAGTGACTCATCCACCTGGGCTTTGGGTACTGATTAGTAAATACAAAATTACTTCTCATTAAATGCCAAGTAATTTAAAGAGGGAGAAAATTAACAGTTGGTAACATCAAGAAAGATATTGTGTAGGTAGTGGCACCTGAGTTCTTCAGGGAAGGAAGTGAAGGATTCCTAGAGTCAGAGTGAGCAGTTACGGCGTACAATCTTTGCAAAGAAAAAGAGACAAAAGACAGAATATTATGGAGCAGCACCTAACTATTAAAAATAGAGCAATACTATTAACCTTTTAACCCTATACCTTCATTTCTTTTTTAAGTCCTGGAGAGCTGCTATATGAATTGAAGAATGGATAAATGAGCTTATTAGGAAACTCCAAATGAGAGAGAACTGCTTTGGCATTCATGAACAAGAACCTTCTCCTCCTCCTCCTTCTGTGCTCCCTGCAAAAATTATCTTGTCAAATATGTTCTCCTGGCACCTGGCCCAGTTGCACACCCCCACCCCCACCCCCTTGCCTTTATTCCCTATGGTGCCTCAACATCTAATGTTAACAGTGAACAGCAGATGATTTCCTACTCAAAATAATTTTGGAGACCAAGGTGAGAGATGTACTCCCTGACAAAGAGTTCCAGGGTGATGAAGCCATGATACACCTTTATTCTGTCCAAAAAAGAACCCCCCTACACACACACACACACACATACTTCTCATTCCCTTGCCTTAGTGCTGCAGCTTGTCGCCTGCTCCTGCCCAGCAAATTCAGAGGATGACACAGATGTCCAGACTTAATGTTGCTTAGTAACTCTTCCTGCCTGTCATTCTGGCCAGTGGTGAGCACATGGGGCAGCCCATCAACAGCCTGCAATTTCCTGAGCCCTTCCCAAATCAGGGGATAAAGGAAGAAGCCACAAGTGAATGAGACATTTTGCTATTTTATCATTTCTTAGCAGAGACTTGATTACAAGGATAGTGACTTGAGAGTTAAAGTAATAATGGGATTTCATTACTCTATCTTCAAATTCAGCCCTATCTTCCCTGGTCAAATTAAGGCTTGTGGTGAACCATGGACTTAAAGTGAAGAAGTAGCAAGATAGATGGGGATGCTGTCCGAGGTCCTGACCTTTAGAAATAGAAGCAGTGAGAGGGCCTTGCACCTCTCTTAAGCTCATACCATATATTTGAGAAAGGTTTCCAGCTTGACACAAGATCTTGCAACTACTCAGACTTCATTTTCCTCCAACCACTTTAGTCTCTCTCTCTTTCTCTTTCTTTATAAGTCAACTAAGTATGCTAGATAATGCATGATCTCTCTGACAATTTTGTCTAAACTGTAGGAAGGTGATGAATTAAAGTCTTTCTCTGTTTTCTTTGTATTTTCAGTACTAAACAATTCTTGGCACATAATCAGTGCTTAATAAATGCTTAAAACTATCTTACTACTATTCTCATAGGGAACGATAAGGGCCATAGAATTTCTGTTAGATCAAGTGGTTAAGAAGTTGAGAAAAGATTGACTGACAAATTGGCAGCCTTAACATGTGTGCAGATGAATAATTATCACTTGTTTGGGTGGTTCTTGCATGTACTAAAGAAATTAGTGCAATTTCTTTACTAGTTTTATGATTCAGGATAAATCATATTGGCTCAAAGATCCTCAGTTTCCTGTTCTATAAGCACTTTAACACCTTCACAGTGATGTAAGAAAGATCAACAAATTTATGTAAAGTCATTTATTAATTTAATGAACTATATGAATATTATGCCAAATATTAGAGTTATTATTATCCCATTCTTATCAACCTTTCAAAGGAATTCAGAAATTGTCACAGACAAGCCTCATAAGACACTATCATAATTTTTGTTTTGGATATTATTCAAACTATTGTAAAAGTTATTAAAATAAGCATTTTTAGATTAATAAAACTAGTAATATGTAAAGTTATCTACTATTTTCACTGAAGGCATCTTTGACACAACCACAGTAGCAGGAAGTATAAAGGGAAGAATATATACCTCTCCTTGTCCCACATGATTTTGATCTCTTAGGCTACAACTCTTTATCAGAAAACACATTCATCTCATGTAGCTTGATTTAAAGTACTCGGTATAGCAACTTCTATTTTAAGATATTATTCCTAAGTTTTCATGGGCCAGTGTTCTAGCTGAGAATTAGTGGCAACAGGACAGACTGATTCTATTCCAATATTTCTTTATTTCATGATATTTCTGGATTTGGGGAAAAGGAAAAAGTTTTTATTGTATCAAATGAGATATGGGACCTTTTTTCATATTTGACAGCAACAGGATTGGAAGATTTGAATCTTAAAAATAAATGGATTAGCCTTATGAAATGCTAATAGGGACTTTAGAGCTCCTTAGTCCAACCCCCTCATTTTTCCAGATAAGGAAGTGATTTGCTTAATTTATAGCCATGAATTGTTACAATTTGGTTTAGAATACAGGTCTCCCAGCACCTTGGCCAGTGTACTTTAAGTGCCCTTTCCAATACTGTGTAATGTGCCTTCTATTCCTAAGATCAGAATATTGATGTAAGGGAATGTGTATCAATAGAAGTCCAAACTCCATATCATCCGTTGCTATTCTGGCACTTTGACAGACCTGGCTTGAGGAGTGGTGGTGCTATGTAGCCAAGAGAGTGAGAGCACCAAGTAGAGTTGAAGCTTGCTCAATGTCATGTTAAAAATATGAAATATATCATCTAGAGACATGGGTTTGAATCCTGGCTTTTAGGACTCCCATGACCTAGAGCAACCTTTTCCCCTTCTGGGGTCCTTATTTCTTCTTGTCTGTATAATGCTTCAGTGATCTCTATGAGTCTTTCCAACTTGAAGGCCAACAATCACCAACGACTCCCCTATTCAGTGACCATGACTATGGTTAACAAATGCTCATGATGTTTCCCATGAAATTTGTTGTTTTCTGGTGTGTCCAGCTTTTGTTCAAATCTTATGAGTTGTAAATGGTCTGGAGTCTATTGGTTTGTTGTCATATGTAATTTTGTGTGTGCAAACAATTCCAAAAGGGGAAAAATAAATTAACATTTTAATAGAATCAGTGACATTTTAGAAAGCAGTTGCTTCATGGAGATTCAGCCACAGCAATGCCTCAGCTGCCGTTTCCCAAGTGTTGATCTGGCAAGTCTCTGTTGCTTTCAAAATCTTTGAATAAGATTGTTGAGAGTGGTAGAATCATGGAGATTTCTCATGTTTCCTATCTACATCATCTCTTTTAAGAAATGAGTCTAACAATGACCTAAAAAAGAAAAAAAATATGTTTACTCAGTGGTTTTCTCTGGATTCCAGAACTGTGTCAGGGCTTATTACTTCTAGTTATGAGTTCATTTTTAATAGATTTTAGAAGTAATATCTCATAAGCAAAAAAAAAAAAGGCCTGGGCAATGGGAGAGTTATAAGAGCTGATTATTCATAGTCACATTGGAATTCAAAAATAGGTGACTTCTATTAATATATTTTTCTGCTCCTTTGGAAGCTACTGAAATAACTAAATGGATTTCTGGATAAAACTTACCTGTACCAAGTACTGCTGAAATAGCCCTGAACAAATAATTCTGGGAAAAGTTAAAATTTCTGTGTTACTGAGCACTGTGTCAGGTCAGAAAAGCTGTGCATTTCATGACTTTTTTAAAAATCATCTAACTTTTGACATTATTAGGTAAAAATATTCTCCTCCATAATATTTTCCCAAAATGTATTAGAGACATCTAAAGAAGGTTATTGTTGTCATTGCTGTCATTTGGGAGTGATATTTTATGACTGCTATATAAGGATATTTAAACCTAATAGCTATGAAAGTGCAACGATTTAAGACTCATGGTAGATAAGGGGTAACTGCTGATTCAAGGTCCTTTAGGAAGAAGTTGGGCAGTGATCAGTGGCTCAGAAGGGATTAGCCTTAGAAAGAAGACTAGAGACACTTTTGCTTTGAGGATCAGAGGAAAGGAGGAAAAAGGCTAAGGAGTAATTTGAAAGAGTTCACAGTGTGTGGCCTCTGTCATCCAGAGAAGGAGGAAGCCAGGCCATCTGAAGGAAAAAGTAGATGTGGGAAAAATCACTGTCAGAAATGAGATGAAAAGCCAGGAAGAGTAGAGTAGATAGATTGTTAAGCAGCAGAGTCCATTTGGTGTTATGGAACACAAAAGCACATATAACTGAAACACAGATAAAACTATTGGAATAATAATTTATTCTGACAGAAACTCATGTAGCTCCATCATTATCAAGTTAATAATTTTCTATTTTATTAAGAAGGACATTCTGAATACTACTGAATTATTTTCTGAAATCTATCTACTGTGTCTAATGATATAAAGATGTATAGACATTACTTAAACTTGAAAGTCTTGGAAAGCAACAAAAGGAGGTTAAGTAAGATTTAAATGAAATACCATATTCTTAGGGAACACATCCCACAGCTCATCCCTCCCTTCTCTGAAAGACCATTTCTCATTCAGGCTGCCCCCCAAAATCTTTACTACAGTTTTAAGATTCTCTACACAATGTTTTTTTTTTTTGTATTTTCCCACAATCAGCATTAAGGACCTTTTTAAGTATGTAATTCCCAAATCTATTTCCTGTTTTCCAACTCATCCATTAAGGGTATATCCACCTGTATTTTCCTGCTTCCTGTGCCCCTCAAGGGAACAAATGCTGACTTCTTTTAAGGCTAATGCCTTCATTTGGCATATTGCTCCCCTCATCTTATTCTCCCCAGGGTCTTGTTCCATTATAACCTAACTCGATTCAATATACACTTATTTTACTAACTCCTTACTTACTATGTACCAGGTCTTGTAATAGGCATTGGGGATATGGAAGAGAAGCAAAGACAGGCAGAGACAAAAATGCATCCTATCATCCAGGGCTTTACATTGCACTCTGTGTGTAGAGCAACATATACATATGTGTACATTCATATTAAAACATTCTCTTTTTATTAAATATTGAATTTCACCCTCCCAAATGACCCTTCTCCCTTAACATGCTTTGGGAACCTTTCTGCAAAAGATACGGTCCCACACATATCCCCAAATAAAATAGTTAAGCAAATAAAATATCCTCTTCCCATTATAAGTGAACATTCTCTTTTCTCTGCTTTTTCAGAATAAATCTTTTAGCCACCCACTACTTCATAACCTATCAAAATCAGGCTTTTGACTCTGTCGAAAGAACTTTCATCAAATTCTCTGAATAACCACCAAAAGACACAAACTCTCTTTTCTTCAGTTTTCTACCTAGTACTCTTTAGTGTTCCACCACTGTTCCCTTCCATCCCCTTTTGTATTGTAGCATGTCTTTATTTCTAATCCTCTTTGGATGATCCTTGCCTTCTCCACTTTGTTCTCTTTCTCCTCTCCCTTTAATAATGATGTTTAGCAAAGAAATGTCCTTGATGTTTGTCTCATCTGCACTCTCTCCCATGAAGATGATTCACAAGACTAAATATCTAGTTCTAATTACTCCCAAAGTCCAGGAGAGAGTTAAAGCTACATAAGTTGTCTCATTAAAAATGTATATAGATCATATTCTGTGCCAATGAATGTTTCCACTTGAACATTCACCTAGTACCTCAAATCTAACATATTGAAAAGGAAAATCATCTTTTCATGCTATTCTTTTTCCAGGTAGAAATTCAGTAATCTTTGATTCTCATTCTCCTTCACCACATAAATCTGAGCAGTCACTGAATACTGGTGATTTTGCCACATTAGCCTTTCTCAAAATAACACTCTTATCTTTTTTTTCTTTTCTTTTTTCTTTTCCTTTCTTTATTTTTTTTAACCCTTACCTTCCATCTTGGAATCAATACCCTGTATTAGTTCCAAGGCAGAAGAGTGGTAAGGGCTAGGCAATGGGGGTCAAGTGACTTGCCCAGGGTCACACAGTTAGGAGGCCACATTTGAACCTAGGACCTCCTATCTCTAGACCTGGTTCTCAATCCATTGAGCCACCCAGCTACCCACCAACACCTTTATTTTCATTTCCATTGATATTCTTGAAATGCAGGCCCACATTACCTTTATTCATAATGAATGGCCCTGACCATATAACTGGGTCTTGACATCTCTATTTTAGTAGAAGTAACCAAGTCTCTGCTCACTGTTGTTAAAGTTGAAGAGAGTCATGAAAGCACTTATGAAAAAAATGATAATTTATTCTACCTTCCATCAAGATTTCCCCCTAAAACTTATCATCTTAATAACATGACTATGATCAAAGATACTCTTTTCATTTGAACACATTTTCTTTGACATGTCCAGATGTCTTCCATTTTAAACGTCTTGGGCAACAATTCTTCAAAGACTTGATGACTTAAAAGTTACTCCAGATTGTGAATGGGGAGGGAGTATGTAATATTAGATTAGAGTTCATAGACTTGGATTTGGATTCAGAAAGACCTGGTTTCAAATCTTGCCTTTAGCTACCTTTTAACTATCTGTAAATCATTAGAATTACATTAGCTTCATTTTTCCATCTATAAAAGGAAGATGACACCTGAAGTAAATACCAGCTAGGTTGCTATGAATCTCAAATGAGATAGAAAACATAAGAACAAGTTGTTGTTGTTGTTGAATTCAAAGTGCTATAGCAGTGTCATTAGTTGTTATTTTCTCATCACCTTCTCTACCAATTTGGTCAGGGTTTGGTAGTAAGCTCTTCAACATACCCTATACTCTTTTTTGAAAATGTCAAAAGTGTATCTTGCTCATTTTTAAAACACTTTTAGCCAAAATGGTCATGAATTTACCCTTGCCTCTGAAAGTATAAAGCAGAGAGGCTCCCATCCCAAGAAGGGAAAGAAGGACAGTACTAACCACAGATCTATGGAAATGCTAGATTAAAATCCTCTGGGGATCAGAGAAAAACCAATACCATAAGATTTCATGGGATTGTTTTTTAAATTTTGAGACAGAATGTAATATCAAACAATTCAGAAGCCCACAATCTATCATACTTCCTTCAGAACAGAGCATTTCTGGTTGCACTGTTTATGATGCCTGAAAAGCCAAAGTCCATTAGTAATAGATTAGATAGTCTCTTAGAGTTTCCTCCTTCTATTATCCTAAAAGGATAATAGCATGAAAGTCACATGTAAAATAGGCAGAATAATTGCACCTATTTCCCACTGGCATTTAAGAGCATTAAATAGACCTCTACAGAGATAGCATGGTACGGTGATGCATTTGGAGTCTGAGGACAATATTTCAAATAATATCTTTGCTATGTTTGTGATAGGGAACAGTTCACATATGAGACTCTTGCTTAAAGAAATTACCTTTCTCCATGCAGAGTAGCACCTTCTCTACAAATTATCATTTTATAGTTGAGTTTAGCATCAGTATCAATATGAAAGACTCTAGGCAAATGGGGCTACAGATTCCTTTGCTTTTCTAACTAGATGGAAATGTATTTGAGAAATATTAAACAATATACATTTAAAATATGATAAACCATATACAATGTTAAATTGCATTTTTATGAAAAAATATGCAAAAGCAGGGATCCCTTTCTGTTTGAGTTTGACAGGACTGAAATAGAGTCCTTAGATATTGGTTGATTCACCCAGACTCACCTAGCCAATGGATGTCAGTAGGGGACTTGATTCTAAGAATTTGTGGATCAGAGTACCAGTGCTCTCTCCACTATATCCAGGTTGCTTCTTTTGGATTGGTTATACAAACACACTAAATAAAAGTGTTCTTCCCATTTGAGAGCTCACATTGAACACTGGTAAATACCATGGGGTCACAGAAATAGATTTAAAAAATGAGACAAAGTCATTTTAGAGGAAGAGAGACTGGGAGAAGTTTTGTGACTGTACTTGCAAGATGTTAGGGATTCTAAAAGGTGAAAGAAAAGAGGATCTGAAATGTCCATTCAGGCAACAGAATAACAAAAATACCAGTTGGACTGGCTAGAGAGTATATCGAGGGGTGTAACAGGAAATTTAAACTGGTAGGATAAGTTTGAGCTCAACTCTGTAAGATAGTAAATGTCAAGTTAAGAATTTTCTGTTTTATGTTAGAGACAATAGAAAGCTACTAAAGGCACTTGACTAAAGGGATAAAATATGACCACCCTTGTGTATTATGGATCCTGCTTCTTGTCAGGTATGATCTCTCATGATTCTCAATATGGAATCATATTTCACCGTGACCTTTTAGGGGCTTATCGTTTATTCTAATGCATTCCACTAATAGTTATTAAATCTAAATTGTTTGTTTTCTGGAGAACTGTGGAAAACAGGAAAGCCTAAAGCCACCCAGGAGAATTCCTGAGTTAATGATGATTCAGCCTATAGCCATGGGGTTGGTCTATTCTGGTCAAGCTAAAGGGACTGTTTCTTTGAGTAAGTATTGACAGAAGAAATGAAGACTCCTTTGATTTTTTTTATTATAATACAATATTTAGCATCATTAGATAGCTCCTCATTTATTTTGCAACATCCCAGATGTTACAAAAGGCTTTTGGCACCATGTAGAGAACCGGAAAAAAATCATAAATATTTAGATAGCAGGCAATCACTAGAGTGCAGGGTTATGACAAAATACTATCTCAATTGTCCAAATAACTAGAAAAGAAATCTAAATGTTTCATATTTTGGAAGAGAACTGCCATCTGCAGTGATGGAAACAATCAATCTCCTTCAAGGCATGTCAGAATCCAAATCTAGGTATTGCACATTAAGGCTGAGGGCCCCAGAACATTGGGGATTCTAATATAGAGAGCCAATCATTCATGGTTCCAATCCAAAGAAAGTCTTAACCCATCTTGTGGACTCTATTAACGGAGTGATCATTCCTTGTCATTGTTTGTGATGAGGAAAATTCCTTTGAATGATGAGCCAATAAACTGTTCTTCTGAACAAAACAACATTTGCTGAGAATTGGTGGGAAGTTCTCTCCAGCTAGAAAATGTAAAGTCATGAGGCTGCCTTTTGTCCTGGAAAAAATAGATTTATTTAGAATACTGCTATTCTTTACAGACTTTGACAGTATAACATGGCAATGACATTTTAAAAGATGCTGATGGGTAAAATATACCATATGCTAAGGCCAAGGAAAACTCATAATAAATTAAACAGGAAAGGATGTAACATGAGGCTAGGATTTATTTTAATAGATCATGCAATTTAAATAATAAATAACAAGTTATATTAATGTTTTATATAGTTCATAAAAAACTCAATGTATGGAGTAAGGAAACAATATCAAAGTAAGTTCAACAAGAACTTCAGAATGGGAGTACAACAAAATATATGAGTAAATGTTAAAAACCAAAGTTATCAATAAATGCCTGAACTCAGAAACTGATTTAAAAAATGAGGCATACAAATTGGAGACTAGAAAAATGTTTACCTCATTTTTACATGGGGAAAAAGGAGGTCATGTTGCAGAGAAATGAGAGAACAGAATTTGCACTCAGGAGGTCCAGGACTGAGCCCCAGTGTTGCCACTTGATAACTGTTTGTTCACAGTCAAATCACTTAATCTTTTTATTCTATTCAATAAATATTTAGTAAGCCTCGTGAATGAAGGATTAGACTAGCTCTCTTTTGTCCCCTGTGGTGACATAAATGAAAGTTTTGGGTAGAAACTTTCAGGAGTCCATCTTAGGTGGGATGTCAGAAAAACCTCCTCTCCATTAGAGCAGCCTGCATGGGGAATGGGCTGCCCTAAGAGAAAGTTTCTACTCAATGAATGCCTTCAATCAAAGCTTGGATGGCATAGACGAGGTTCTTTTGGAAGTATCTGTTGGATGAGACAGCCACTTGGATCCATTTCTCTAACATTTGTGAGATGCTTTCTATGTTCATGGTGCTTGGGTCCCTCCACCATTATTGGATGTCATTTTGCAGAAAATGAACTAACGTTGTTTCACAGAGGTCTATCTTCACGAGGCAATATGGCACCCTGGAAGGCCCACAGGACTAAGTCAAGAGTCCTGATGCTACATCTCTGACCCTGCCCTATGCTGCTGCCTCTGTGACAGTGGGCAGGTCAGTCACCATCTCTGAGTGTCTACACTCATCTGTGAAAAGAAACATTGGGTTTGTCATCTACTCAGGTCTCATCTGGCAGTGGCCTTGCATGTGTTTGTGGCTAGCCCAGGATATGTGCCTGCCTTGCAAATGTAGAACTTTGGAATGGGAATCCCTAATGCTTAATTACATGCCAGGAGCACCCTGGCATGATTGTGTGAATCAAAACACCCGAAACAGTGTCCTGGTTTGTTCCTTTGGGGGATACAGTGGTAGATTCAGTGATTCCTGAATAATTTCTAGTCCTGAAATCATGCAGCAGTGGAGGCTTTGGGCCCGTGACTGTTTCTGAGAAACGACACCAGAGTTCCCCCAGGAAGCTCGCGGGGATTCTTGTCCTACAGCATTTTTCCCTGGCAGTATCAGTAATGACAGTTTAAGATGGCATTGCCTCCTCCTCCTTATGCAAGATGCTTAGGAGTTCCTATATGTGTGTGACAGCTGTCATCTACATTTGTTCCAGTATGGCATATGATCATTCTCTGAGGAAGCAGGGCCTTCAAACACTCACTATTCACTCACTTCCAAGGGAGTCGGGTCTGAGTGGGTTACTTGGAAACCAATTCAGACCAAGACTGTTCTCTCTCTCTCTCTTTCTCTCTCTCTCTCTCTCTCTCTCTCTGTCTGACCATCTCTCTCTCTCTCCCTCATTTTCCATTTCTCTTTTCATTATCTATAGCTCATGCAGCTCTACTGAATCAATCAGCTCCTGGGAAAGTGGCCTTGAGTTTCATGAGGGTCCTCTTCTAGTCCTAAGACATCATATCTCAGGAGAGAGAGATAGGGGGAGCGAGTAGAAGGAGAGAGAGAGTCAGAGAGTCAGAGAGTCAGAGAGTCAGAGAGTCAGAGAGTCAGAGAGTCAGAGAGTCAGAGAGTCAGTCCAGTGCAGAGAAGTTCTCTTTCATCCTTGCACAAGTTAAGATTCTGGACCACAGCCTCTAGATTTTAACTTTTAGTTATTGAATTGTTCCCACCCCCGCTGCCTAATCCTTTTATTTTTTTTTTTCAGCTTCAGTCACAGGCCTTCCTCGAATGACAGGGCTTCTAGACCCCCTAAAAAGCAAAGCTTGTGGATCTAGAGAAGCACATCCTATGTGGGAGGGTGTATGCATAATTGCTTTGAGTTCCTGCATGTTTGTGTGTATGTATGTGCTGTGTATGTGCATTTTTAGTCCCTGTCAATGGATTCTTATTTGCCTTCCATTTGAATGACTTTGATTTCTGTCTAGAAGCTGGAGAATCTGGGTAACATCATTGTAATCTACCAGAACCATTTGGTAGAAGGTACAAAGAAGCAGATTTAGACTTCCCAGCATTCAGAGCTGATGACAAGCTTGTCTTGTCATTGGGTTGGATTAGGTTGTCTCCAGAGGTTTGGGGCTGCCTCTCTTGGGAAGGGTCTAAGCAGAGGCCCAGTGATGGTCACTCACTAGGGATGTTGTCAAAAGGAAACGTATTTAGCTATAGAATTGACTTAACAAGCTCAATACTCTCTTTAGGTCTGGAAACCGAAGTGCCAAGAAATATACAGGAGGAAGAAAAGATGTTAAAATAGGTTATCCTAAAAATAGAGGTAATGAGATACTTTGTCAAATGGGCTTCTAGATTGAGAGCGATAAAAAAAATAGAACTGAAAATTAATGATGCTTTCATAATAAACATTTGGTCATTCATTACTACTAAATGCAGGTGGTTTCCTGTATTGAAGAAAAATGTCAATACAGAGTATCCCAAAAGTCCTTGTGCAATAGGAAGCTTTGATATCTATTGAAGAGACAGCAATAGTGATTTTTACAGCTCACCTCAGTAGGACTTTTGGAACACTTGGCATATACAACGGGAGGAAGAAACATCTTCTAGTGCTCTGTGTTCTACTCTCAATTTGTAGGTTAACAATAGGAAGGAAATAAGGATGTGCTGAGTACTGTACAAGTAGCATCTTACTTGATCCTCCTTACAACTCTCAGAGGTAGATATATTATTATCCTCATATTACAATTAAAGTAACTGAGGCTGAAAGAAGTGCAGTGGCTTGTGCAGGGACAAAGGACTAATAAATGCCTGAGGCTGGAGTTGAATTCATAGCTTTTTGTCCAATTCTCTATCCCCTGTCCTACCTAGCTGAGATGGTTCTAAAGAAGAAAGTTTCTTTTCCCCCTATGGCAAAGGATATCCTTTTTCATCATGAGATCCATGGAGCTGAATATAGGAAGTGTTCTTGAATGGGCAACCATTAGTTCCAAGGATGAATGAACATCCCTGGAACCAGTAATAGTCCAAAATAAAGAGGTTTTCCAGTGGTCCCTTCCCTTCAACATGCTGCCCCTATTTTTGTTCATCTGTTCCTTTTCAGTTGTCAGGGGGGAAGAATCAGGGAACATAAAGTTCTTGATCTTTTGCCCTCCATATAGCACGCTCTCTCGCTCTCTCTCGCGCTCTCTCTCTCGCGCTCTCTCTCTCTCGCGCTCTCCCTCTCTCGCGCTCTCCCTCTCTCGCGCTCTCCCTCTCTCGCGCTCTCCCTCTCTCGCGCTCTCCCTCTCTCGCGCTCTCCCTCTCTCGCGCTCTCCCTCTCTCGCGCTCTCCCTCTCTCGCGCTCTCCCTCTCTCGCGCTCTCCCTCTCTCGCGCTCTCCCTCTCTCGCGCTCTCCCTCTCTCGCGCTCTCCCTCTCTCGCGCTCTCCCTCTCTCGCGCTCTCCCTCTCTCGCGCTCTCCCTCTCTCGCGCTCTCCCTCTCTCGCGCTCTCCCTCTCTCGCGCTCTCCCTCTCTCGCGCTCTCCCTCTCTCGCGCTCTCCCTCTCTCGCGCTCTCCCTCTCTCGCGCTCTCCCTCTCTCGCGCTCTCCCTCTCTCGCGCTCTCCCTCTCTCGCGCTCTCCCTCTCTCGCGCTCTCCCTCTCTCGCGCTCTCCCTCGCGCGCGCTCTCCCTCGCGCGCGCTCTCCCTCGCGCGCGCTCTCCCTCGCGCGCGCTCTCCCTCGCGCGCGCTCTCCCTCGCGCGCGCTCTCTCTCGCGCGCGCTCTCTCTCGCGCGCGCTCTCTCTCGCGCGCGCTCTCTCTCGCGCGCGCTCTCTCTCTGTCTCTCTGTCTCTCTGTCTCTCTGTCTCTCTGTCTCTCTGTCTCTCTCTCTGCCTCTCTCTCTCTCTCTGCCTCTCTCTCTCTCTGCCTCTCTCTCTCTCTCTGTCTCTCTCTCTCTCTCTCTGTCTCTCTCTCTCTCTGTATCTCTGTCTCTCACATGATGGCAAAATTCTCCTCCAATCACTATAATTCTTGTTCCACATGCCATTTTTCCTCCTCCTCTATCACTACGAGCTATATCCAAGACCTTGCAGACCATAAGGCAGAACTGTTGTTAAATTGAAAAGAAGGTGGGGCAGGGGCAGGCAGAGAGCCTCACACTCACCCCCCTCAGGTGATGCATTGTTTATGACCCTTGGAAGCCTTTGCAGAGTTGTGCTGCTTTCACTCTGGGCCCTCCTCCCTATGGACTTCTTTTATATCCCATCCTAGAAACCTTCCACAGGGAATTCCTCCACAAGCTCCTTTGACTGCAGCACCTAATACTGAAGTGATCTCAGGCTAGGGCAGAGCTAACCTCTATCTCATTACTCTACTCCCACCTGGATTTTTTAAATCTCACCACAACTGCAGAACTTGAAAGTTTAAAAAAGAATACTTTGTCATAATAGCGACTGCCGGAAGATTTGATGGCAGCCTCAGTGCTTCTGTGCTTTGCCTCATTCCTTTCCCAGCGAGATGGCAGCACATGGTAATTACTAAGATCAGGTATCACAAGTTTCATGAAGTACATCACACCCTCTACAGACTGAAAAAGGCATACTGGAATTACCTAGCAGATGGAAGCCACCTGGTCCTTACTACTTGAAAAATGCATTTTCTCCCATAGAGGCTAGGCTGGGTTGTCCTGTTCTGTCATAAAGAGCTAAATGTTTTACCACATCAATGGCTTCCTGATTGCCCTCACCTGGTCCCACTCTCTTTCCAGCAATTCCCAACAGGGCCCATTTCAGCCATCTGATTCCATACTCTTGTTCTTCTTGTCCTCTTGTAGATTACTGGGGATAGAGGAAATTCCCTCTTTGCTGTGTTTCCCATACTTAATTTCCCACCCAGCAGCTCTCCTGGACCTCGTTATCTCCAGAAAAATCATTATCCTGAAAAAAATGACATCAGCTATGAAATTCAGATCTCAGTACCTTCTGAACCTAGAGCCCTTCCCTCCCTGAGATTTGAGAGACTTGAGGTTGGACATTGGAGGACTCCTCCCAGAACCCCTCTACTTTGGGGGAGCTGGCACTCAGGGCAGTCATTTCCATCATGGCTGTATGACTGCATCATGGCCCTGAACCAGGTTCCTTTCTACGCTCGCTCTCTTTTCATTTACTTTTTGTATACTGTTCTCCCTTAGAGTGCCAGAACTGTCTCTTACTTTTCTTTGTAATCCCAGTGGTTAGTACAGTGCCTGGAACATAATAGGCACTTAATAAATATTTCTTGACTGATTGACTCTGCCTTGAAATTCTTGGTTGTGCTACGCCTGCAGAGCTATATCCCACCTTATAAATGCACCAATTTCTTCAGAAAAATTCAATAGGGGAGTATCAGAATAGACTAGAGGAGAATTCTTAGCTCAATAACAAATAGCACTCCATCAAAAGTGACTCATGTATAATAAAAATAGTATCATTAACAACAATCCTAGAATATAAAGCATGCGCTTATTTTTGTAAAGTGGATTCTAATCAATACCTGTCTTGAGCCCAACTGATGCAATGTGAACTTTCCAATTTCTCGATGAGGGGAAGGTACCTATTATGAGGGGAGGTGGGAAGGGGGAGAAGGTCAGGAAAAGAAGTGGAAAGGAGTTTCAAAATCATGGCTCCATACCTTTACTTATCTCCAGATCAGAGCAGATAGGAAAGGAGATAACTATTGATTATATAGAGCTATTCCTTTATGGTGAGCTTTGAGCGCATGAGCCTTCCCCCTAACCCTACCCTAAGAGCCTGCTGCTCTCCTGATCCAAAGGAACAGTGCCTGAAACTTGAAGAAAAAAGACTGATCACAAGAGAAAAGACAGAGCTCTGCAACTAGGAAAAGTCATCATGCCAGAGAAGAGTGCTGAGGCTTCCAATCTCCTTGGCTGTAGGAAGAGAGGAGGGGGGAAAGAAGGAGTAATTTAGGTCCTGAGAGAGAAGATATGTCAATGTAGGCTCAAGAAGTTTTGCATCCTATGATCATTTCTAAATGATCTAATCCCAAAGGAAGGACTGACTTCTGGGAATCTAAAACTATTCTGAGATGCCATTTGGGGGGATACAATGCTAGTCTATGTTGAAAGTTCCACCCTTAAGCATGCATTTATGAATCTCAAGAGTCCTGACTCTAACTATTCATCTCATGAAACCAGGCCACAAGTCTTCATAGGGATAACTCTAAATCCAGGGGGTTTTGCCTTTTATTTTTGCAAGGAAGACACTTCTCTTAATCGATACCCCATTGGGAATGTTTCTGAAGAGGCTGGAATAAGGTAGAAGGGAAGGGTGCCATCTTCTCTTCTCGCTACAGAATGTCATGTGGTAGGGGGCAGCTAGGTGACTCCATGAATAGGGAACCAGGATTGGAGATGAGAGGTTGTGGGTTCAAATCTAGTCTCAAACTCCTCCTAGCTATGTGATCTGAGACAAGTCACTTAACTCCAATTGCCTAGCCCTTACCACTCATCTGCCTTGGAATCAATATTTAATATCCATTCTAAGACAGAAGGGAAGCATTTAAAACTAAAGAATGGCAGTGTAAATATGACATTAGGAAAGACTGTGGAATGAGAGGTGCATGGTAGCTTTTATTAATTATGACATTACCCCCTGTGGAAAAAATTGCACAGAAACTGTTTGGAATGTTGGAGAGATTTCTTATTTACCTTCGTAAGAGAGTTTTCTTACACCCCCAAAAAGGCATGGGACGAGGAGAGGACTGAGAACAGGGTAGCTCCTTAAACTTTGTTCCATAGAGTTTTGGTCAACTGGACTAGTGGTCTTCTTGGGGTTCTTTTAACATTCTGTGGCCACCTTTGCAGTCCTTGGTCTGCCCATTTGTTGTTGCCAATTCTCCCTCTGTAAATAACCTTCTTTAACTAGGCTTCACCTTAATAAAGTATTTGATAGTACTCCCTTCACAGATCAATCTGATAAAATTGCCTTCATCATTATGGACACGGAATATTTCTAGCACAGTTTTATCCATTACTTATCACCTTTCTTGACATTTTCCATGCCAACTGAGGCAGAATCCATTGAGTTTTTATTACTATTAATGTAATAATTATAATTAATATTATCCATCTCCTCCCTTTCTCTTTTCTTCATCACAGCCCATACTCATCATATCTATTACTTTTAAAAATAAAACAAAATTGTAAAAAAAAAAAATGTGCAAAATTGTAAAGGCCCTATAACTCAGAAAATGGCCCTTCCTCTAGAATCAAAGGACCTGGATTCAATACTACCTCAGGCACACAGTCCCTTCTGACCCTGGACAAGTGACTTAATCTCCTCACTCTCAGGTTTCTCAGGTGCAAAATAAAGGGATTAGAGTCGATGGTGTCTGTGGTCCCTTCCAGCTTTAGAGCTACCTGTGTATGTTATTGTTGTTTTAAATAGGAACAGCAAAGAATCTTCATACTATTGGCTAGGAATTTTTATATCCCTTTTGCAGATGAAGAAACTGAGACTGAGAGAAATAACGTGATTAGTCCAAGGTCCTATTGTCATTAGGCGACAGCATTCAGTCTCAAGGCCAGCTATCTTCTAATGGCCTGAAGCTTGACCTTCTACCCCATCTGCAGAATGAAATGAACATTCCACTATCTCACTCTGTTTCCTTGCATTTTTCTTCTTTTTTTTCCCCTTCAAATTGGGCATCATCAGGCAGGGAGGCTTCTTTCCCATGTACCTGGCCTGACAAAGGGAAGAAGAAACACTGGACTGGAAGCATATAGGAGAGGGCAGCAGAAACAGAATGCTTGTGGAAAGAGGATGAAATGAAGATCAAGGGAGTGTGTCTGAAGTGACTATGTTCATCCTTGCCAGTGGCATAAGAATGGATCCTTAGTAACTCTGAATCTTAGGAGTCTGGCCAGCTGGTGACTTTTATTTCCCCATTTCCCCATATGCAGCAAGAGTCATATCATCAATAAGGTTGTCAGGTATCTTAATTAACACCAATATTGGGACAACACTTTTTCCAAAGTGGACCCTAAATCCACTAGATATCATGGCAAAATATATAGTCTGCTGCTTTGGAATCCAAGAGACCTGAGTTCAAATCTTATCACTCATTGGCTCTGTGACATGGGGCCAAGTCCCTGATGTCTCAGCTTCATTTTCTCTGTCTGAAATCTGAGATGATTTAGAGGTGCAGTTTGGATCCCTTGAAATATGATGTTTCTTCCAAAAGACAAAGTGTGGAAAGTATTTTGCAAATCTTAAAACTATGAAAATGTTCTCGATGTCCCTTGTTTTTGTAGAATGCAGGCTACTTTTGAGGGAATATTGGAAATGTACAGAAATAAAGTGAAATGTCTAGAAAAGAAGGTTAGAATTAGACTGTGAGGACATCTAAATGTGAAACAATGCCTACTGTGTGCCCAGCCGTGCATGTGGTAGGTGCTGAGGATAGAAAGACAGAATTAACAGTTTCTGCCCTCTATGAGCTTGAGGTCTAGCTAGGAGAGACCACATGCACCTAGAAAGGCAGAGAATCCTGATGTTTCGTTATTTGTGCTCACAGGAGTTGTCTGAATATGGCTGGTGAGAGTCTTGCTTGAATGAAATCAGTTGAATCTTGTCCATTCCTTACCTGGGGAGACTTCATTTCCTGCCTTGATGCTTGGCAGAGAAGAAGCCAAGACAATGGCCCATCTATTCTCCTCTGAGAGAGAAGATATTGGACTGGTGTCATGGCTTCCTTCCCCATTTCTCCAAATATTGTTCCTCTAGAAGCATCGTTGGTTCACAACAAAAGCTCCATTCATGGCCCCTGCCTGCTAAGACACCTGTTTCTCAACATCTGCCAAGCCAGATTCTTCCAGCCAAAGGCCCATTCCATAAAAGACTATCACTGATATTGCTGAGCAAGTAACCCAGTCTCCTCTATCCAAACCAATAGTAAACAAATTGAACCTGCCATCCTGATTAGAATATACACCAAAGAAAAATGAGTGCTTTAGATGGGAGTGAGAGGAGATTCAGTTCCATGGAGAGAAGCCTTGATGTCACCCAAAGGGGGACAATCCCCCACGTCTCTAAGGAAGCAGAGTGGAAATCGGAGACATGTTGGACAGCTCCATTCCTGTATGTGTCTGTAAGATGTTTTGTTTGTTTTCCCCTTTCTCCAGGAGTCAGTCATACAGATAGTCTGCAACAATATTTATCTGTCTCTCTCTTGGAGTCATGAAGAAAAGCTCTCCTGCCAACTCACCCCTCTTTAATGTGGCAAAACTTTCTCTGCACCTGTTGAGTCACCTGCAAAATTCTCCCTCCAGGCCTGGCCAACAACCTGGTTACAGATCAGTGTAATGTAACTGGGATGGAGGGAGACGCTGGTAGCAGTGAGCAGCGGGGAAGGCTGTGTGGGGAAGATGCTTTAAGCTGAATTGTGAAGATGGCAAATGGAGTGCTCTGCCTGAGAAGCAGTGAGACTGTCCAGGAAAACTGGCTCTTAGTGTGTGTGAAGGAAAATGATACATAATTAGGCTGGAGAGGAAAGTGGAGGCCAGGTTGTAAAGGGCTTCTCATGCCAAAGAGAAGAGTTTTGAGTCAGTCCAGAGGCCATAGGGAGCCACTTGATGTTGATCAGGATCAGGTGACCATGGTCAGACCTAGAAACAAGGAAAGGCACTTTGGCATGGATCCTGGACTAGATTAAGATGAAATCAATTTTTATTATTAATATTCATTAGGATAATGTGAGGATGAGGGTGACTTGTTCAACCAAGTCATCCACTCCACTCAAAGGAAATGATAAAATGTTCTGATACCTTAACTAGGTGGAAGCAATAGAATCACTCACAATCAAAGCAGGGGCAGCTGTGTGGCTTGGTGGCTACAGTGCCATGCTTGGAGATGGGAAGTCCTGGATTCAAATGTGACCTCAGACACTTCTTAGTTATATGATCCTGGACAAGTCACTTAAGCTCAATTACTAGCCCTTTCCTCTCTTTTGCTTTGCAACTAATATCGAGTATTCATTTTAAGATAGAAGGTAAGAGTTATTCAAATAAAATAAAATACTTGGAGCCAAAGTAGTACTGCACTGGGAGAGGGATCTAGAAGTCTTACTATAGGTGGTTATGTCCTAAAAGTCAGTTATAAATTCCCATAAGAGTGAAGAAGTGCGTCATTTAATGCATTTAAAGAAGCATGGAATGCCAATAGAACTCCAGCAAGAGGCGCTACCTTTTGGCAAGGTAAGGAGTAAAAGGAAAGAAAAGGCATTGACTTTGGCCCACCACCAAACCTCTTTGGTATGGAGGAAGACCTCAGAATCACTGATGGACCCTCTCGATGGATCGTGGACTTCCCACAAAATATCCCGCCACAGCATGGTTGTCCTCTTCCTACTCTTCTTGCAGTTTTATCCTGACATTCAGTCACTGATTCCAAAACTGCACAAAGAACAAATGTGTGAGTTTCCAGAGGAAATCAGTTACTAATATGAACTGCAGAAAATGATGTAAAAATTTAAAAACATCGCATACAGTCAAGTTTCTATGGCTCTATAGCACTTAACTAAAGTGTTTGCATGAATAAAAGGAATAAAATTAGGAAGTGACTTATTCCTTGGGCTTTGATTAAGGGTCTCGGAGCACTTCCATTTCAAACCCATTATTATTATAGATTTGTGGGTTGGGTACCAGAACTCAGGCTGGTGAAAAGGCGTGCACTTATGTGCCATTGCAAAAGAAGAGACTCTTGTTTGTGAAGATAAAGACGAGAGAGATATTTATATAACAGTTTCTGTGGCATCCTTATTAAAGCTGCATTTCCACAAAAGAGTCCTGACATTGCTTTACAACTCTAAAAGAAAAAAGGGGGGCCACAAACACTTTATAATGTTCACTACATAATCATAGTAATATCAGAAGTGCGATCTCAAGTGGAATTGGAATTGTTTTGTTCCAATTATTTTAGTTTCAATGAGCGAAAAACAATGTACTTGGATCTACTTTCTCCCAGACTTCTATTTTTAACAATTATTTAACAATTGGACTAGATGTCTCCCCCTTAGTATCAAGAAGCAGTCAGTACTGGTCACGAGGTCTTGCACGTAGTGGGACTATTAGAAATACTTCTGTGAATGTGGAGAGAGAGTGTCAACTTAAATGAAACTACTAGAATGCAGAATAAAGATTACCAGCTCCTCCCTGTTCCCTTGGTATTATTAAAGGGAAGCCCCTGGGTTATCCAAGACCACTAATGCAATCTGACAAGGATATTATTTCAAATGAAAGGAATTAGTGGGTGGACCAAGGGAAAGGCAGTCATGAAGGAGAAACAAAGGAATCCAAAAGATGAATTTGATCTGATGTTTCCAGAGATGCTGCCTGACTCCTCTCTGAGTCTCACTTACAAAAGAGCTGAACCAGCCCTGAGGCTATGAGCTTTCTTGTAAAGGAGCTCTGGGCATGACTCCTGCCAGTAAGAAGATTCATAGCAGCTGCCATTCAGTGTACAGTCTCAGCAGAGAACGGCCAGATGGCCACCCATTGGAGAAGGCAGCCTGGTAGTTGCCATCTACAGCTGGGTAGGAGAGTAGAAGACAACCATTCCAAGTCTCTGGTGGGACCCCTCTCAGGGGGCAAAAGTTGTCTAGATGACACCAAAGTTTCCTGACCTAGCAATAGTGCCAAAAGCCAGAAAGAGATGCGCCTCCTGTCTAGGGGAGACAAGGAGGACATTTCCTTTTTTTACTTCACTTTTCTGTTTAAATGTCTTTGCTTTTGGTGAATATATCCTCCCTTTATGGTCCATTAAAAAGGAGTTTACACAAGAGGGAGGAGCTGACTGATGTTTTGAGTAAATGCTACCTAAAGGATGCCTTGAAGGGGTTCCATGTAGCTTTCTTAGACTGGGGGCAGAGCTACAGATTTTTTTAAAGTAATTTTTGGAAAGTTGGTTTAAGTTAGGAAGGAAGGAAGGGTATCAGCTGATCATAACACTAATTTCCTGAAGTACAATGTTGGTGGCATTAAAATAAAAATGTGTTTCCTTAAAGAAAAACTCTGGGTGTAAAGGTTGATTAGATTTGCTTTAGAAATAAAATATTTCATCATTAGAGATCATTTATTTCGCTTTAGTTGATAATAAGCTATTCATCATCATGATCAAATATCTGTGAACTTATTTCAGGTGTAACCCTAATTCCATGTCTAGCACACA
The DNA here is from genome assembly GCF_016433145.1 of Gracilinanus agilis. Classification (NCBI taxonomy): domain Eukaryota; kingdom Metazoa; phylum Chordata; class Mammalia; order Didelphimorphia; family Didelphidae; genus Gracilinanus; species Gracilinanus agilis. The sequence continues at coordinate 6,998,018 of NC_058134.1, read as the reverse complement.
TACACAGTCAAGATACATGAATTGATCAAAATATATGAATGCACATATAGAGAAAGCACACGGGTGCTTGGCACATAGTAAGCGCTTAAATAATTCTTGCGGATTGTCATATATATCCATATGGACTGGACCTGTGATTTCATTAATAAAGGAGGAAACTGAGGGAAAGTTGGGTAGCTCAGTGGATTGAAAGCCAGGCCTAGAGATGGGAAGTCCTAGGTTCAAATCTAGTTTCAGACACTTCCTAGCTGGGTGACCCTGGGCAAGTCACTTAACCCCCATTGCCTAGTCTTCTGCCTTGAAACCAATACATGGTAATGATTCTAAGGTGGAAGGTGAGGGTTTTAAAAAATAATAAAATAAAAGAGGAAACTCCTACCAATGCAAGTTGGCAACTTAGTCATCCCAGAATACTAAAAAATGTTTTTGACTTGACTGTGGTTAGAGGTAGGATTCAAATAAAACCAAAACACCTTCTCTATTCTCACTCTTACTATATATAAACATATATATATATATAATCACTGTTACTTTCAATTATTTCCCATTTCCTCAAAAAAAGCACTCTACCACTTGGAGTATATATTCATGTATCAGTCTGAATAACCCCTCATTGATAAATATCCCCATTGCCTTTCTTTAAATTCACAAATGGTCTTTGAGACAATTATTGGGGCTAAAAATTCATCACCTTGTAACAAAACTGACCAGCCTCTATGAATTTAGCTGGGCATTTATAATATGGCAGAAACTGCTATCACTTTAGAGAAGCCAGGGTCACCTCTCCTGAAAAGGGCTCCATAAGAGGTCTATAATAGGATATATATTATATTACTCCAATTATGCAGTAGATTTGGATGTTCTTTTGTTTGGATAGTGGCTCCAGTGATGAAGATGGCAATCCATTCCATATGACTTCCATGGCTGTGACCCTCCAAGAATCGCTGTCACAGGAACCCTACCAATGTGTTTGAAGCCTTTGTTATGTCTTGTTGCTATGGTACGGATACCATGGATTATCAATAGTCCCTCACTATCACTCTTTGACCAACCCATTTCTTTTGATCCTACATTCTGCCATTAAACTGTTTTCATAGCTTCATCTACATTGTTTCTCATTTCTAATATCTTCCATGCTGTAACCTAATCACCCTCATAATGCCTTTCCCATGGCTATCAGGATAGTCCTTAATCTCTTTAGCAAATACAGTATTTCAGAGATTAAAGCTGTGATATACTGCGAGAAATTATTTTTGGTTACCAATTATTTTTATACATAATGTCAAGTGTGACATCATAATATAACATGTTATTTCTTATAAATATGTAGTAAATTATAGAAAACATGTTTATCCAAGAGAACCAAATTCACACAATTGCTATGTCAAAAAAAATCTTATTTCTCATTCTTTCTGCCCTCTCTTTTCCCTAAAAGTCAGGTAATAAATATGATATAGTTGTACATATATTATCATATAGCACATATTTCCCTATTCATATAGTGTTGTGAAACAATACACACATTGCTTAGACTAGAGAAAATTCATGGAGAAAATAAAGTGAAGAATGATATGCTTCAAAATGAATTCAGTCTCTGTTCCTTCATTGGTGGTGGGTATCTTTTATTTCCTATGAGTTCTCCCAGATCCTTGCCTTCCTGATCATTAAGAGTTAATTCACTAATAGCTGATTGTCATACATTATTGTTAATGTGTACAAAATTCTGGTTCTGCTCACTTTGCTTTGTATCACTGCACACATGTCTTTCAGAGATTTTTTGTGATCATCTTATTTGTCATCTCTTATGGCATAATAATATTCCACAATAATCATAACTTGTTCAGCTATTCCTCAATTCATGGATGTCCCTTCAGTTTCCAATTCTTTACCACCACAAAAGAGCTACAATAAATATTTTAGAACATATACTTTTTTTCTTTTGCTTTGAATGCCTTAGAAAATATTCCTGAGAGTGGTGTTAGTGGATCAAAAGGTGTCTATCTACAGTTTTATAACTCTTTGAATATAATTCTAGATTGCTCTCCAGAATGTTTGGATCAGTTCACAGTTACACTAACAATGTATTAGTGTCACTATTATTCTGCATTCCATCCAACATTTGTCATTGTCCCTTTCTATCATTTCAGCCAATGTCATAGGTGCAAGATATCTGAGTTGTTTTGATTTATATTTCTCTAATCAGTAAGTATTTAGAGCATTTTTTCATAATTTAACATATATCTAGCTTCAATTTCTTCACCTGAAAACTCTATTCATACCTTTTGAGAAGTCATCAATTGGGAATGGTTCATATTCTTATATATTTGACAAAGTTCTCTAAATATTTTAGAGTTCAGACCTCTACCGAGAAACTGTCTATAAAATGCTTTTTCCCCCACCAACTCATTGCTTTCCTTCTAATATTGCATGATTTGTCTTATACAAAAAATTAATTTAATACATTCAAAATAATTCATTTTACATTTCACAATGCTTTCTGGCATTTAATTTTTTTTTTTATAAATTATCCCCCTATTCGTAAATCTGATAGGCAATGTGTTTCCTGTTCTTTTCATTTGTTTATATTATTTCTCTTTATACCCAAGTCATGTTTACCAAATTAATTCTTATTCCAAAAATTTGAATCTTTACCTTTATCGAACACAAGGTTACTATAATATTTTGTAACTGTTTGGGTTTTATCTATTCTATTCCCCTGATTACTTTTCTCTTTCTTCACCAGGTCAAAATAGTTTTGATAATTACTACTTTATACTACAGTTTAAAATCTAGTACTGCTAGACTTCATTCCTTACCACTTTTTTCCAATTATTTCCTTTGGAATTCTTCACCTTTTGTTCTTCCAAATTAATTTTATTATTTTTCTAGTTTAATAAAATAATGTTTTGGTAATTTAATTGGGATGGTATTGAATAAGTAGATCATTTAAGTAGGCTTGTTATTTGAATTATATTGGCTTCACCACCCATGAGCAATTAATACTACTTTAATTATTTAAATCTGACTTAATTTGCATGGAAATGTTTTATAATTATGTTTATGTAGTTTATGGATTTTTTGAGAAGATATACCCCAAGGTTTTTTATTCTCTCTGTTTTTATAAATCACTCTTTCTTTGAGGGAGAAGACCTCTCTCTTCCATAAGTCAAAATCATCTATGATCATTGAAAAATAAATTTGTTCTACTTTATCATTAGTTTTTAATGAGACATATAAAAAGGAACATAGGATCCAAAAAATTGTTCAGTACTGTTAAGGAAAAAGTCAAAGGGTGAAGCTGAGTAGCTTAGTGGATTGATAGCCAGTCCTAGAGACGGAAGGTCCTAGGTTCAAATCTGACCTCAGACACTTCCCAGCTGTGTGACCCTGGGCAAGTCACTTGACCCCCATTGCCTACCCTTACCACTCTTCTGCCTTGGAACCAATACACAGTATTGACTCCAAGATGGAAGGTAAGGGTTTAAAAAAAAAGGAAGAAGTCAAAATCCAAGAATAAATCATGGAAAAAAACTTTCTCTGTAGATCATGGTCCCAAAGATATACAGATGGGATAGAGCTTAGAAACCATGCAGCCCAGGTCCCTGAATTTTACATATGTGGAAACTAAAGCCCAGGGAAGTGAAATGACAGGACAAAGAGATCTTTTATATTGTTTTGTGTATAGATAGAATTATGTTTAGTCCTAGATATTTATTGCTCTGTCATTTCATTTATTTTTATTTTAATAACAAATTTCCACATAAGTTTTCTGAAGTTATGTTATCCAAATTCTCTCTTCCTTCTTCCCTCCTCACTCCCAGAGCTGGCAAGCAATTCAGTTTGCGTTATACATGTATTATCACACACACACAAAAAACATATTTCCATATTATTAAGTTTTGTAAGTGAGTAATCTTATAAAGCCAAAATCCCCAAACAGATACCCAAATAAGTATTAAATCATATGTTTTTATCTGCTTTCCTACTCTTACAGTTCTTTCTCTGGAGATGGATAACATTCTTTTTTATAAGTCGCTCAGAATTATCCTGGATCACTGTATTGCTATTAATAGTAAAATCTGTCATATTCGATCATTCCTCAATATTACTATTCCTATGTACAATGTTTTCTTGGTTCAGCTTATTTCACTCTGCATCAGTTCATGGAGGTCTTTCCAGTTCTTTCTGAATTCCTCCTGTTCATCATTCCTTATAGCACAATAGTATTCCATCACCATCATATACAATTTGCAATCATTCCCCCAATTAAGGGACATCCCTTTAGTTTCTGAAAATCCAGGTTCAGTACTCCATCCACTGTGCTATAAAGCACATATATGTCCATATTTGTAGGTATGTACACATAGACATATGTGTATACATATGCAATATACATATCTTGTTCATTTGTTGTTTGGTCATTCCAATCATGTCTGACTACTCATAACCTCATTTAGGGTTTTCTTTTTTTTTTTTAAACCCTTAATTTCTGTGTATTGGCTCCTAGGTGGAAGAGTGGTAAGGGTGGGAAATGAGGGTCAAGTGACTTGTCCAGGGTCACACAGCTGAGAAGTGTCTGAGGCCAGATTTGAACCTAGGACCTCCTGTCTCTAGGCCTGACTCTCAATCCACTGAGCTACCCGGCTGCCCCCCTCATTTAGGGTTTTCTTGACAAAGATATTGGAGCAATTTGCCATTTCCTTTTCCATATTTATATATTGCAAATAGAGAGAGGTCCAGAATTGAATCTGGGGTGAACAAATTTGATTATTTTTATAAAGAATAAAATTATTTTAATGTTTCCTAAATTCTTATTCTAAATTTACAACATAAAATTTATAGGCAAAATACAAAGAAAAGATCTAAATTGAGGAACCCAGAATGGCTTGATCACAATCACGAGCTAATCCCTTACTCTGGGTGGTTGTAGTTGGGGGTCGAACAATAAACAAGAGCTCACTATAGCCTTTCCAGAGGCTCTTAGGTCCAATGAGCCTTCACCCAGCATTCACGGGGTGAAAATCATTTGCTTCCATAAACGATAATACAAAAAGGAATGAACCCCTTCTTCCCCTCAAGAATCTTACATTGGTCTAAAGCAGTGATGGGCAAACTGCAGCCCCTGAAATATTCTATCTGGTCCCCAGGTGACATTATTCCTAATCTGATGAATACAATGGGTAGGATACAACACAATGAAACTTCAAAAGAGTTGCCTTAGAAACAGACTGACAGATGAGCATTTCCTTTCCTTTGGCCCCCTCTTTAAAAAGTTTACCCATCACTGGTCTAATGTATACCATTTACAGAGATAAGCTCTGTCTATAGCAACATCTTCCAGCAAGAAGAAAGATTCCTTGGAGGATCCTGTATGGAAACTCAGCATTCTAGGAGAGAGATGGGAGCTGTTGGAGGAGGGAAGATCCAAATATAATTCAAGGCTGAGTTCAGAAAGAGAACTAGTTCCAGATTCTTAGACCCCAGTCACTGAGGGGGGAGGTCTTGCCTCATGTTGAGATCCTGTCCACCACAGAGAGATATAATCCCGATGGACTGGTATGGCAGGGGCACAGTGTAGAAAACGGGGAATTCCAGGTTTTTGTCCTAGCCTGCTACCAATTTGCAGCAAATATATTAGTGAGTCAATGAACCCCCTTCTCTCTTCTCTGGACCTCTTCATCTTCCTCATCCCTAAAAAGGGGTCGAATGAATGATTCCTTTAAAATCAGACTTCTCAGAAATGCTAGTCTCCTATTCATTCTGAGAAAGAAAAAATCAAATCTCATCAAATTGCACTTGAAAAATTGGAGCTTTGTCCTCCAGATTTGCCAACTGGGCCCAAACTCCCAGTAAAAAGGCTGCTTACATTCAGAAGTAGACTTTTTCATTGGATTATTTTGTTCATTACCTATGATCAATTCTTAATACATTTTTGAAGGGAGATTTTAAGTTACTATATTTTTTCATATCTTTTTTCTTTATCTTATTTTTTTTATTCTTCAGTTCTGAGAAAGCATCATTTTATCTTTGCCCACATCCTTTATTTCCTGGAAGGTTGCCATTGTCAGAGGTAGGTCTATGAGGTTAAATGAGGCAAGATTATACAACAAACATTGGATTTGAACTCAGGTTTTCTGATGCTAAATCTAATAGTTTTGTTCTGTTTTGTTTTGCTTTCCTATCTGTCCTCTTGTTCTTGAGCATATGATCATAACCTAAGCAACATGCTCTCCGTTTCCAGATGTTATTGAATGCCCTAATTGTCAAAGGAGCAGCTATAAGACTATGTTAATTGGCAGTTCCATTTATTAACAAAATAAATACCCTAATGGCATCGATGCTTCAAAATGTTGATTGATATATAGTATTCCCAATTTGTATCCAATAGATTTACTAATTTTCCATTTAAGAAAAAAATAAAGGAAGTAAGAGGAAGAAAATATCTCAATTTAAATTGATATTTTTAAAAAAGAGAATTTTTGACCAGAGGGAAAATAAAATTAAAAATTTTGTATTATGCTGAAAATGTTTTACATAATGAAACAGCCTGACCTTGGTGTTTTTTTGTAAATCCCTGGAATTTAGTGTTGAATTTAATTGAACTACAAAATAAAAATAATTAAGTCAATTTAAGAAAAGAGAATTTAATTAGAGGATGATTATTTTCCAAGTTATGGTCTGGAAAGACACTACATCATGCTCCAAACATTTAGCAAGCAAGTTCTATCTTTTTAGGGTTTGTAGCAGGATTAAGACAAAGAGCTTTATTAAAAATAAATATTTATATCTTTTTATATTAACTAATTTCTTCCCATTATTCCTCTAGCTGCTACTCCAATAAAGCCATCTCATATAGTGCATAATACATTTTTTAAAAAGAAGGAAATAAAATAGATAAAGGTATTGCAAAAGCCTAAAAATATGTACAATGTTTCCTCCCTGTATTCCTCTCACTGCTACAGAAGAGTGAGTTGGAGATAGCTCCTTCTGGCTTTTCTTTTGGAGTCAGATTTTTCTTTGTAATTTCACATTAAATTTTGATTGATTTTTATAATTATTAATTGTACAATAATTAATTGATCTTTTCCTTTTACCTTGTAATCATCATTTCATTGTTTTCTTGACTCTACTGACTTCACTCTGCATAAGTTCATATAAATTCTTCCATGCTTCTCTATTTTTTCAGACATTTGTTACAGTACAGTAATATCCTATTACATCTGTGTACCACAATTTGTTTGGCCATTTCTCTATTGGTAATTAATGATTTTGTTCTCAATTCTTTGCTACCACAAAAAAAAAAAACCAATAGTCCTACATTAAATGTTTTGGTACATGAAATAATTTTTTTCTTATCAATGCTCTTCTTTGAACTTAAGTTTACTGTTGGAATCTCTGAGAACAAGAGTATAGACATTTCAGTAGCTCTACTTGCATAATTCTGAATTATTTTCCAAAAGGGTTTTCTCTCATTCCCTGCAAACTGGAAAAGATGGCAAAGAATGGAAATAGTTAAGGTTGAAGGAATAGTGGAAAAATAGGCACATTGGTGCAGTGTTGGTGGAGCTACTAATCAGTAAAATCATTTGGGAAGGCAGTTGTGCAAATATAGAAATTAAAATACTCATGTCCTTGATCTAAATATTGCTAGTAGACTTATATGGAAAGGAGGTCATTCATTAATAGGGAGATAATTCACACATAGACTGAAATATAGTACTCCAGTTTGAGAAAAAATGTAAGCAAAGTAGGTACTTATCAATTAGGGAATGGATAAAAAATTATGGTATATAAATGTAATAGAAAATTCATGTGCCATAATAAAGATTATGATGAATGAAGAGAAGCATGGAAAGTGCTTATATGAACTGACTTAGAGTGAAATAAGTGGAACAAAGAATTCAATAAACACAATGATGCCAATAATGTAAGTAGAAAGAACATATACATACATGTACATAACTAAAGGTGAAAAATTGAAAAACTATGAAAAGAATTAGCAAGACTCAAAAGAAAAAAAAAAGGATAAAGCACTCCTCCCCGAACCCTTTGCAGAGATGAGCGATCCATAAATATTGTACATTGCACATATTTTTGGAGTTTTCCAGTGTACTGACAAATTATGCTAGTTATTTCCTCATCTTTTCTGTCTTTAAAAACGTATTTTTATATGGAATGGCCTTCTGGCAGAAGAACATGTCAGGAAATGGAGAATATACTAATATATAAATGCATCAATAAAATAATTTTTAAAAGATGAAAGGACCCCATAACAGAAAAATAAAATGAACAAACCACCGAAGAACTCCCTAAGTAAAAGATCCCAGGATCAGATGGATTCACAAGTGATTCTACGAAATATTCATAAAACAACTAACTCTATTACTACAGACACTATTTGAAAAATAGAGGAAGAGGGAATCCTTCCAAACTTTTTATAACACAAATATGGTACTGATACCTAAATCAGGAATATCTAAAACAGGGAAAGAAAATTATATACTAATTTCCCTGATGTACATTGATGCAAAAAATCATATATATAATATTAGCCAGGAGATTATGGCATTATATCACAAGAATCATATACCATGATCAAGTGAATTTTATTCCATGAATGCATTGATGGTTCAACATTAGGAAAGTCATCAATGTAATTTATTATATTGGTAACAAAACCAACAGGAATCATATGATTATTTTTAATAGATGCAAGGGGGGGAAAGCACATGACAAAATATAAGACTCATTCCTTATAAAAACAGAAAACACTAGAATTAATGTAACCTTCCTTAATGTGAGAAATGGCATCATTCTAAAACTAACAACAAGCATTATCTAAAATGGTTATAAAGTGATTCCCATTATCACCAGTATTATTTAATATCATACCAGAAATGCTCACTGTCACAATAAGAGCAGAAAAGAAACAAAGTTATCATTATAGATGCTATGATGGTATGCCTAGAAAATAGCAGTAATTCAACCAAAAAACTATTAGGAATAATTAATAACATTAGCAAAGTCACAGGATACAAAATAAACTCATATAAATCATTAATATTTCTATTTACCACCAACAAAGTATAGCAGCAAGAGGTAGAAAAGAAAATAACATTCAAAATAACTCTAGGCAATATTAAACACCTGGTGGTATGCCTACCAAGACAAATCCAGCAACCATATGAACACAATTACAAAACACTCTTCACACATAAGTCAAACCTAAACAACTGGAAAAAATTAATTGCTCATGTATAGGTCAAATATAATGAAAATGATAACCCTACCGAAATTAAATTACTTATTTAATGCCATCACAATCAAACTACCCCAAAATTATTTTGAACTAAATACTAATTACTTAGTATTTAGTATTTAGAACTAAAACAATTAACAACAGTTTATCTGGAAGAAAAAAAAGGCCAAGCATATCAAGGGAATTAAAGGGAAAAAATATGAAGGAAGGAAATGTAGCTGTAAATCTCAATCTATGCTATTAAGTGGTAATCACCAAAATAATTTGGTACTGGCTAAGAAATAGAGTAATAGATCAATGGAATAGATTAGGTAATCAACATATGGAAGTTAATGTACATATCAACTTAGTATTCCAGAAACCCCAAAATCCAAGTTTCTGAGGAATGAACTCATTATTTGGCAAAAAAAAAAAATGATGGGGAAAATGGAAAATAGTATGGCACAAACAAGGCATAGACTAACATCTCACCCCATACACCATGACTAAGTCAAAATGGTACTTGATATCGAAATAGTGACAATAAACAAATTAGGGGAACATGGAAAATTTACCTGTCAAATTTATGGATAAAGGAAGAATTTATGACCAAACTAGACATAGAGAATTTTGCAAAAAAAATGAAATGAATAATTTTGATTATATTAAATTTTAAAAGATTTTATACAAATAAAACAAATGCAACCCATATTAGAAAGGAAACAACAGATTTGGGAAATAAATAGCAAGTTTCTCTGACAAAAGCCTAATTTCTCAAATATATAAAGAAGCGAATTAAATTTTTCAGAATACAAAACATTCCCCTAGTGAAAAATGGTTAAAGGATATGAACAGGCGGTTTTCAGAAGAAGAAATTAAAACTATCCATAGTCATTAAAAAATGCTCTAGATCACTATTGCTTAGAGAAATACAAATAAAAACAACTTGGAGACCACTTCACACCTATCAGATTGGCTAATATGACCCAAAAGAAAAATGATAAATGTTAGGATGTGGGAAAATTGAGACCCTAATGGTGGAATTATGACTGATATGATCGTTCTGGTGATCAATATGGAACCCACCAATACCACTAGTGGGTCTGTAACCCAAATAGAGTAGAGATAAAGGAAAAGGACCAGCCTGTATCACAATATTTTAGCAGTTCTTTTTGTAGTGGAAAATAATTGGAAACTGAAAGGTTGTTCATCACTTAGGGACTAAAGTTGTAGTGTATAGTTATAATGGAATACTATTGTACCATAACAAATGATTATCAGGATGAGTTCAAAGGGGAAAAACAAACCTAGAAAGACTTATATGAGCTGATGCAAAGTGAAGTGAGCAGAATCAGGAGAACAATGTTTACATTAGCCGAAATATTTTACATTGATCCACTGTGAAGAACTAAAGTATTAACAGCAAAGCAAAGCTTCCAAGATAACTACAAGTGACACAAAGAAAGGACTGTTGGAATCTGAGGCAGATCAAAGCATGCCATCTTCCACTTTATTTCCTTCACAAGATGTTTGTTGTTTGTGTGATACTTGTCTTTTATCATGACATCAGCAATATTAAATTAAATATTATATGCATTGCATTAAAGTATTAATACAACCTATCTCAGAATATTTACCTCCTTGGGGGCAGCTGGGTAGATCAATGGATTGAGATCCAGGCCTAGAGACTGGAGATCCTGGGTTCAAATCTGGTCTCAGACACCAGCCGTGTGACCCTGGGCAAGTCACTTGAGCCTCATTGCCTAGCCCTTACCACTCTTCTGCCTTGGAGCTAATACACAGTATTGACTCCAAGAAGGAAGGTAAAGGTTTAAAAACAAAGAATATTTACCTTCTAGATGAAATGGGGGAAGAAGGGAGAGGGAGAAAATCTGAATCCTAAAATGTCAAAATATATTTATCAAAAACTGTTTCTAAATATAACTTTAAAAAAAATTTTAATTAAAAAGATGAAAGGAAATTGATTATCTTAGAGCAGGCATTCCCAAAGATCATAACAGAGCTTTATGAGGGGAAAGAAGACTGTTGATTTGTGAGAAATGGAAAGAAAGGAGTAAGGAGTAGGAGTCAAATAAGTGGGCATAGATGATTACAGATAGGGATTCAAAACCCCTGGGATAAAAAAAGGTGTTGCTTTTTGTTTCTCATCTTCTAGATTGCCTTTCATTCCTATAGATTTACATGCCTACTTAATCCTTGTTTGGTTTCTTTGGTGAGATTTGCCATCAGAGATTCAAGATTATTTTTTGTTTTGTTTTCCTGCCAATTATTTCTGTCATACAAGCCAAACTCTACTCTCGTGATTATTCTTTCTCTCTTCAGTGATTTTGGAGTATCTTCCTGTGTTTCTGTGCTCTCCTGAGAATCCACAGTTGGAGTTATTTGTAGGATCTAGAACTCATTTTCTCTTGTTATCAGTTTTTTCCTTATTGTTTCATCTGCCTGTGTTCGAAAATTTTGAATGACTTTTCTTCCTCTTCAGATCTTTGGTAACTTGACTTTTTTCCCCTTTAGTACTTGCTGATTCTGCTCTCTTTCAGGGCAAGCCACCCAAGGGTTGGACATTAAAGTTATTTCAACCTCCACCTACATTGAGGAATTGACTTTTTTCTCACCTCAGTCTTTGCCTCACATGACTTTGAGAGAGAAAGAACAAAACTCATCTAAATGTCAGTCCTTTTTCTTTCAGGATGGTAGGGAAAAATGAAGGGGGAGGAGGCACTAATTTGCTCCAGTTCCTTCTTATTCCTTTATTCTCTGGCTAAGCACTTCATGAACACAAAGTGATGCTATGCTGCTACCCAAGGAAAAGCAAATCCTTCCTTTTCCTAGACCTTGATGGCTGTCATGAAGAATAGAGGGGGAGAATTGATGTCTACTGCTTGTTCTTCAATGGTAAAAAGGGGCAGGTGCACATGTGTGTTTACAAATGCTCACTACTAAATGAGGCAATTTACTAGGCATGGGGGTAGCAAAGAGAAAGTGAAGATAATCCCTGACTCCAAGGATATAATATTCTTTTGGGAATATAAAACCTACAAAGAGAGTAAAAATACAAAATCATTTAAGATCTAGGGGAAAGAAATCATTACTTAGGAGATTCTGAAAAGCTTCCTTTAGCCAATGGCCCAGGAACTAGGGATTCTCAGAAGCTAAGGCAAAGTTGGAGTGTATTGGAGTGTGTGCAAAGGTACAAAGATGGGTGTAATAAGGGAATAAAGCATGTGGATGGGGTTTGTGGGTCCCTAGGTCAGGAGGTGGGAAAGGAGGGTGAAATAGTGGAGGTAGGAGAGATGTAAGGGAATGGCTGAGTTTAGGGAAATATAGGACGATGAAGTATAATGAGTGGCAAGGCGGGAGGATGAGGTAGTTGGGCAGGCAGCTGCAGCCAGGAGACACAGACTGGGTACACAGGCTTGAGACAGAGGACACTAAAGGGAAACAGGCTGAACCCTCCAGGCAGGAAGGGCACTTCTACAGACAAAGGTTGGGGCCAGCCAGAAATGGCTTGAAACTAACTAGAGGGCTTTCTAGTCAGTTTCTCAGGTTCACACAGACAGTCTCAAGGCTCCTCCCTGTCTGTGAAATAGACGGGCTTCTCAGAGGAAGTCTAGAGATCACCACTTCCTCCAAGATGGATGCCTCCAGCTCCCCTCAGGAACCAAAGAGAAACAATTTTCAGGGTTGATTATAAAGGACAGAGGGATGCAATGTTTCTCTAACAACTGCCTAGGGACAAGCTTCAGGTGGGGGAGGGACACAGGAATGGGAGACTGAGAAAGAGCCTGCTCCCACTCAGCCCCGGGAGGCTTTGTTGCCTTTAAGGTTAGGAAAGTTATACACAATGAATCAGGAGATAATTTGTATCAAGAGTCAGCCCTACTTGTCTATGGGGGAAACTAAGTCTTCAAAGTTTGATTGCTACCACCCAAATCCACCCTTCTCCCAAAACCCACAGGAAATCAGGAAAGGAAATGGGGAATGAAATAGGGAAGGTCAGGGAGAACCAGAGGAATTAGCTAAGCTACAAAATCTCAAGAGAAAAGCACAGATTCAAGGCCAGGTTTCAGCCCAAAGGCCGAGCTCAGTTGCACCCTCCGCTCTGTCCAAGCCTCAGGGATCAACTGCCCTTAGGGTTCTAAGCCCTCTTAACTGCCAGAAATTCTGCAGTTAGCATTTTTGCAGGGTTGATTGCACCTCTGCACTACATGGGATATGGATGGGTGAATTTGGACAGCCTCAGTTTTTTTTCCAATTTGGGCAGAAAATGATGTGAGCAAAGTCAATAAAATGGTCAATAGCCAATAAACATTGTTTAAGTATTGATTATGTGCCAGGCACTCTGCTAAGCACTGAATACAGAAACCAACAGAATCAAAGACAAGGAACTTACAGTCTAGTGGAGGAATATAATACCCAAAAGGAAATTAGGTAATGGGGAAGGGAAGAAGCTGTGATACCTAGCAGAGAAGTCAATCAGAAATCTCAAAGTAGGACAGCCAGGTGAGAAATGAGAAGATGTCAGAGCTGAGCTGTCTCCCTCAATGGAAGTTTGGAGTTCATGACTCCACCCTCCAATCATAGAAGCAGACAACAGCCATAATTCTGAGGGAGAAGGTTGATGAGATCTTCCTAGCTGATGAGGTTATTCCAGAAATGAGCTTTCTGAGACATGGAGATGTCCCAAGGGAATGCAGCCAGGTAAGAAGTGAAGAGAGAAATGTATGAAAATCCTGGAAAGACCAGCTGGGGCCTGATTGTGGAGGTCTTTGAATGTCCAACTATGGATCTTTGATTTTCTCCTAGAAACCCATCTCTATCCAGGTAGGGATTTTTCAGAAGATTGTTTTGGATTAGGAATCAGAAAGAATTGAGTTCAGATTTTACCTTTTCTGTTCACTGGCTGGATGATCATGAATAAATCTCTAACCTCTCAGGCTCTAGCCTAATCTGAAAAACAGGAGATAATAGTATCTAGAGAGCACTTGCCTCCCAGGCTGTTGTAAATCACAATGAGATAATATAGAGAAAGCTCTTTACAGACCTTGAGGCATAAGATGAACCGCATTTATTAGAATAAGTCAGTCAATGAGCTTTCATTAAGTTCCTAATGTGTACAAATCACCATGGAAAGTAAGAGGGATGCAAAGACAGGCCAAACAAATTGCTTATCTCAAGGATCTTACACCTTTAAAATGGATATAGCATACAAGGAACTACATACAAACAACATGCATATAATTTTGTACACACACACACACACACACACACATACACATATAAGATAAAGAGGAGAGGAATTGTAATCATATTTAAAGGATGGGGAAAGGCTTTTTGTAGAAGGTGGGGATTTTGGCTGAGGCCTGAATGAAGCCAGGGTGGCTTGGAGGTGGATATGAAGAGAGAGAACATTTCAGGGATGGGAGACAGTAAAAGTTCCTAGAGATGAGATGGGGAGGGTTGTGAGTGTGAGGAACAGCCAGGAGGCCAGTGCCATTGACTCATAGAGAATGTGGGGCTAAGTAAGGCATAAGAAGATTGGAAAGTGGGAGAATGGGGCTCCGACTGCTAAAAAATGATAAAGTTGATCCTAGAAATAACGGGGAGCCAATGCAATTTGTTGAGGAGGGCTGTGTGTGGCATAGCCACCTATTCTTTAGGAACACTATTTTGGTGACTGAGTGGAGGAAGGAAAGGAGGAGAAACATTCCAAATGATCAAACAGACATTTGAAATGCGTGATGAAAACAGTACTTGTCATCCCTTGCAGAGGTTTTCCAATTCAGTTCAGCAATCAGTTATTTAGAGTTTACTATGTTCCAGAAAAAAAGGTTCAGTTAGCCTGGAAAAATCTACAGAGAGTCAGGCTTGGGATCAAGAAGACATGAATTTAAGCCCAACTGCTCCAGTTCCTTCTATTCCTTTATTCTCTGGCTGAGCACTCTGGAGCAAAGGTGTTGCCAATCTGAATCAAAAAAGAATTTCTTCCATCTACATTCTGTATCACAGTTAGAGAATATACCCATAACAATAATGATTTAAAAAATAAGAGCAACGTCAACAATCGAGCACTGGACTGGGCACAAGGAATCCAAAGACAAGTCAATGTTTATTAGCTATTTTAGCTCTTGGATTGGATCAGATGTAATTTTTAGATGTTGACAGCTGAGCCAGAGAATAGTTTTAGGTTGGGTTTCTCAAAGAATTTAGAATATGGTGAAGCACAGCATAATGATAATTGAACAAGGACTTTGCATTCAAATGAAGCAATGCTATTCAGAAATTAGTCCAGAGGGAATAAGAGAGAACCCTGTTGTTGGAAGAAATACTTTGGTCTGTGTGACAGAAGGAGGAAATCAAGGACTCCAAAAATTGAGTCCAAACCCCACTTGGCACTCACAACATCCTTCGGGCAGATTTAGTGCAAAGACCACTGTTTGGAAAAGAATCAGCACAGGACAAACTTATCACTTAAATAAATGGGGGGAAAGTAGAGCAGAATCACGGCAGAGTTGGCTGACCAGATGGACACAAGTGCCCGGTGGGTGCTGTACATCCTGTCTGTGAATGATCAGTAGAGAAAACCAACCAACAAAGCATGATTGCATGTACTGATACTTCAGATCCATTCCTCAAAAGCTTTTTAGAACAGCAGAAGATCCATCCTATGAGTGCATGTATGTAAGCATGTAAATGTTGTTGTACATATTTCTACACAGCCATCAAGGTTCAAATTTTCCAAATACTGCCTCTTGGCAATGGTTGAAACTAGCCTGTACCTGTGGTGTTTATCCATAGTTGCCTGCCTGGCATCTCCCAGAGACTGAGTGCCTTCCCAGATGGAAATGTTATTATTATTGTTTTTGTTTAATTATTTTTATCCCTCTCTTGTAACTAAAGTTCTTTGCCCAATGTCTGACACATAATAGCTATAAACAAATACTTGTTGACTAGTTGATTTAATGCCATTTGAGCCCCCTCTTCATTCCCCTTCCCTGCTTCTGATCCTGTCTCCATCTATCCATCTTCATCTTCTTCCTTCCATTTGCAGAATGAAGTTCCCTCCCATCAGGACCTAGATCAGGGCTTGACCTAGTTCAGAGACTCAATAACAATTTGTTAATGGATTGCCATAATGCTTCCCAATTTCATCTCTTCCCAAAATTTGTTCTGTTCCTAGACTCCCCTACTCTGACTTCTCTATATGCTAACTTTTCTAATGGTCTCTTTTTTGGGTGTGTCTACAAATAGATGCATGCTCTCCCCACCTTCTACCAGACCCTTGCATTTTTCTTCTATCCCATTTGCTCTCTCATGTGTCATGCTGTATCTCATGTTTTTACTTCCCACAAGAATAAATTCTCCTTAAAAGGAAATGCTATGTTTCATTTTCCATCTTGTTTCCCTAGCACAAAGTTTAGGGTCCTGCTCCTACCAGGCACTAAGATGTTTATAGGTTCTATATTTTTAAAAAAAGTTTACTGTCTTGAAATATATTTTCTCAAATATTCACATTATTGTAATGTATATAACCAAAAATTCTTTCATCCCAAAGTTTCAATCAATTATCCATACCCATTAATGGATAAGCTTCATCTTTATTCCAGGGCCAGATAAAACTCTTGGCCCAAAAGATTTTTAAAAAGAGATTTTGTGTTTGTAATTAAATATTAGCAAAGGGCTCTTTCTTCCTATTCATATTTTTCATGATTAAGGTGACACTTAGAATAGAAATCATGTGGTTGAAGAATATCAGTTATGGACATGTTAATCCATATAGCCAACACATTTCTTCTAAGTCATTACTTTATGAATGAAACTCAGTGGATTCATTGACCAGAGAACTTTTTTATTCCTGCCATGTTTCAGTCTGCTCAGGAACCAGAGTCAGTCACCCCTTCCCTTTGTGGGCCATGTTCATTCCTACAGCTCTTTTGGCTCCTTCAGTGTCCTACTACAGTTTAAAAACTGAAAGTACTCTCTACAAAATTATCAATCCTCCTTTAATTGCCACATCTAATGGCTTTTTTTCCTCAATCTTTAATTCTTCTAAACTGCTCTGAAGCCTTTGATTCTATCAGTAACCTTTTCCCTGTAATATTCTCTTTTCTCCATTGTTCTCTCCTGATTCTCCTCCTACCAATCTGAATGTTCCTTCTTAATATCCTTTGCTGGCCAAGTAATGGCTTCTAATGCTAGGTATACAACAAGAGTCTATTCTGGGCTCTTTTCTTCCTTTGTACTATTTTATTAGATGATCTTATGAATTCTATTGGATCGTAGATAAGGAATTTATAATTCACTATTTAGCCATTTTTTTGTCTAATAGAAAGCTTGTCAATAGTTAGACTGACCTCAGAGATGGTCCAGGGAAGCAGGAGACCACTATAAATATAGAAAAGTCTTAGATCCCAGCAAGTGCTTATTTTGGAACTCATCAGGCCTTGTTTTGGGTCCAGCCAAAGTTTGTGTTTTGGCTTTGCCCCAAATTGAATGTTTATATTTTGTAATGTAATTACATTTATTGAATGTTTACATTTATTGTAAACCTTACATCTTAAACAACCTTACCCAGACCCAGAAACTGTCCTTTGTTGGAAACTGCCAGTTGACTAGTCTTGGAAACCATTTTTGAACTCTGTAATAGAATTTCTACTTAAGTGACTTGCCCAAGTCACCTGCCTCATCACTTCCTAGCCATGTGACCTCAGGCATCTCAAATAATCTTTGATTGCTAAAAAACAATCCACTGGATCCATTAGAGAAGGATATGGCAAATCAATCCAGTATCCTTGCCAAGAAAACCCCATGAATAGCTCTGGTTCATTGGGTCACAAAAAGTTGGACACAACTGAAAAACATCAATATAATCTAAACCCCACAGAGACTCAAGAAGGAACCCCTCCTGTTTCTGATTGTCTTCTTTTCTGACATTAACTTTTATATAAGTTTTGTTGGGGATTTGTTCTCTACTATCATCTCATTGCAAATAATTCTAAAATTTAGTCCTAACCTCTCTTCTAACCTTCAGCCTCACAGCTCCAACTGCCTATTAGATATCACAAAGAGCAGACATCTTAAATTCATTTTGTCTAAAACTGAACTCATAAGCTCTCCTCCTAAATATTCTCTCACTCCTATTTTCTCTCCTGCCATAGTTGCCACTGTCCCCCCATGCTCCCAACATAGTGGCGATTTTTGCCTTGACTGTTCAATCTCTCTCATTCCCCATATTCAAGCTGCTCATTTCTGCTGTTTTTACTTTGGTAACATCTCTCCTGTATGCCCCCTTCTCTCCTCTGACCCTGTCCAACCCTCGTTCAGGCTCTCATCACTTCAAAACTGTACTACTATGTAAAAACAAGATAGATGGAGGGAAACCTCAGAGGGAAGAAACCAACATTAGCCCTAACTCTAACCCTGGAAAGGCTTCTTAGACAAAATGAGATTTCAGGCAAAATTGGAAGGAAATGAGAGAATCCAGGAAGAGAAAGGAGAATATCCAAGGCCAGGGTGTGTCCAGTGATAATGCATAGAGCCAGTTTATGTATTATCTTGTTTGAATAATAGTAAGGAGGCCAGTGAATGACAGAGTTTGTGGAGAGGAGAATGTATAAGAAAACAAGAAATATAGGAATAGAATAGGAACATTCTCTTAGGAATATGGATATTCCTTTTTTAAAACCAATAACTTATGTATTAGAATCAATATTGTGTATTGGTTCCAAGGCAGATGAATAGTAAGGGCTAGGCAATGGGTAGAATATGGATGTGTGGATAAATGGGTTTAAATCCATATTAGATTGATGGGGAAAGGTCTAATGTAATCAGAGTATTCCTCCCTCAAGCAACAACTGGGCAAGGTACTTCCAAGCATTTCACAAATCATAACTTTCATAGAATTTCGTCATCTGATGTACTAAAGGGAGCACATTCTCTTAGGGAGCTCCAATGAGTCAGTAAAATCCAATGGCTACACCAAAGAAAAAATCAATTAAGTTTAACAGCTAACTGGCAAGAATATTCCACTAGCCCTGTAGGTCTGGGCACTCCATCCACTGGTGTCCCATCACTCACCAATATTTGACTAAAATGTGTGACTCCTTTCCATACATTCTTCCTAATCATTTATGAATTATGGACATGGAGTCCAGCCAATAGGTCAGGTGCTTTTTTCAGTTTATTTGGACATCACAAGGATGCTGTTGGAACTCCCAAGTAGCCTACTGGTCAACTGTGGTTCTCTCCATGTCACCTGTGAAGCCATATTCTTCATTGTTCAGATTTTTTTTCCTAATGGCATGTTTTATACTGCTTCTCTTTCTTTCTAATACTTAGCAGTCTGTTGTTATTAGCCATGAGCTTCTTCATGGCCCTTGGAGTGTTCTCAATTTTAATTTTTTAGCAATTGTAGTGTTGCATGAGTTGGAACTGCACAATAATTAGCAAATAAGCTAAAATAAGAAGCTACCAGGTGCATGTTGTTAATAGCACCCATCTGTGAGCCACTGGTGTAACTAATCCCCCACCTCCTCAAGTGAACTACTCTCATTGACTTTTTGGTTTATTTTCCTATCATGAATTATGAAGTGGCTTCCGAGACCAGTTCACTTCTCCTACCTAAAGTGTATTTCATTAAGATGTGTGGTCTGGGAACCCGTGTGGCTGGTGGGGACTTCGCTGACATGGTCAAAGGAGAATTATTCAATTAAACTCAAAAAGCATTCATGAATTGACCAATCCAAGCAAAATACTGTGCTAAGCACTTGATACTTATTTCACTTTGACATTCTCATATCCTCAAGAGTTGGAGCTAAAAGTCAAGGTCGGATGACTCCCAATAAATACATCTAATAGCTTCTTACTTTCCATTCAAACAACTAAGAAACATCCTTTCATTAGAGTTGATCAGCATGGTGAAGCCTTGTTAGCCTTCCTGTGGTCTGGATCCCATATTATCCAGGTCTTGTTATTCCAGTTATAATGGCAGAAAGTACCTTTCTCTTCCTACAAAGATCCTAGCCCTACTCATATAGAAAGATATAGATATAGATATACTTTAATGAGCAAAGAGTAGCTAGATAGTTAGAAAAACATCCTTAAATCTTTGTGTGTTTGTATTATAAGTCCTTAGATAAGTCTGAGTGGACTCTGCCAAGTCAAGGTCTGCCATATTGATAACATAGTAATTCAGTTGGGCTTAGTCCTAGCGTTGAGCAATGGAGGCACATTGAATGCTGACAACCTGATGCTATCTCTAACCAGTCGGCTTAAGAATAAAGGTAGTTGTTCATCCCAGATCCAGTACTTGGGCAGAAGTTTGGGGAAGGTTTTGAAAAATGCTGCCACTTTAATGTCAGAGCCTCCCCATTGTCCAAATAAGCTATGTCTCCCCATTTATATGATGTAGAAAGTGGGGGCAGTGCAGGGATGGTTGTGCCTTGAGTTACAATGGGACGAGGAATGTTTCTGGCCAGTTTTTGAGAAGAAGCTTGTGATAAACAAAATGTTTTCCTCATGGAATGAACCTGTAAAGTTCATCAACGAGTCCTAAGCAAGACTTCTTAGTCCTGGTTTGAAAGCGTAAGTGCTTGGGGGGGGGGGGGGGAGCATAGCTGACTGCCTGGCATGGACAGCCCTCCTTTATGGGAATGTCTGTATATGAATCAGTTTCAGACTATCAGCCCTGAATCCCCAAGTTCTGGAGGTACAAATGAAAGGTCACATTTAGAGGCCACTTCAAGGTTTAAAATGCACTTTCCATATATTGTTTCATTTGATATTTACAACATCCAGGTAAGGCAAGTATTAACCCCATTTTTCATATAAGTAAACTGAGTCCTAGACTAAGCAATGGGGGGCCATCAGGTGACTCACTGGATTGGAGAGTAAGCCTATAAATGGGAGGTCCTAGGTTCAAATTTGACCTTAGCGTCTTCCTAGCTATGTCAACCCTGGGCAAGTCACTTAAGTCCCATCACCTACCCCTTACTATTCTTCTGCCTTTGATCAAATACACAGTATTGATTCTAAGTTGGAGGTAAGGGTTCTTTTTTTTTTAAGATTATGTGATGTTGGGCCCTTTCTTCTATCAAGTGACAAATTTGGATTTGTGAGAATTAAAATTAATATACAAATACTCCAAGTATTATATTTATAAAGTTCACTAATACTAACTTGAAGCAAAGGAAAATAAAAACTAGAGAGCTCACCCGGCCACGCACATATGCAGGAAAAGAGAGAGAGCGAGGAGGCAGAGTTCCACAGAATTATACACAAACAGCGTAAGCATGCAAGGTGGGGATGAAGGAGGAAAGGGATGCTGGGAGATGTAGTCCAAGGGTTCAAGATTTTGTAATTATACAGATTGCTTGATCTCTGAAGCCTATTCCTGTGACTATACTGAACATCTCCAATGATAATGGCAATACTCTACATTAAGTATGAGATGAGCTACTTTAGCTTGCTTCCCTATTGTGTGTTAATCATGAAGATGACTGTAACAAATACTTTCACCTAGAATGAGAATGACTAGATGAAGAAAATAGCTTCTGGAAGTACCTCAAACCTTGGGAAGAGAAGCTTGAACAAGTGAGGGACAGCTCGGTTTGGGACTCTAAACACTGCTGAAACCATTACATTTCAAAGGCATGTTTGCTCGCTGAGCATACCAATGGAACTAAAACCATAATATGGTACCTAGGACAAGTTTTTATCCTTCTAATATGTTGTTTGTATGGAAATTATTATATGGTGGGGCATTCTTTCTTCCTCTTCAGTAGCATTTGCTCTTCTGATTTCAACAGTGTCCATTTCAAAAATCCAATTTTCTAAAGGTTTCCAACGGAATGAGTTTCAGCATTCAAGTCGACATCTTAATTAGATCCTTGTGGGGATTCCAACCCAACCATATGTTGGGTTTATTTTCAGGAAAGGATCACTTGGAAATTTGAAGTTGGGGAAATTATGTGGGCCCTTAGAAGCAGAAAAGCATATTGAAGTGTCTCGCCCCCCTCAAATCCACGCTTGCATTGTATATGCTTTTGAGTTAATGTAACAACTCTTAAATTTCAGAATTAGCATTTTAAAAAAGTCGGTCTGTTCCTGACTTAGCCACTGCCTTTCTTGACTTGTTTGGCAATCACCAAGCATTTATTTGTTACTGACCACTAGGAAATAAAGACATTAGGGGAACAGCCCTTACCTTCAGGGAGCTGACTTTCAGCTCTCATTTTCTTTGATGCATCCTCCCACCCCCAAAGAAAACTCAATTTATTTCCTGACTGCTAGTTCCAATTTCTTTTGACTTCTCCCAGATTCTTTTCTCTGGTTTATATCTTCCCAATGTCCCTTCCTTTTTTTACATTACTTATTCAATAAGGAGGCAAATATTTTAGAAATTGAAGAGAACAGACAACAAGGTTAAGAGCATGGAATTATAGTAGAAAGATTGTTAAATCTTATCGGTAAAGTGGATAACCAAAAGCTCAGGAATGCTGGGCACACGGAATTTTCAAGGATAAAAAAGGACCCACTGGAAAGCTATTTAAAAAACAAACATCCATTCAGAGACTTTTGAGACCATCCTTTGGTTTACAGAGATGAGCAGCTTACTTTCCCAAGGATGGTAAATTCAAAGTTCAAGAGTGATCTCTAAATGGCAAAATTCCAGTTTGGGAATCACTATGGTTCAGACTGGGGATGCTGAAGGAGTCACTTAGCCCAGTTTTTTATATTATCCTAAGTAAATGGCACAAACATTTTGAAAATGAAGAGATAACCTAAATTCAAGGTTAAGCCAAACCAAGTCGCTCCTTGTTCCTGTCTTGCATTTTTATTGAACTTGTTTTTCTCTCTCAAGTTCTTTTAGGACCTGAGTCTCTAACCCACATTCAGACACTTCATTGCTCTGACTAAACATCTAAAAGGTGTCAGATACATTTAGTGCTGAGGAAGAGGTTATATTTAGTCAAATATATGTTTGAGTCAAAATCACCTGGGTGACCTTGGGCTTCATATGCAATAGGAAAAAATGGGAATTCCATTGCTAAATCTGTTAATCTTCCTGGCATCATTCAGGGCCAGAGAAAAGGCCCCTTTGGGCAATGTCTTCCCTGTGATATTTACCCAGAAACATGCAGGAGCACCTCTGTATTCACTCTCCTGACCTGCTGAAGTTCTTTCTCCCTCCCCCTCAGTTCTATCTATACCCACATTAGTCAAGGTGCAAGCTAAATCCGTTCTTCGTCATGGCTTACTTTTCCACACAGCAGACCATGGCTCTGTGAACCTTAAAGCCTATGAAGCACCTCTGTGTGCTCTCTGGGCAGGAACGTGATGGAGCCAGTTCATACCGGTTCATGAGAGCTTATTGTTGACTTCTCAGTGCAAGCACGTCAGTCAAATCCAATAGTCAAGTCTAACAGGGTACAGAAGGTTCCCTATCCATGTATCCCCAGCTCTGCCAAGCAGGAAGAGCAGAATCTCTTCTTGGCACGTATAACCTGGTGCTCAAATTCAACATTGCTTTTTTTTCTATTTATATTCCATGGCCATCATGCACATGTTCCTTCTTTGGTGACTCGCCTAAGTTACATGTTCATATAAGTTCTCCCCTAATTGTGTGTTTTCTTCATATTCACTTCTTATAGGGCAGAACCATAGCAGCTCCTCAGAAAGAGTCACCATTTGTGATCTGCCTCCAGGGAAGTCATAGCTATCTCCACTGAAATAATAGATTACCGAGCTATTATGAGCCCATGATGCAGACAGAGATAGAAATAATCCATCTTCCCAAAGTTGTGGTGACTTTTCATCCTCTACTAATTGTAACTTTGGACCGAGCCAGAGTCATGGGGTCTCCCACTTGTTTGTCATACACACAAGACGTTGACAGTGATATCTGAAATCCCATATGAAATGGAACTGAAATAAAGATTTTATCTAAACCCGCCAGACTTATGGAGGTTATCCATTAGCTGAGTACACATTTAATGGGTTTTATGAGGAAAATATAAAGAGATTTTAGTCCTGCCACCTGATTTATTGAACTTCTCCCTCTCTGTGAAGGAATTATTTTTGTTTTTTATTTTTTCTCATTCTTATAGACTAGAATTATAATTTTATATTTTCTATGGAAAGTTTTCCATAGAATTCATTTAGTCAAATCCCATCTTTTTTTAAATGAGGAAACCGAAACAAAATGAATAGAAATAATTGGCTGAAGGTTTCAGAGCTGTTTAATGACAAGGCCAAATTCAAGAGAGAAGTCTCCTAATTCCAGGCCACTACTCTTTTGACCACACAAGATTATGTCTGGGGTGACTCATAGTTCTAAAGAACAATGGGGCTGGGTCCCTAAAGTCCCTTCGGATTTCATGATGTGGCAGTGAGCCTAGAACCTCAAGCACTAGACCAGCAGAATGCAGGCTTGGTCTAGCAGAGACCATCAGGTTTGAGAGGCTTGATTGTGGGTTGTACACATCAATCACCTGAAGACCAGCTTAGCTAAGGAATGAGGGGCACCTCCTCAGGCTGCCCACAGGGGAGTGAGGAGTTCTTTGGTCCTGATCACTTTCTACAGCTGTTGACTTCTTAGTGAACAGGTTGAGGTCCACATTTGGGAGACAATCACAGTGAGGAAATCATTGTGCTCCTTGAGTAGTATAGTTGGAGCTGAAGGAGCAATTGTCTATAAGAAACGAGAGGTTATACTAAATATTGTTTTTGTTCTGAGCTAAAGAAAATGATTTAATAGAAAATTCAATGGAAAGAACACTGACTTTAGCGTCATTGGAACAAAATCCATTAAACATAATTACTACCTGCATGAGCAATGTGATGAACTTCCTGTGTAATCTTGGACAAGTCATTTCACATCCTTGGTACACAGTTTCCTTGCCTGTCAAATCAAGTCAATAGGTATTTATTAAGTACCTACTCTGGGCTAGGAAAGAAAAAAATGTTCCCATTTTAAAGAAGTTCAGTAGAATGGTAGAAAGAACATGCAAACAATGATGACTAAAAAAGATATATTCAGGATAAATTGGGCCCACCAGGCGATGCAATGGATAGAGCAGTGGGTTTAGAGGCAGAAAGGCTTATCTTCCAGAGTTTGAATCTGGAATCAGACTCTTACTAGCTTGGTGACCCTAGACAAGTCACTTAACATTTGTTTACCCCAGTTTCCTTATCCATAAGATGATCTAGAGAAGGAAATGGTAACCCACTCTAATACATTACCAAGAAAACCCCAAATGAGGTAAAAAAGAGTTGGATGAAACTGGAAGACAACTCAACAACAAATTGGAAATAACCTGGGGGTAGGGAGGAAAGAATTAACATTAAGGAAGATTGAGAAAGGATTCTTACAGGAAGCCAAGAAAATCATGGGATGAGAAGAGAGAATTCCAAACCTGAGGGACAGCTGGTGGAAATGCACAAAGTATGGAGATGGAATGTCATGTGTCCAAGGGATATCAAGGAGGCCTGTGTCTCTGGGTTACAGAATGTGTGAAGGTTAATGAGGCAGGAAAAGAATGGAAATTCAAGAAAAATTGATTAAATTTAAGATGAAGGAGTAGAATCTGATGACTTCTGAGTGCCTTCAAGCTCCAGATCTAGGAGTTTATGAAATAAGAGAAAGCAATAAAATCTCCCAATAAAAATGAGAAAGAGGCTTGAATGACCCCTCACTTAACTTCTAGAGTAGCCAATATTTGGGGTAATTATGGCTGTGATCACTGTGTGCTGGGGTTGCTATCTAACACAGTGATTCCCAAAGTGGGCGCCACCGCCCCTGGTGGGTGCTGCATTGATACAGAGGAGCAGTGATGGCCACAGATGCATTTATCTTTCCTATTAATTGCTATTAAAATTTTAAAAAATCATTTCCAGGGGGCTAAGTAGTATTTTTTTCTGGAAAGGGGGCGGGAGGCCAAAAAAGTTTGGGAACCACTGACTACAGTTAGAGAAACATCCTCTATTTTTCCAACTTTTTACATGTCCTTTTTGTCTCAGGTTTACTAACTTGAAAATTCTAATTTTTTTGGTGAGAATTTGTTAATCTGTTACAAAATCCATTACCATTCAGAACTCAACATTGTGTGTCTACTATGTGCAAGGAATTATGTTTAGATTTAGAGAGATAAAGATTTTTTTAATGGTTCAGTCTCCAGTAACTTAACCCTAATTGCCTAGACCTTTCAGCTCGTTTACCTTAGAACTGATAGTGAAACAGAAGGTTAAGAGTTGTGGTTTTTTTAGTAGTTCAGTCTCTTCTCTCCAGATTTCAGCTCTGTTGGATAAGAGGCTATAATGATGAAATAATGTAAGGTAGAATATGATGAGGACCCTAACATGTTCTAGAAAGTGCTCTAGAGTAATAGGAAAAGAAGGGAACTTCTCAGCTACAGGATCAGGATCTCCTCTCAAGAGGAGAGGTTCCTGATCTGACACTCAAATAAAAAGGATTCCATAAAGCAGAGGGCAATGGAAAGAACACTGAAGACTTCTTTCAGTAAATAGATACAGAAAAAAAGAAGAGAGCATGTTCTATTTGGGTACAGTCTGGCTGTAATGGAGGTTGCTTTACCATCAGCCTTGAATGGAGACTAGAATTAGAGCATGACCAGCTTTAATTGCTATTGAGGAGGATGCATTTTATGCTGAAGGCAATGGGAGCTATTGAAGGCTTTTGTGCATGACAGAGAGAGATGGTTAGAGCTGTGCTTTAAGGAGGCTGTTTTTGCAGCTCTAAGGAGAATGTATTGGAGGTGAAGACTGAGGTGTTCCCATGCCAATCCAGATAGAGACAAAAAGAGTCTGACCTGGGCAGTAGCTATTGGACTAAAGAGGAAGGACTGATTTGATGAATATTGTCTAGGAAAATAAGGTCTCCTGCTCTTACATGATTGGATTCCTCTGTGTATTATGTTAGAACTTTGTTGGCATGACTTTGAGGAATTTGGCAATTTTCTGGAAGAGCTAGACAGATAAGAGCTAATCTCTTTTCATCCAGGTGACCTCTTATCTCCATTAACTTTGGCCTGTGTGAGTAAAAGAACAGGGAGATTGAGGAGCAAATGGCCACTACTTCCATTATTACTCTAATTTGGACAAAGAGACCTTTGTCAAAGCCTCTAATTACTGAAGTCTAAACCTGTGATTAAAAAAAATCACCAGCCAGAGAAACAGCCAATGCATCCATCCATCATCAGAGGGCAAAGATGAGGTGCCTAATCTCCATTAGACATGTTGTTTGATCACCTGCCAATATCAGGAGACAAATCAAGAGCAGAGACTTGGAAAGGGAAAATCCCTGCTCGGGGGTGGGCATGCTGCAAGATCAAATACTGATGCCTAGAGGAGGGCCGTGGAGGCCGTGCCCAACTATTTCCAGAGCGGTTCCCAAATGTGGACAGCGTAGCACTGGAGTGCGGTTGCATTGACTGCATTCCATTTTAGAGCAATGAGGAAACAAGATGGTCTTCATTTGCCAATTTCCTTCCGGGATATCGAATTTCCTTTATTTTCCAATAGTTACCTAGGTAATGGCGATAGGACTAATATAATTTAATATATTTAAAATATATATCTATATGAATATTATATAAAATAAAGAAAGGAATATGTATGTGTATGTATGTATACATATAAAGGAATCATGACTTTTGAAGAAAAATTACAGGAGATTAGGAAAGAGAAATAAAAATCATTCTAAAACCAAAAAGGCAAAAAGGGTTGTTCATCTACTTCAAGAAAATCTTCTCTGGCTACCTATTGACTGCCAAGTCAAATTCAATGTTATTTCTGTGGCAATATGAAGGCCTTGCAAAGCAAACAATATCTTCTGCTTGTCAGCCTCATATCAAAGTCCATCCTTCCCTGTGTTCTACCCTCTGGCTAAAATGAATTGTTTTCTTTCTCCTCCCACTCCTTCTACTATATGATGACTGTCTCCCCATTTCTTTGCCATTTGGCTCCTTAACCGAAATTTTCTATCCTTTTCCTTGTTTTTTTTTAATTTGTTTTTTTTTTTTTTCTGAAATTTCAGTCATTCTGTCAAGCTTAAACCCAATGCTGTACCTTCCATGAAGGTTTCCTTCTTTCAGTTCCCTTCCTAGCCATCTCTTCCTCTTGTTTCTAATGATGAAACCACAGCTTTCTCATGTGCTCCTCATTGAACTGAGAGGCTCCATTCATGTGTGTTTGTATTTGACTTCTCCATTAGATTATGAACTTTTTGAGAGCCATAGAAATGTTGGTATTCACCTCCCCACAACCACCTTCCTAACTACCATGTTTCAGTAGGTTTTAATATTTTTATTGAATAAATGAATAAGTATGAAAACTAATATCAAGACATGCAAATTAGAAAAAAGCCTTTAAATTAAAATATAATCTTTTAAAAAATCATTTTATTTGTTAATTTAAAAATATGTTCTATGTTTCCATGATTCATTTTCTCTTCTTCCTCTCTTCCCTCTCTTCTCCATGAGCCAACTAGAAATTGCGCTGGGTTGTACAAATGTTGTCACATGATACCTATTTCCATATTATTCAGAAATATAATCTTAAGGGACAATAATCATTGCATATTTACAAGAACCCCACTGATGCAATCCATCACTCTGAATCTCTGATCACACCCTCCTCAAGAAATGCGTGTAGCTCCCTATCTCTTCCCTGATCAGATACAAAAATCCTCCATGAGGCATAAAGTCCTTCATAAACTCACCCCAATCTCCCCCCCCCCAATCTGACCAGTTTTCTAATATCTTACTCCCCTTTGTGCATTCTTCTATCCAGTGACACTGGCCAGTTTAGTGTTCCAGGAACAAAATACTTCACCTGTCTTGGTTCAGGGCTTTAGATCCCACCTTCTACACAAAGTCCTTTCTTAACCGTTCTTAATTAAAATATATTCCCTCTTTATTTATTATTAGTTAATTATTTCCTATATATCATATCACAGTCATATATACAACTTTTTTACACAGATGTGTTTGCTTCTCATCTTCCCCTTTTGATTTTAAGCTCCCTGAGGGCAGGAACTATAGATTGTCTCTTTTTGTATAGCCAGTGCTTAGCAAAGTACCTCACACATCGTAAGCATTAATAAATGTTCATTGACCAACTGACCTTCTGGTCTTCCTTCTCTCTTTGTGCTTGTCTCACCTCAACAAAACCTAGTTTTCTGCTGTTAGAAGTTCCCAGTCCCTTCATCTCCAGGTCATCATCCTTGCTCTGGCCTCACTCTGTCCTTCAAGACCTTAACCATTTATTGAATATAATATTGGGGTCAAGCTAAAACCTCGCAGCTCTTGATCCTCTTCCTTGTTCTTTATCTTCCCATTTCTTTCCAATTCCTAATTACAGATGACTCCCACTATCCACCTTCTTGATTCTTACTCACCTGCTTATGAACAGTGCTGTAGGATTCATGCCATAGGGACTGAGTCCACTACAAATGTGTCATGTAAACCCAGCTGGGCCCTCCTTACTGAATGCCAATCCATTTACTCTTCCCTAATACACTCCCTAACACACTCCCCACAGCATCTGTTCCAAACCTTCTCTTCTCTTCTCAAGCCTCCTACACTATTCACTCCCTCCTCCCTCTCAACAAAAAGACCTTGCCAAATATTCTCTGAAAAAAATGAGGCCACCCATCATGAGTTCTCTCTGCACAGTTCTAAGTCTCAAATCCCCTGAACATCATTCCCCTGTTCATTCCTCATTTAAAGAAATTTCCAAGAAGAGGTGGCCCTTCTTAACAGTAAGGGCTCCTCAAATCATGACTGTGATCTCATCTCTTCCAGAAAATCATCCCTTCAAATTTATCCTCTCCCTTTATGATTTTCCCTTTTATCCCATTTTTATTGTTATTTTTACATTTTTATATCCTTTTTTTTGGAAATAAACTTATCCCCCTTCCCATACTGAGCAAGCCATTCCTTGGGATGATTTTTTTTATGGAAAGACATCATATTACTAAAGTAATTAACACATTAGTTAAGTTTTCCAGTGACTACAATATTACACACATACATACACACACACTCCCACCTCTGCAAAGTGGGGAGAAAGTTCATATTCTCATCGCTTCTCTCCAGATGAATGTGGTTATTATAATTATATAGCTTCTTTTTTTTAATTTTCATTTCCGTTGTTGTCTGCTCGAGTGTGGATAGATAGGTAGATAGACAGACAGACAGACAGATAGATAGATGGTGCTTTCCATACTCCTTTGAGTTTTTCATATTCATGATTTCAAAGAACATAGGACTATCCCATTATACACATGCTAGCTTGTTTAGCTAGTCTCCAATCAAGGGTGCATCTACTTTTATTTTCAGTTCTTGGCTTCCATAACAAGAAAAGCTACCAATAAGGTGGTGCACGATTGGCCTTTTTTTTTGTCTTTGCCCTCCTTGGTATGTGTGCCCAGCCTTGGATTCTCAGTCAAAGGGTAAGGGCATCTTTTTCACCTTCTTGACATAATTTCAACTAGTTCTCAAATACACAAGTTAACGTGTCTCTCTTTCCATAAGCCCTCCAGTATTGACTGTTCCCATCATGTATGCCACACTTTATTCAGACATTTCCAAATCAGTGGTGATTCCTTTGGTTTCTAGTTCACCAAACCCAACAAAAACCATGACTGGGATCTTTCTCTCTCTTTTTGATATAACTTTGATATACCTCCTTTTTGATATAAGTCTAGACATAAGATCTTCAGGTCAAGTCATGTAGATGTTTTAATCATTTTGTTAATATAATTCCAACTTGCTTTATAAAGTGGTTGGACCAATTCATAGATCCACCAACAATGCATCACCAGTCCTCCAGTCCTGTTTTTTTTCCCCACAGAATCTTTGGCATTGGCTTTTACTAGCTCATATTTAATCATTCATTCTCCTATGGGAGGACATGTACTTTGTTTCTAGTTCTTCCCTACTGTACAACCTGCTTCTTTGAAAAATGCAGTACATATTCCTTCATAAATTCCCATCTCCAGTTATGCATTGGCTCCCTACCTCCCTGTTACCAGCAGATGTATACAGTCTCCCCCTTCCTAAAACAAACAAAACAAAACTACCAACTAATGAAACCTTCCCTTACCCCTTCCATTCCATCAAGCCACTATCTTATATTTGCCCTTATTTTACAACTAACCTCCATAAAAATAAAAGCAAAGCTGTTTATACTAATTTCTTCTATTTCCTCACTTCCAATTCAATTCCCCATCCTTTTTAATCTGCTAACTTAACTGTTAAGGGCAGCGAGGTGGCTCAGTGGATAAAGTACTAGAGCTGGAACCAGGAACTCATCTTCCTGAGTTCAAATCTGGCCTCAAATACTTCCTAGCTGTGAGACCCTGAACAAGTCACTTAATCTTATTTGTCTCAGCTTCCTCCTCTATAAAAAGAACTAAAGAAGGAAAGGCCAAACCACTCCAGTATCTCTGCTAAGAAATCCCCAAATGGGGTTGCAGAGTAGGGCATGACTGAAATGACTGAACAACTCATTTGAGCCCATTCTCTGCAAGGTCTGCAGTGGTTTCTTTATTACTAGAGTCAAAGAATATTTTTCCTCAACTTTTATCTTCCTTTACTTAGAGGTAGCTAGATTGTGCAATAGTCAGAGTGCTAGCTTTGGCATAAGGAAGACCTGAGTTCAAGTATGTCTATACTTTGTTAGCTGTTTCACCCTGGGCAAGTCACTTCACCTCTGTTTATCTCAATTCCCATATTTATGAAATGGGAATACTAATAACATCTCCCTCCCAGGAAAGTTGTGAGAATCTAATAAGGAAATATTTGCAAAACAACAATGCTGCCACATAGAAAAATATATAAATGCTTCTTCCCTTTCACCACTCCCTTG
This sequence comes from Gracilinanus agilis, assembly GCF_016433145.1. NCBI lineage: Eukaryota > Metazoa > Chordata > Mammalia > Didelphimorphia > Didelphidae > Gracilinanus > Gracilinanus agilis. Next base: position 6,965,869 of record NC_058134.1, on the reverse strand, counting down.
GCTTCCTCAGTGTTCCATAACGTTGACTTCCTCTTTGTGGATCCTCTTTCTTGCCTAGATTTTTATTAAATTACTCTCTCCTGGTTCACCTTCTTCTATCTGATGTTGCCTAGGTGTCTTTCACAGAATTATATTCCATATCCTACTCTCTAGGTGTGGCTCTACCCCAGGGCTCTGACCTATGTCCTTTTCTATATATACTTTTTATCTTTATGATTATAAAAACTCCCATGATCTCAACTATTCTCTCTAAGTAGGCATTTTCTAAATCTAGACATCCAGCCCTCCTGTATTCAGCACCAAATATTCACTTTCCATTCAGCATTTCCATTTGAATATCCCACTGGCATTTCACCCTCAATACGTCCACAGCCCAAGTCATTGTTTTGTTCTCTCACTTAATGTCTCTTACCTTCCTTGTGCTAACTAAGCTTGTCTATCCTTTCAGATATCCAGTTCACAAGTCTATATTCTTATTGACCTCATTGTTTATTGTTAACTAATTGACTGAACCCCAGCTCATACCTCTCATTCACTCCTTTTATCCAATTTCTTCCCAGCTCTTGTCTGCATCAAATCTATTTTCTCTTGTCTCACTGATGAGAGATACTCCAATTTTGGTCCTCCTCATCTCTTACCTAATACAGTCCCATATATAGACATATAGATAGATATTCTCTCTCTCTTTCTCTCTCTCTCTCTCTCTCTCTCTCTCTCTCTCTCTCTCTCTCACTCACTTTTACTTTCCCCATCCTAACCTCTAAATAACTGCCCGAGTGATAGTCACAAAGAACAGACCTGCCCATGTTAATTTCCTTACTCAAGAATGATCCTCTGTTACTCAAAGCAAAAATACAAATTCATCAGTTGAGCATTAAAAGCTCATCACAATCTGACTCCAGTCTATCTTTCTGGATCAGCTGCATATTCCTGCTCTCTCATTGTCTATATTCGTCTCATCAGGCTATTGGCTACTTTTTTGTATAACATCACATCTTCTCCTCTTGTGCCTCTGTAAAGGCTGTCCCCATTGCCTGAAATGATCTTTGCCCTCATCTCTGCCTTTTGGGATTCTTCACATCATTTAAAACATGTCTCAGAGACTCAATGAGTTTGAGAGTTGGAAGGGACCCCAGTGCCCAAATAACCAAACCCTTATTAATACGGAATCCCCACTTTTACATGCTCAACAAGTAGTCCTCCAGCTCCATCTTGAAGATCTTTAGTTATGGGGGAATTAACTCTCTCCCAAGAGATACCATTCCCCTCTAACTATAAGGAAGTTTTAACCTTGACTTCAAGCTTGAATCAGCTGATCAGAATAAGACATTGGTTTTAGACTCTTCCCCAAAGTGGTTTCTCTTTGTAATGTCCAGCTATGGCTCCTGAGTGTTTCCTCTGGTCTCACTTGCCCCTCACCAGACTGGCTTTTTCTGATTCCATCAATGACTAGGGATTTACTCTCTCCTCCCAAAATTGCCTCCAATTTATTTTAGCATGAAATTTGTATTTAATTAGCTCTGACAATGTTACTTATCCTATGCCCATTAGAGTATATGCTCCTTGGGGACAAGGAATATCTCTTTTTCTATCTACATATCTCCATTATCTTTCAAAGTATCTGGAATGTAATAAGTGACTAATAACTTTGTTTTAAAACCAAATTCCTCATGTCATCTTAAAAACAAAAGATGATTATACATTTGAGATTCTGCATCAGGATTTTAATAACTTTATTTTTACAAGCATTTATATTCTGTCCCTTCCACTGCCTCCTCCTCCCCATCACCAAACCGAAAATAAAACAAAAACCTCATCATAAGCCTACATAGTACAGCAAAACAAATTCCCCCATCGGTCATTTACATTTCCTTCTCCAGATCATTTTACAGGGGAGAAAACTGAGGCAACTGAATATTTCTCTATGCATTATAAGTTCATCTCCTCACTGCCAACAGGTGAGTGGGCTGAGGTAGTGTGGTTCGGTCGTATGGACTTTTTGTTTCCTAATCTGTTGACCTTAGGTCTTTCCCCAAGTGTTTTGCTCTATCAGCAGGGTTGTGAACATATAGATTGTTCTCCAAGTTGTGCTCATGGTGGACATCTTTATTTTATATGACAATTTCCTCGCTCATTTGAAAATAGTGATGGACCCCCAACACTTCTAGCTTTCTAGCCTCCTGGCTAAACAGGTCTGCTGTCATCAGCTGATCAGAATAAGACATTGGTTTTAGACTCTTCCCCAAGGTGGTTTCTCTCCTCTAGACACTGTTTAGCTTCTCATTGCCCTTCCCAAAAGATTTTGCTTGGATCTAAATGTTTGGCTCCAAAAATATCATCTGCCGAGGGCAATGGGACTCTCCTTTCCTTATCACCAGAATTCACGCATCTTATAATCCACACTCACTTTCTTGCCTACAATATCCCATTGGGTAGTTAGAGCTTCATTGTTGCTCATTCATTTCAATCACATCTGACATTTTGTGACCCCATTTGATGTTTTCTTGGTAAAGATCTAGAGTGGCTCGCCATTTCCTTCTCCAGATCATTTTACAGAGCAGAAAACTGAAGCAACCAGGATTAAGTGACTTACCCAGGGTCACAGAACAAGTAAGTGTCTGAGGTCACATTTGAACTCATGAAGATGAGTCTTCCTGCCTCTGGCCCCAGCACTCTATCCACTGTGCCACCCAGCTGCCCCAATTTACAGTCTGACAACATCCATTTCAGGGGAAACCAAACCAAACCAATCCAAAATGATAACCAAAAAAATAGACAATCTTTGTCATCTTGGATTGTGGTTCTAGGAAATCATTTTAAAATCATTTATTTATTAAAATTCGGTATTTGATTATTAATGGTAACAGATTCTTACCAGCATGAGTTAAGTTAATGAGCAGTTTTTCTCATTTAACAAAAGGAAGTGTTTAGGGGGCAGCTGGGTAGCTCAGTAGAGTGAGAGTCTGGCCTAGAGACAGGAGGTCCTAGGTTCAAACCCGGCCTCAGCCACTTCCCAGCTGTGTGACCCTGGGCAAGTCACTTGACCCCCATTGCCCACCCTTACCAACCTTCCACCTATGAGACAATACACCGAAGTACAAGGGTTTAAAAAAAAAAAATACAAAAAAAAAAAAAAAAAGGAAGTGTTTATACATCACAACATTGTGGTGGCAGAGATGTTAGGTTTTTTCTCCTCTTTAAGAAATGTTCAACATTAAAATGGGCCTGATGGGTGTAAATATTAACCACAGAAGACACATTTCTGATTCTAGTTCTGGAGCGTTTCTGTGAGGGTCCTTTCTAGTGACTGCGACCTTCCAGAGGGATTTGCTTCCTGTCTTTCTTGCTGCTTCTTTCTCTTTAAAATTAAGAAAAAATAAATAAATGTTGACACCCAGAATGAAACTTTACGAAAGTTGCTCTGACTGAATAGAACATGGCCGAAATGGGTAAGATTTTAGTATCTCCATTCATGGGATCATCGCAAGTGCCTGACTGTCATCCTTGCACATTACAAGTGGCACGAACATACTCTTTCTCTCCCTTCTTTCACCATCTTCCCTCATTTGAATTTTTTCCCTTCATAAGATAATTATCTTGGCACTCAGTTCAGATTTGGGTGTACACACACACACACACACACACACACACGTACAGTCACACACACGTATGTGTACGTAATTATTGTTTAGTCATCTCTGACTCTTCATGGCCACATGGACCATATCACACCCACACTATGTGTGGATTTTGGGGGACAAAGATGTGATGTAGTTTGCTATTTCCTTTTCTAAGAAATAAGGTCAACAGAGGTTAAGTGACTTGCTCAAGGTCACACAGCTAATATGTGTTTAAGACTGGTTTTGAATTTGTCTTCCTGAATCCAGGTCAGAGATTTATCTACCTAGTTGTCTTCTCTATCTCTGTCTTTCTCTGTGTATGTGTGTGTGTGTATACACACACACACACACGCACACACATATAGTAATATATGCATATGTATACATTACTCTATGCATGTATATCTAGACACACATATAAGTATATATACACACATGCATGTACATGTGTGTATATGTATGTTTATATACACATGGTACTATGAGAAGAAGGAGGGAGGGGGATGGAAGGGGCATCTCTGGCTCCTGTTGGCTTTTACCATTTTTCTTGTGCTTGGACCCTCCTCTGGGTAAATTCCCGAGCCAGAGGGCTGCCCTTCATGTCAATCAGGGCATGTTTAATAAGAGAACCAGCTTCAGGGCAGAATGGCAGGGTGTCTCCTTCACACTAGAAGATGCTGCCCAGGTGCTTCGGCCTTCCTCCTCTCACACAGGGGCTTTTGATCAGGGACAGCCGGGGAGGTCCGGAGCGGCGGGCCTTCGTTTCACTTTCTCTTTTTGTGGCTCTCACAAGCCTGCCATAAGCTTGTCTCACAAGCCACAGGTGCTGTCCAAAAGCCTCCTGGTCTGCCAGACACCAGAGCTTAGGATCGCCATCGAGGCCGAGGGTGAGGCACGACGACATTCTTAGGACAGAAGTCCTGGGCTCCGTCTCTGCCTCTCGGGTCCTGCGCATCTCCCTTGTTAAGGAGGGCTAACGTGGGCCCAGTCCGTTTCACCGGGCCGTCTCGGAGGTCAAAGTGAGACGCGCTGGTTTCCATGTCTGCGTTCACAATATGGCCCCAGGAAGCCTTTGGCCCCGTCATTTCCATCGTGTTTGCTCCTGTCGTTTCCCGGGTCTCCACTCGTCATTTCTCTGTTGCCAGGAGGCTTCCTGAGGAGGAGATCCGGCCTTCCACCAACGTAGAGAAGTAACTTTTCAGGCGCCAAGAGTGCTTCGACGTGGCCTCGAGCCTGGAGAGCGCGCTTCACGCGGCTGTGCTCACACATTCGGGGGCCGCAAAGGCAGCACTTGAACTCCCAGCTTCCTCTCTTCCCCGCACGCCCCTGTCCTCTTCAGGCACATCGGTGCCATCGGCACGCTCCACCCCCACCCAATGCACTTACGTTTCATTTGCATATTTTGTGTTTTTGAACAGTTTTTGACAAAAGTTCTCCCCTCCCCCTTACTGCGTCAGCTCTTGAGGATGGGATGGTTTCATTGGCCCCTTTTTAACCCTAATGCCTAGCAGAGGCCCGGCTCAGACCTCCACATAGTCATGGCTTGTGGATCAAAACCTAAACATTTTAGGTAAAGTTTGCCACTTTTAAAGGGCCTCTTGAGACCCCCCCCCCACTTTTCTTTTAATCCCTCAAGTCCCAAGCGTGGTGGATGGCAAAGAAGGAACCCTTTGCAGCGAGTGGTTAGCAACAGCATATCACAAAAACTAGAATCCAGCAGCCTGTTGTTTGCCGTGATCTCAGCAGACCTCATCTTCCCTGATTCATAGAAATGAGGCAGGTGTAGACGGTGGTTACCAAAGTCAAGTTTGAGGACGAATGTTCTTATATTCTCTCACACACAGCGTGTGTGTGTGTGTGTGTGTGTGTGTGTGTGTGTGTGTCTGGACTGGAAGGGTGAATGGCTCTTCCTCTGTGTATGGATGGATCTGCTTCTGAGAGATCCTGAGATCTGAATTTGTAGAAACAGGCATCCCTGCAGGCTCATATGGGAAAAGCTTGTGAATGCCGTGTGGCTTGCCAGGGAGTCCAGGAATGCAAAGGCATCCCGAAGGATGGCAGCGTTTAGGTGCCTGATTCAGACGGAGCATCTGTGAGAGGAAGGAGAGGAGAGGGAAATCCCAGGCTCACTTGAGCAGGAAAGAAAGTCCTGGTACACTGCAGGGACTTGGAACGATGTAAATGACTCTCATAAATCGGCATCATGGCCAGGATTGCCATGAAGGAAACTGTAGGGAAGCAGATAAAGACCTGATGTGTGGAGGGCAAAGGGAAAAGGGCAAACAAAGCAAACACTTCTTCATGACATAAACTTCATAACTCTCAAAAAGTCAGAAAAATGACTTGGGCAATAACAATAATTACTACTACTATTATTTGCATTTATGTAATGCTTTAAGGTTTCCAAAGAACTTTATAATATTGTTCTATTCTTTTTCTATTCTATTCTATTATTTATTAAATATTCTATTTAATTGACTCAATGTTATAGATGAGGAAACTAAGGCAGCCAGCCACTGTTGACTTACCAAGTCAACACAAGACTTCGTGATCCTAGCACCTGTGCTCTTTGCACTGTATCACCTTTTTTTTTTTTAATTTTTTTTATCTTTTAAAAAAATTTTCCATGGTTCCATGATTCATGTTCTTACTTTCCCCTTCACTCCCCCACCCCACCCCCACATAGCCAATGCACATTTCCACTGGTTTTAACATGTCATTGATCAAGACTAATTTACGTATTATTGACAGTTGCATTGGTGTGGTCCTTTCAGGTCTACATCCCCAATCATGTCCGCATCAACCCATTTGTTCAAGCAGTTGTTTTTCTTCTGTGTTTCCACTCCTGCAGTTCTTCCTTTGAATGTGGGTAGCGTCTTTTCCATAAATCCCTCAGAATTGTCCTGGGTCATTGCATTGCTGCTATTATAGAAGTCCATTACATTCTATTTTACCACAGTGTATCAGTCTCTGTGTACAATGTTCTTCTGGCTCTGCTCCTTTCACTCTGCATCAATTCCTGGAGGTCTTTCCAGTTCACATGGAATTCCTCCAATTTATTATTCCTTTGAGCACAATAGTATTCCATTACCATCAGGTACCACAATTTGTTCAGCCATTCCCCAATTGAAGGGCAGACACTTGTTTTCCAGTTTTTTGCCACCACAAAAAGTGAGGCTATAAATATTTTTGTACATGTCTTTTTATCTATGATGGCAATTTGGAACTATGCCCAAAGAGCTCTAAAAGACTGCCTGCCCTTTGATCCAGCCATACCACTGCTGGGTTTGTACCCCAAAGAGATCATAGACTGTATCACCTTTCTGCTGAGGGATTCTCTTTCCTTTGAGTTCTTCAGATAAAGGCTCAATTTGTTCCAGAGGGGATTGTTTTCAGTAATCAGTTGGACCAGCTGGTCTCTGAGGTCTATTAAAATTATGTAACTTAGAGATAATAATGCCTCAAAGTATATTCTTGTCTTTTACATGTCTGACACTAATTCCTGTAGATATGCATATGAATATGTTGTATTATGTAGTCCTTCTCCATTAAGACAAGTGGATTCGGGGCCACTAGGTGGCTCAGTGATTTGAGAGGCAAGCCTAGAGATGGGATGCTGTTGGTTATGATTTGACCTCTAACACTTTCTAGCTATGTGATCCCAGGGAAGTTACTTCTTCTCAATTGCCTAGCCTTTACTGCTCCTCTGCCTTGAACCCAGCATACATACAATATTGATTCTAAGACAGATACTTTCTGTAGGGATAATAAATGACAAAGGGATTCATTGAAATGTTTTCTCCGACACATTTGGAGTTCAGCTCACAATGAAGAATTTCTCCCAAGTCATATCTGATCCATATTAGACAATAACTGATCAAAATCCCATAAGATTAGAGAGCTAGAGAGAATATTCCATATCATCTAGCCCGGCCACTTCACTGAATAGAAAGAAGATTAGTAACTTGCCTTCAAGTAACTTCAAGAGGCAGAGTTGAGATTCCTATTCAGATGGATGCTAGTAATGGTTCTCTTTTCATTACACCATATTATCATGTAGGTTGGCACAAAGAGTTGAGAGTTTCTAGTTAGAGAATCTCTGAAGTTGGAGGAACCTCAGCAATCATTGAGAACATCAGTTCTCAAAGTGCTTGGTCTCAGGACCCCTTTGTACTGTCAAAAATTACTGAAGACTATCCCTCCCTTGCAAAAAAAGCTTTTAATTATGAGCATGTTCCAAGAAGACTAGCACCTCTGGTGAGAGGCTCTAACAAGCCCTTTTCAAGGCTACTTATGCACTTTTGGTACCCACTTTTCACTCAACTTTCACCTAGGCCTCCAAGAAGCTATAACATGCACAGAAGACACACCTTGGTGAAACTATATCATCAGATGGACTAAACCAGCATGGCAATAACTCATAGACCTCAAAGGCTTGGATGAGTTAGGGGGATGTCTACTGCCCCCAGCAGAATGGATGGACACATCCAGTGTATCCTAGGCCATTCCAGTCATCTTGTCTTTTCTATTTGAGACTGGAGTTAGATGACTGGAAAAGATAGTGAGGCTGACAACTGCAGCTCTGCCTGACTTCAGTCCCATTCATGCACAAATCAAGATGTCACCCCATCATGTCACTGGTATTCTTTGAAAATAAAGGGCAAACAACATCAATATGTCTACTCATATTTATGATATTAGAAATTAAATCATCTTAATATTATTTTCAAAATAGTTTTGACCTCATGACTCCCAGAGGTGCCCAGAACCCATTTTGAGACCCAGTGATTTTAGAACAACTCCTCCCTAACTAAGAAATCTAGGTCCAGTTCTCTCACAAATTGTTATCCTGCCTTTTGAAGACTTCAGTGAGTGGAGAATGCCTTCTAGGTACAGAGGATTGAGCTAAATTGAAGTTGTAGGAAACACAAAGTAGGAAACTACAACCAGGTCCCTATTTTCAAGGATCCTCTAGTCCAGGGGTCAGCAACCTTTTCGGCCGTGAGATCCATAAACGCCACATTTTTTAAAATGTAATTTTGTGAGAGCCGTACAGGGCTCACAGTGCCGCTCCTGTAACAGCACCTGGAAAAAATTGACTTTATGGCTCCTGCAGAAAGAGCCTAATTGGCTTGAGAGCCATATGTTGCCGACCCCTCCTCTAGTCTAACAGGGAATGTCAAACCAATAACAATAATGCAAAGTAATGCAATGCCTACTATTTTGTGAATGAATGAATAAACGAACAAAAAAAATTTACTAAATGCTTTGTGTAAAACCAATGATCTTACCTTGGGACAACAGTAAAGACAGTCTAGACACCACCTGCTTTCAAAGAATTTATATTTTAATGGGCAAATAGCAAGGATACTGAAATATTCCCCAAGGAAAAATAGTCTGGTTTGGAAATTTGCAAGGAGAGAAGGGGACTAGAAGGGAGGAAATCAACTGGCGTAGCCCTTTCAGCAGAATGAGTGCTAACTTGACCATAACTCATTGCTGCAGAACTGAAGGGAGTGAAGAGAATCCTGCTTGGGACTCTCTTGACAGGGTGTTCTGGTAGAAGCCAGCACCAATCAGGAAAGGGGTGCCCCAGGACAGTTGTTTCCCTAAACTTGACCTCTAGTGAAGATGAAGATGATCGAAGAAGAGATAAAAGGAAATTGCCCTGTGAAGCCCACTGGGGCTAAAAGACCTTTACTAAGAAAAGTCAGGAAAAATTCTTCCTGGAAGAGATGTATTTGAGCTGAGCTTTAAAGGGGAGGAATTAAAAAACTAATGGGAAAACCGAGGGAAGAGAGAGAGAGCCTTGGGCAAGAAGGAAAATGTCAAGATAGTCATGGATGTGGGAAAGCAGGGTATATGGGGAGAGAATTGCAAATGTCCTAGTTTGGCTGGACCTGGAAGCACTGGAAAGAGAATAATAGGACATATGACTCAAATAGAGAGTGATATTGGACTCTAATAGTTCTTATACACAAAAGAATTCAAAGTCTACATAATAGATAAAGAGAATACATTGCCAGCCACCAAATACTTATTACCCAGCCTATACTATGCTGAGCTTTGGAGAAACAAGGACATTCTAGGAGCTCACATTCTAATTGGGGGAACATGCATCCACACATGTACATCAAAATATGTACATAATAAACTGGAGGTAATTTTAGAAGAAAGCATTAAGGGGAGCAGGAAAGGCTTCTTTCAGAAGGCAGAGTTTTACAGAAGGCTTGAAGGCAGACAAGAGCAGTGATGAGGGTTCTGAAGGATTTGGAAAAGAGGGACAAGTATCTCTACAAGGTGTGATTTATGAAAAATCTGCATCTTATGAATCCCACCCACTTTGAATCTTTGGGATATAAATCCACATCAATAAGACTTTTGAAAAGGTAACTCATCTATATGGAATACTCAACTCACTTGGTTGTTTTAGACCTAGGTGTTCAATTTCTTACTATCCTAAAAGCACCAAGCAAAGAGCAACCTTCACATAATAAACCATTCAATTGAGACAAAGGCGAATAATAGAACAATAGGAAAAAATAACACCCCTCGTGTTTCCAAGCAAGTAAAATATCTGACCACTGTACAACCTAAGAGCAGATTGGGAAACACGTTCCTCTAAGACTTGGATCCAGCTAGAGACCACAAGACTTCAGGGTCTCTCTGTACCTGGAGTGATCTTCTGGATAGTCTCCAATGCTAAAGAATTCAGTGAAATGCCAAGTGTTCTCCAGTTCAGCTCTGAATGCATACACAGGCATCTCTTTAATGAACACATAGCCTGCAACCATTATCTCTCCTCAGGGATTCTGCTTGCCCCATTTCTTTGCAGCCCTTGTTTAGTTTGTCTTGGATGCCATCCATTATCTTCTACCTTCTGCTGTCTTCTGCCCTGGCTCTCTTCTACATTCCCTATGAGAATAAGAAACCCAGAAGAGCCATCACTTAATCCCCCACACTCTTGGTGAAAACAATACCCTTCCCTCCAAAAAAATAAGTAGGAATATTTCTTCTCTGCACCTTATACATGGGCAAAATAAGGGGACAGCATTTCACCCAAGCCTACCCTTCACCTGGAAGAGCTTCTGGCCATAAGGCAAAAATGATGAACTAGATCAGATTAAAAATAGAAAGTGATTATTCTCCAGAAATTCTCTAATGATTGAAATGTGAACTCTTATCATCCACCTTTTACCTTAGGACACTATTTCCTTCAGACCGTCCTGCTGGCAAGAGTCCAAACTGTCTCTTCTACCATGATTTATTTCCCTGATAGATAAAAGATTTTTTTAAAATCCTATTTGATGTCCTGTTTTAATACTTTGAAGTATCCTCAGGGAAAAATCTGTGAAGGACCAAAAAGTCAAAGATTAAAAATAAGTCTAGAGGAGAGATTCAGACCCTTTCAGGGAGATCTAGGAAGATAGAAAGTCATTTAAAAGTTTCTTTAATGAATCCTTCATCAATAAATCAGTATGCATTAATTAAGCATCTACACTGTGTTCAAGCCTAGGCTAGACCTGAAAATACAAAGGCAACAGAAAAAGATCCTTATCCTCAGGGATCTTAGATACAATCAGAGGAGATGCTATGTAGATATATTGTCATATATACATAAGTACACTCGCACTAAATAGAGTACTTTAGAATACTGGGGCTCCCCCTGACTGAAGGCCATGTAAGTCATATTTCACCACTTCCCCATGATTCTCTGTTAGTTTTAATGCAACTTGGGGGATTTCAAGGCTCTGTAAATGACTCCAACCCTCATTGCTACTATTCCCTCATTGTGGAGGGCATCCCTCCTATCCTTAGTTCCATTTAGCCACTAATAAAGGTCACTTCAAAGAGCATGATTTGACAAAATATAACACTCATTCCTATTTTTAAAAAAAAATACATTTGAAAATAGAGGTAGGAGTGAATTTTTCTCTAGAAAAATGAGTATATACTTAAAACAATCAGCAAACTTACCTGTAATGGGGATAAGTTAGAAGCCTTTCCTAGAGATTCAGAAGTGAAACAAAAGCACCCCTTATCACCAATATTATTTAATATTATACTAGAAATGCTAGCAATATAAATAAGAAAAGAAAAAGAAGTTGAAGGAATCAGAATAAGCAAAGATGTAATAAAACTATCTCTTTTCACAGACAATATAATAATATATATGTGTGTGTATAAATCTCAGAAATTCAAGGAAAAAATAGTTAAAACTATCAATAATTTTAGCAAATTGGCAAGATATAAAATGAACCCACATAAATCACCAGATTTTTTTATATGTCACCCTCAATGGCCTGCAGGAAGAAGTATGAAGAAATAATCCATGTAAACTAATCATAGAGAGAATAAAATATTTAGGAAGATATCTGCCAAAACAAATCCAGAAACTATATGAACATAATTATAAAAGACATCCAGTTATATTTAAATAATTGGAAAAAAATACTAATTGTTTTTGGGTGGGTAGGACCAATATAATTCAAATGACAATCCAACCTAAACTAATCTCCTTATTCAATGCCATCCCAATTAAATTACCAAAATATTATTTTAATGAACTAGGAAAAATAATAACAAAATTCATTTTGAAAAATAAAAGGTCAAGAATATCAAAGGACATAAAGAAATAAAAGAAAATGGTCTAAAACAGTGATGGGATGGGCAAACTAAGGCCTGCGGGCTAGATGCAGCCCCCATAAATGTTCTTTCCGGCCTGACGACATTATTCCTAATCTGACAAATACAATGAGTAGGATACTGGCTAAGAAATTTTAAAATGTGTTTGACAAAAGTAAAGGTCCCAGTTTGGAGAATAAGAATTTACTATTTGGTAAAAAATATTAGGAAAATTGGAAAGTCTGGTAGAAACTAATTTTAGCCGTGTATCTTACACCATTTACCGAGATAAGATAAAAAATATACATGACCTGAGCATAAAGGGAGATATCATAAACAAATTAGAAGAACAGACAACATATCAGATTTAAGGATAGGAAAGGAATTTATAAATAAATAAGAGATAGAAAATAAATAATGTTAAGTACATTAAATTGAAATACAAATTAAGTTATTGTAGCCAAGATTAAAAGGAAAGCAATTCATTCTGAAAAAAAAAATTAAATAACTCTTCAGATATAGGTTTCACATCTAAAATACACAGAGAATTTTGTTAAACACATAAGAATATGATTTACTCCCTAGTTGATAAGTGTTCAAAAAACATGGATAGCCAATTTGGGGTTGAATAATTCAAAGCTACATCTAACTGTATGAAAAAAATGTCCTAAATCATTATTGATCAGAGAAATGCAAATCAAAACCATTCTAAGGCATCATCCCACACCTATCAAGATTAGTTAATTAACAAAAAGGCAAAATGGCAAAAGTTGGAGGGGATGTAGGAAAATGGGGACATGAAAATATTGTTGGTTGGAACAAAAAACTGGTCCAGCCATTTTGGAGAGCAATCTAGAATTACACTTAAAGAGGTATAAGAGTATATACCTTTTGACCCATCAATACTACTATTAGTTTTGTTTCCTGAGTGGTCAAGGGAAATGGAAAAGAAACTATATGTTATAAAATGTATATACTAGCTCTTTTTGTGGTGGCAAAGAATTAGAAACTGGAGTGATGCCCATCATTTAGAGAATAGCTAAACAAATTGTGGCATATGATTGATAGGAGTACTACTGTTCTATAAGAAATCACAAACAAGTTAAGGGGGGGGGTAGAACATGAAATTAAGAAGAGTAAAATGAGCATAAATAAAAGAACTTTATACATCAACAGAAATATTGTTTGAAGAATGACTTGCGTATGTCCACCTCCAGAGAAAGAACTGATAAAAAGATAAGTAAGTTGCATTTTCATATCTACCTATATCTTTTTGTCAAATGATGTCTTCTATAATTGGGACAGGGGAGCTGAGGGAATTAAGTGATTATTTAAATAAAACAAATAAATTTTAAAAATAAAAAAATTATAAGTGTACAAACTTACCTTCCACCATGTGGGAACTATAATCCACCTTCCCCTTTGTACCACCTCAGCCTCTGGAGAAAAAAAGGATTATGCTCATAGTTTAGTTCCATTTGTCTAGAGCGCAGTCCCAGGTCAAAGTCAAAATCTACATAAGGCTTGACTCCCAGGTGCCACGACTTCTCAGAGTTTGTATGCAGGGGTGTCTGACTGTACTATCCCTCTAGCAATCTGGTTTCCAAGGTCAACATGGATTGAATTTCTCCCAGTTCCCATGAGTCTCACCTGCTGAACATGAAAATGAGGAAGATAGGCATCACATAATAGTCATAAATGTGCCATGAGAATCACCCATCACTGCAAAACCAAAGAGTTGGAAGATGGAATATTGCATATGAGGAACAGTAATGGAGCTAGTGTGACTGTACCATAGAGTAGGTAGAGAGGATTAAGCCTGAGAAGGTAGGAAGGAATCCAGTTGTGAAAAGAGTTTAATGCCCAACAGAGGAGTTTCTATTAGATTCTAACACTGAGAAGGAGACTTGGAGTTTCTCGAGTAAGAGGTGACAGGAACGAATCTGTGCCTAGTGAAAACTGAGTTGGTGACTCAATGGGTGATATATTTACAAATAAATTACGATACCAACTGAAATGCTCTGTGAAATGCCCTTTTCACCCATCTTTTCAAATGGCTATTATTATAAACCTTTCAACCATTTGATTTATAATTTTATTTACCATCTATGAACATTAATAATAATTGAAAAATCATTTCATGACTGCCTGCAAGTATTGGATAGATGACTCATAAAGGGTATTCTCTGGTCTCTGTTCCATGAATCTCAGGGACAGGAAGGGCTTTAAAAATAATTATTTCGTATTATTAAAGTAGAAAAGTTTAAAGGAACCTGATTTTTTTGGGCAAAGAAATGAGCATTTCATAAAATCCTTAATAGAGATGGAAGTTCTGCTCTTCTCTTCATGGGTCCCTCTATGAGATGTGTGTTGATTGCACATGTGTGATTTCACACTGTGTAAGACTCTGAGTTGTTCCTACTGGAAAGACAGATGGCTGTGCATGGAAAGTGAAAGGGATAATCAGTTGCCAACATCTGCTGTTTAGCTGAAGTTAGTTACTGGCTATCGCTGGTGCAAAGGTGGCAAAAGCAGTCATTGGGAATGTGGTCAAAGAGGTCTTGTTCTTTTACTGGAGATGTTGAATAATGTGAACTGAAGAGATAATGGGTTGAAACATAGTGAACAGGGTTGTGTGAAAACTGCAGAAGTGGAAGACTCTGCATGCTTCTGAAGGTATGGCTTAGTGTAAACTCAGAGTAAGTATCAGTTGCCTGCTCTGGTGAACCTTGGGAACGTGAGGAGAGTGAATGATGGTAGGCGAAGAACAATACTTTCTTCCCAGGTTTTCAGCTGGGGAGACAGATGGCCTTGAAGTTCTCTTCCAGCTCAAAAAATCAGTAAGCCTAGGAAGCATTCCTACCACCTACCCAACATCACAGGAGAATATGCATCTGCAGTTTCAGTAGCATATGTCCCTGCACTTGTGATTCCCAAAACAACTGAGCCAAGAGTTTGGATACTGTAATATATAGGAAGTAGGTGCTTCATTATTTGTCATTTACATTCAAGAGAAAGTCAAATAAAAGGAGGTTAAAATCTGATGCACCTAGTGGATGAATGTTCCTTGTGGAATGCACACTCTGAAAGACATTTACAGTGGAAAGGGAAATCCAAAGATCTATGGAAAATACAACTCTAGATGTCATCAATCTTTCCTTTTATTGGTAATTGAGTGTAAACATACCCCAAACAGCATTATCTGCTCTTAAACGTATCTCTTACTTTGCATATCGCTTCACTTGTGTTAGAAAAACTCTTCGGCTCCACTCCAGTAATGGATTTCTTTAGGCAGATGCCAATCCAGGAAACAGGAAATCCTTGGCACACAGCATTGTTTAAGCATTAATGTGTAGATGGACATCAGTTCTTACCACACAGACATAAATTCCTAGAAAATGCCTCTGGTATCTACCATTTCAGCTTTATTATTATTACTATTATTATTATTATTATTATTTCATTATTAACAATAATGAAAAGGAAGGGTATAATTGCAATTTTTAATTTAGTGTAGAGTTTGACATCATCCTCTGTCAGCAGCTAACTTTGAGTTTGCTAATATTTGAGGACTTCTTATGAACTTCAGAAAGCGGATGAAAGCAAAACGAGAGATTTAATCATTGTGATTATGATCCACGTGGATATAAATTCCTTAAAGAAGGAATCTACTTTGGTGTATTTATACACATATAATTTATTATTTAATTAATATAGAATATTATTAATATGATATACATTTATATACTTGTTATATATATATATATTTCCTGGGACTTTAATACATATAATTAATTTAGTCAAAGAGAAATTCCCCAGGTTTAAACACCCAGAGAGTAATGGTTAGTTATAGCAAACATAGATATGGCACGTAGGATCACCAACCTAGATCCTGAAAGGACCTTCAGAGCCATCAAATCTACCTCTCTCATCTTATGAATAAGGAAACTTGGGGCTCAAAAGGCACTTTGCATAGATTATCTCACTGTATCCTTGGAATGATCTTGTGAGCTTGGAATCATGGGCATCCATTCAGTGACACTCTTCTAGAAGCAAGACTTCACTCCACCCAGCTCCAGAAGGGGAGAAGAAGGAAGCTGACTGGAATCAGAAGATCTGGGTAGAGCCATTAAAACCATGTTGCCTTGAGCAAACACTTTATCTTCATTAGTCTCAAGTTCCCCATCTGTAAGATGAAGACTTTGAACAACAGGATCTCACAGCCTCCATTCAACTGTGAGCATCTGGGAATGTCTGAGCATCACCCAGCAGGAGCTCAGAAGAACCCAAGCCTCTGGTGGATGGAGAGGATACAAAGCAAGAAGCAATGATTGGTTTCACCAATATTTCACTTTATTTTAATGTTGCTTCTCGGTTACTTCTGGGAATTATTCAAGAAGTCTGAGAATCTTGGCTAAATTACAGGTTAGCAACAGCAAAATTTCAGAATTACAGTTTCCATTTTTGTTGGTGTCTCAGGCAGCCTTGTGGGGTGGGTATCTGGGAGATGATATATCTGCTTTCTGTAGGGAGACCTATAAGTAAGCTCTTGCTTTAGTCCAGGTGAGGGGTGATATGGCACAAATGGAGAGCATTTTGATCAGGGAGAAAGAGCCTACAATAAGTGAAGTTACTTGTCTGGGATTCCCCAGTTTGTAAGGCACAGAGGCACAATTTGAACTTGCAATTTCTTGACTCTGAATCTAGTTTTATACCCAGTAACTCCCATTTATAAAGTGTTTTTGACTTTGCAAAGCTCTGCCATAGTTGAACTTGACTGACCCAGCTTTTGGGAATCCAGTGTCATAAGGCAACTTCATCATCTTGTGCCATTACAAGTTCTCCTTAAGTCATTTGTCTCTGATGGTGATGTTAAAATTTTTGGACCTACATGAGAGAGAAGTGAATCACTTACATAGTGTGAATGTGAGAATGTTTGACCCATTTCCTTCCTGATCAGTGGTGCAGCAAGAAGACTCAGAAGATGCCAAATGTGTTTCACTTTCCACCTGGCCTCTCACCTGGGCTTCACCATTGTCTCCAGAAGTTAATTTTCCTGCAAGATTAAATCAATGCTGAACCTTCACCTCCTCAGGGCCCCCTGCCCCTTGGGGGGGGCCTCCTGTCTTTATCTGCCTGGAGAAAGTGGAGAATGGATGTCAGAGCTCCTTCTGGATCCTCTATTGAAGAGGGTTATCAGGGCATCATCATTTCCCACTTGGTGGCAAATCTTCTTTAGGCTCCTGTTCCACTTGTTGCTTGGTACCCACTTGGTCCCTTCCTCTTCTTATATGTTGTATTTCCTCATTAGACTAAACTTCCAGAGGGAGGAATGACTTTTTTATAGTCTTTGTATCCCAAGTCCTCAGCACGGTACCCAGCACATACTAAGTGCTTAATAAATGCATATGGACTGGCTGATGCATTATTTCAACTTATATTTCTAGATTTAAAAGTCTGTATGTAATCAGGAGTGACATCAATTTTCCTTTTGGAGAGTCATATCTGTCACTAAATATGGTGGAGTCCAGGGAAGGATGGAGCAGAGGGAGGAATCTCCTTTTGAGATTCTCCCATCATGCCTCTTTTCCTTCATGTACCTGGACAGGGTCACCTCCACCACATCTTGCAAGTACAGGGAAGCATTTTGGGCAGAATTTCCATGATGAGGTTTCCTGCATTTGGACCCTGGGTCACAGACCTGTGAACTTCCTTGGGCTCCCCACTGTGGGCACAGTGAGTTTGTTTGGGCAAAGGGCTAGGGGTGCTCAATGAGAGTTCTGGTCTTTAATGTTCTTGAATATTAATTAATGAAGATTTGGCCTTGTACTAGGGTCGTGTCTTATTGCATGGATTCTATCATTATTCAGCTATAATTATTTTATATTTGGCTCATAATCTATTTCCTTTGAAGTTTTAAGGTTCAAACACATGTAGAAGGCAGCTATTCAGGTGGTTTGGGTGATTATATAAATCTACTGAGTGAAAAATGAATGAATAAATGTTCTGACACACGTAGGAATATATGATTTGAAAAGTTAGATCACAGTGAGGCAGAATATATAATAGTAGAAAGTACACTGAACTTGGAGTCAAGGCCCTTAGTTCAAATCCTTGTTCTGCCTGGGAGACCTGGAGCAAGATACTGAAACACTCCAGTCTCCCTTTTTTGGTTTGTAAAATAAGGAATTGGTTCATCTGGCTTCTGAGACCCCTTCTAGCTCTAGAGCCAAGATCCTTTGACCCTCCAGTTTGGGTCATTATTCACTTCTAGAACTTGCTTTAGAGGGAGAAAAAGATAATGGCTAAAGCCTATAAATCTCTAATGTCAATTAAAGAGAACCACTTAAAGCTCATCCAAACATCAATACAAACAATTCCATGTTGGCATATTTCCCAGCAGCCAACGGTCTTCCTTGTCCCCTCTCCCGGCTTTTCCGCAGCGGCTCTGCCCCACTTCCAGATGATACTAGAGGCTTGGGTCCATTTCTCAGCTTCACAGGAATCCAGTTTAGAAAATAGTCATTGACTTGGAGCAGCTAATAATGCACATGGCAGGCTGTTTGAAGCTAAAAACACCAGAGAATGACTGAACTCCGCTACAGGCAGCCATGAGCATGAATTTACATGAATGTGTAAGAGGAATGAGCAAATCTCACTCCCACTTCCCCCTCCCACCTTCCCACCTCCACAACTCTCTATTCTGCTGCTCTACATGGGAGACTCCTAGAACAGCGCAGGGGTAAGGGGGAGGGAAAGATGGTGAACAGCTGCTCAATTGAACTGGGGCTTTCCCTGAGAACCCGGGAAAAGAGATGGAAGCCTCAATCCAGTTCTCCTGACTACTAAAGTCTACCAAAAGAACCCTCGTACCAAACTGAGCAGACACTCCAAAGTGGAAGGGAGCTCCAAGGCCATCTGGTTTAACCTGTACCTAATAAAGGTATTACCCATAATTAACAAGAAGGACACATTGATCATTCAGTCTTAATGCATGAAGAAAAGTACTGTTTCTCCCATGTCAGACACTTAAGGTCCCTACTGGAAATTACCTTGAAGAAATGTCCCCTTCACCGTTTCCCCCACCCTCAAAGTGGGGACGATGACGTTGGACTTGGTGAAATGATAATGGATGATGGTATAGTATAGAAAGCCCACCTCGGAGCTCTGAAGACTTGGGGTCAAGGCCCATCTCTGCTAAATGGAAAACCCTGGGTGAGTCTCTTAAGGTCTCATTGCTTCCATAACTAACATGAGTTCTGAAGGGGTTTCTAGGATTCCACCCGGCGGTCAAAGGAATTCCTGAGTTTATGACTCTGTCTTATGGAATAATTGCTCCTCTGCAGGGGTGAGGAGGTTTTCCCACACCAATTTTATTTATCCAGTTCCAAGTTGGACACTACTGCCATCATTACCATCACAAAGTGACATGAAAAGGAAGAGTCACATTTAGAGACTTCCTTAGAGTAAGGAAAGTCCTTTACCTTCCTCAGGCTCATTTGAAAACTTTAGTGTGTGAGGTTTCCATCTGTATCATTTCCTGTAGGGGAGGGTCTTCTCATTTCCAGGTTAAGACCTACAGGAAAGGAGAACCCAAGACCCCGCTGGTCAGCTCCATTCAGGCTATGCTTGGCTCTTGCATCTTTGTAAGATTTGCCTTTCTCCAATCAGTTGGACAGATCCAGGCATGGTATAAATGAACTGTTTCAGATATTCAGAGGAATCTTAATTAAATGGCTTATTCACAAAAGCAATTAAAAGATCATTTGCTGGACATTTTGTGGTATTCATTTCAGTCTTTCAGTAGACATTTATTAAGTTCCTGCCCTATTCCTGGCTCTGTTTAGATGATTAGACACTGAGAATAGGAATACAAATGTTTCAGAGCCCCTGACCTCAGGGAGCTTACATTATATTTGGGAAAACAGCATGTGTACAAATGAGGCCCTACAATATGGGGTGTAGGGGGTGTTCACAGAGGGCTAGCACCTCTGGTATGAGAGCCTGAAGAGCCCTTTTCAGGGTTCCTCATCCACATTTTTTTGGTCCACTTGTCACCCAATTCTCACCTGTGACTCCAAAGCTGTAGCATGTGCCATCTCAGCAGATCACCGTATCAGACTGAGGGTCACCCAGAGATTGATGAGTTCGGGTAGATGTCTATGCCAAGCATGTGAAGACTTCCCCTGGCAGAATGGCCAAAAGAGAAGAATTTGTCACAATGGCAGTAAAGGCTGCTGAAGCAGGGGCTTTAGAGAGAGCTCGGTCAGACACTGAAGATGCCAAAGTCATCAACTGCATCCCTGGCCATTGGCAATGGTCTGGCCTTTCGTCTTGCCACTGGACTTTGACGACTGTAGAAGCAAGAGTGTGACTGATGACTTTGTGCATCTGTGCCTCATTTAAATCCCAGTGACATCACTGATCCTCTTCAAAAACAAAAGATGAACATTAGCATATATATGTATTAGCTAATGTCTAATATATAATATATATATGCTATGCTTTATTTTATTTCAGTTAAGATCCACACTGCCCCCTTATTTTCTCCCAAAGTTATTTCTTTTTTTTAACTTTATAGGATATAATGCCTATGAATTTCTCTTCACTTTTATTCTCTTTCACTGGTCCATGGAGAATCTTGATGTTAGGGACAGGAACCCCTCATGGCTTTATTTAGGGGCAAGAATGGCCATCTTAGGTACAATTCCTAGTAAGGAAAGACTACTAAGCTATAAAAGTGACTACATCTGCATTAGTAGCAGGAGGCTCTAATCTTTGAAATATCATGTAAGAGTAGGCAGATCACTGTCGTGAATGTGTCTAAAGTCGTAGGTCATTCAGTTCCTGGTAAATATTTCTTGCTCACCTTTTGGGATTATCTTTCTTTTTTTGGTTAAACCCCACAGTCTTGGGACTGAAAGAACATTCAGTGGCTATAAAAATAATAAATTCTATACATTCATAAACAAAATAGAACATAGCAATGAAATATTTTTGTAAGAAATCCAATTAAGCAAAGACAATTATCAATGAAAATAGAAAGTAGTATAGAATCAAGGGGCAGCAAGGTCTCTCAGTAGATAGGGATCCCATCCCAGAGAAAGGAATTCCTGGTTCAAATCTGGTCTCAGACACTTCCTAGCTATGTGAACCTGGACAAGTCACTTTACCCCCATTATCTATCCTTTATTTCTCTTCTGCCTTAGAACCAATATATAATATTGATTCTAAGAAAGAAGGAAAGGGTTTTTTAAAAGAAACATTTTTTAAAATTATGCATTCAGAAAAAATGGAAAAGATTTGCAAAAAAATAATAAACTTCAACTTCAAATCTGGCCTCAGACACTTCCCAGCTGTGTGACCCTGGGCAAGTCACTTGACCCCCATTGCCCACCCTTACCGCTCTTCCACCTATAAGTCAATACACAGAAGTTAAGGGTTTAAAATAAAAAAAATTAAAATTAAAAAAAAATAAATAAACTAATTTTGCCATCAAGGATAGGAGAGCCATATTGATTAGTCTAAAGTATTCCAGGTCCTGAGGAATTTATTGTTGTTCAGTTACTTTTTTTTCCATCATTGCCTACTTATTTTGACCCTGTTGGGTTTTTATTTTTTTATTTTTTAGCAAAGATACTGGGATGGTTAGCCTTTTCCTTCTCCAACTTATTTGATACATGAGGAAACTGAGGCAAACCGTTTATGTGACTTTTCAAGAGTCACACAACTATTGTCTGAGTCGAGATTTGTACTCATATTTTCCTGACTCCAGGTCTGACTTCTATCCACTGAGCTTCCTAGTTGCCTTGAGGAGTTTCTAGAGGAGGTGGATGGGGCTAAAGAGAGTGAAGATGGAAAGAACAGACAATCTGGATCAATTATCTATGCAAGAAACTCATGAAACTGGTGGCACAGTGAATAAAGTGATGGGCCTTGAGTCTGGAAGACCTGAGTTCATATCTATTCTCAGATACCAGTTGGGAAAGTCACTTAATCTCTGATTGTCTTTCTTTCCTCAACTATAAAATGAGGATAATAATATCACACTTGCAGCTTTATTGTGAAGACCAAATAAGAATATTTTTTTAATGTAGCACAATCTGGAATATAGTAGCCGCTAAATAAATGTTTACTCTATTTTCCCCTCATCTTCCCCCCAGGCTAGCAGATATAATTGTGAGGATTTTGCAGAATTGATTTGCAAGTTGTGTAAAAAGAATAAAGATGTCAAAGCACAGGAAAATGACACAGACCCCATAAATACCCAAAAAGTAACTGAGAAAATAAACATTAACAATGACCAATATGTTTACAACATATTTCTGGCGGTCATTTATGTGGGTACTGAGGGAATCCTTGAGTTACTAGTAAGGAATAAGCAGCTTTCATAAGTAATAATCAACATTGGAGATAATATAAGAACCCAATGTGCTTATTGCTTGTTGAATTTAAAAAAAATTTTTTTTAAAAAACTCTACTCAGTAAGCCAAAATTCCAATCTTGGAAACTTTGTTTCCCTAGTGGGTCTCCCATTCTGGCATCAATATCATTTAGGATTTCTTAGAAGACACAATAATTGAAAAAGACTTATTCAATAATCCTCTGATATAATAAACATCAGAGATCATAAAATAGGAACATATATTTACTGGAGTGATAAAGGGCATCCCAGTCAGATGAGAAAGTGAAAAAAATACTGACTATAATAATTGGTTGGATTTGCTTAAGCCTTCATTTTTCCAGGGGTTTCTGATATATAACAATACTCTTTTGTGACTATATACCTGTGATGGTGAACCTATAGAATATGTGCCAGAGAAGGCACATGTGCCATTGCTTGCCAGAGTTCATTACTAGAAAGGTAGAGGGACTTCAGTGGAGCAGCCCCCTTCCATCTCTCTACAATGCCCGATGATATTTTTTTCCCATAACCCATCCCTCTGCCCAGCAGCCCAATGGGAGAGTTTTCTTCCTCCCCTGTATGAGATAAGATGGGGCATGTGACCCTTGATCATAGGGGACCAGGACATGGCACACAGTTTCTAAAAAGTATGCCATCACTGTTATAAACTAAGCTTGAGAAACAGGGACCTATCACCTGAACCCTGCCTTTAACTGAATCAATAAGGCCTGGACAGAAAATAGTTCTAGGAATTTTACTAATGATGATCATTATCTAACCAGGAAGGGCTCCAGAGATTTCCAAATAAGATAACTGTTATTGACCTAGCTCCTCAAGACCCCAAAAATCACTCCAAGGAGTTACTGTCAAGCATTTGCTATTGCACATGTTCCTGAAGCCATAATCTTGTTTTTTCTTCCTTTTTATTCTTTTTCAAACAATAAAAGCTTACTAATTTCTGTATGTAATGGGTTCTTCTTCTTAGGAAAGGAGTTTTCTGCTGAGAAGGATACATTAGAATATGCTTTGCTTCTTCCTCCATTTTTAGTGTCTTCATCTCACTCAATTCTACTCCCATCCAGTGGGGTCTAATACTTGGTAAGATACTGGGTTGACACAGACTTAGGCAAAGATTCCCTGTGGATGGTGCTAACTAGATAAAGCTCAGGGATACTGCAATCTCCTGGAAGAGATCTCTATTCACTCAAAGGAGTTTAGTCTATTTATCCACTCAGAAAAGACCAAGTTGATGTAAGAATTTCTATTGTACAGACTTCCTTATGCATCTGGAAGAATGCCCAGTAGAGTTTGTCCAAAATTATGTATAATTCATATAGAAAATAAAGGTAGACAGTACAGTGGGTCCAGAATTGTTTAAGAACTGAATTGTTTAAGGGAAATGGAAAGACGCTTTGACTGTTTTCCAAACTTTCCATAAAAGCAAAAGTCTTCTCCAACTGTATCCAATACAACTATTTTACTCATGATATATAGAGTGAGATTTGAACCACCAGGCCTCTAAAGACCTTAAGATGTACATCATTCAGAAAACAGAAAAGTTTGGTATGAGCAGATTGTAACATGGAACCAAGGATGACAGGAAAAAAAGATGGATTTGATGCTGAAGATATGAAGACAAAAATTCACAAGACAAAAAAAAAAAAAGAGAGAAGATGGTTGTTGGAGGGTTTGGGTAACCCCCTGGCACTCTCGGAATGTTGGGAAACATAGAAGAAGGCATGCAGAGTAGCTGTAATTCTCTGCCGGGAATTTTGGGGAAGGCAAGGTTGAGAAGCCCACAGAATGGGCAAGCATGGATAGGTTGTGATCCACTTTACTGGGAGGAACTTACCAAATAAGAGGTTTAGCATTTGAGTACTTAACATTTGACTAGTTCAATTAGTTCATCTAAACTGGGACCATTAAGTAGACCATTAACTACTTTAAGATCCATTGTTCAGTCTGAACCTGGTGAGTCTGGGATCTCCCTGGGATGAGTTCTCAGGGGACTGGGGCAAACTTGGGGTTCCCAAAAAACCCAGTTGACACACATAATTTAACATTTAACACCTCCAGCATCAAGTCCAATCTCTATTCCCCAAAGATTCCTCTCTATAACGTGCTTAACAAATGGTCATCCAACCTTCAAGTTTGTAAATATGCATGACTCCAGGTATACAAATATATTTTTTAGAAGTTTTCCCTAATCTTTCAAGATCCAAGGATAAGTCCTTGCTTGGACTGGGATCCCACTGTGGTCTATGTTAACCTCCTTCCACCCTCTGTCTTCATTTCTGGGGAGTGGGAGGAGACCATGGGGTAGTAAAGAAGGAGAGAAAGACATCCTTTGAACTGATTTTCTTGTGGGAATTCAGCCAAGCTTCAGATCTAAAGAATAATTGCTCCAAGCCCAGAGTGTTGCCTTTACTTTGTAAATCTTTCTCATTAAGATGCAAATTGGCTGCCCCTAGTTTGGAAAATGTATCCTAGTGTTAGGAAAAAAAGGAAGATTTGAGTTAATGCATCAGATTAGAAAAAATCTAAGAAAATTATGTTATTTTTCATTAAAGAAAATAACATTGGGAATAATGTATTTAGGAATAGACCTAAAGCCCAAGTGTAATATTTACAATTGTAAATTGGTACTGTGATACCTTGATTCAAAAACTACTGAGAAATAAAACTTTTTTAATGGAGTCAGCTGAATAAGAAGATAAAAATCATGATTTAAGAAAGCATAAAGCAGATCTAAATGTATGAGCACAAAGCTGGCAAAAAATCTTTAGTGTAAACCTTCTCTTTACCAGAACCAAGGGGAAAGCCAACTGAACAGGGCTTAGTTTCTTTCCCTTCCTGAAGTCCTCAGGATTCTAGGAGCTCTAAAATCCCTTTTCAATTCTTCCAAGCTGTCAGGGTCCTCCTAAAAGAGGAGCATTAGGAGGATCTCACTATCTCACTAATCTGTAGCTGAAGAAAGTGGCTTCTCTCCTGTCAAGAGGTCAGTATCCCATTAATCTCTTCACAAATCCTCATTTTAGCACCAGATCATCTGAGAATCATCTCTTTCCACTTGTTGACTCATCATGGATGAACTCGATTAGTCCTTTGCATTTTTCAAGTCTTCCTTTTTATCTCAGGTTTTGGAAGGAAGGCTTTAAAAAAATCTAAGCCTCATGTTTCATGATATTGTTAACTTAGAAAAAACGCAGAACTATTAAATAGTCATAAAACCACTCTTTAATCAAGGGAAAGGGGGATGAGGGCTACTTGGCCTCTTATGCAGAGCTGCGCCTTGTGCAGAGCCTAAAGGAACACTGCTTTGCTCTGCTCCCTGATCCCCCTGGGAGTGACACCGCGCTAGATGACCACTCCTAGGGACAAAGGAAATTGGGGAACTTATATACCATTTGGGAAGATCTAGGGGCCAGGAGAGATGATTGACATTATACTGACAGGATACAATCAAGCTAGAGAAAGGGATCATAGCTAGAGGCTAGGGTGTAGGGGAAGGGGCTACTTATACAATGGATACTAAAGGATAGTTCCTGCCAGGGTGTGCCTTCCTGGGACAGGGTCTCTGATACTATGGGCTAGACTACCCAGGACAAAAGGGTATTTAGCATTTACCCTGGGGTCCATTATTCAGTCTGCAACTGCTAGCCTGAGATTCCCTTCAGGGTGGATTCCCAGGGGAACAGGGAACAAGCACAAGCTTTGGGGGTCTCCAACCTACAAACTATTTCTAAACTTGGGGTTCATCATATCTCACTAAGCTACAAGTTTGGGAACTCTAGATTCCATGTCGACAATATTATTTTAGCTCTCCTTTGATGGTTTTGGTGTTATTACAGTTTCTTTCTTCATCTGACAACTAAATTCAATTGGCAAAATGTGTAGTTAGCTTTTACTAGCTCTATGACCCTGGACAAATCATTGACTTCACTCATCATCAGCCTTCTATCACTGTGGCAAGTATCTTTGGTGAGCATGTGTTTCCCTGTTTTATGATATATCATGATATGTTTATTACATGAGGTTCCCTCAAATAAGGAATGGAGCACAAAGTCATTGCCTATCTCACAAGGTTTTTGCATCTTAAATTAGGTAGTCTTTGTGAAATTTAAAATTGTAGGTAGCAGTTATTATATACCAAAGAAATGGGGACAGGCCTTTGTAACACAAAGAACTTTTGGATCTAGAGACCCTTAAAAGTGTGATATAGAAACAATTGTTTTAGTCAACATGGAGTGCCATGTGATGATGGAGAGATCATCAAAACATCTTTTTTTTTTCACTTTCTTCTTTTTACAGAAATTTCATCTCTCCTTAAAGGGAAAGACATTTATCAGCAAACATCTTTCATCAACTAATCAGATATTTCAATATTTTGAATCATCCTCTGACCACTGGATCATGTGGAATCACTGAAGCAAAGGCGCCTTGTGATCCAGCTTTGTGAAGTTCCCTGATATGTGACAGAGAACCTGGGAGCCATTATGACGAACCAAGAGAAGTGGGCCCACCTTAGTCCTTCTGAATTTTCTCAGCTCCAAAAGTATGCTGAGTGTAAGTATCTAGTATTTTGTGACATTTCAAAATTGATGATAAGCCAATTTAATGGAAGCAGTTGAGGCAACCTGGTCAATGGGAAGTATGAAGCTCTTGAGAGCTGAGGACTTAAGTTTGAATTTGTTTTGTCCCTTACTCCATTTGTGACCTTGAATGTCTCTTTATTTATAAAAGGAGGGGGTTAAACCAGATGGCCTCTAGGAGCCCCCAAAGCTCTATATCTAATATCCTATAATCCTAAAATGTTCCTGTCATTAGAAATTCCTTCCATCATTGGGATCAGAGTTCATTCATGACTTTCCACCCTGTGTTGCTGTTGGTCATGGTCCTTCCTCTGTTCTTTGGGTTGGCAGTCTTCAGATGACCTTTCTGTATATCATTCTCACCTCTCCCAACATAGCCCATCCAACTTCTCCCTGTCTTCAATGTTCTTTCTGATATTTAATATGAAACATCTACGATTTCAGATTAACAATAGACCTTAAATTAGTTTAGGTGGGGTTAGCAAATCAGGTGTTAAGTACCCTTTTTGTCCCAATGGTTTCTCCCCTTAGGCCAAAGTACTTTATCTAGGTAGCCCAGTCCTTGGCTGGATCTTTCCCTTTTGCATCCTTTGTAAAGTATCAGCCTCTCACTAATAATTCCATTTTAGGGCTCCTCATTTTTTGTTGCTGTTGTAAAACCAATCAACTCTACTCTCCTATCCTCAGTCCCTAGTTCCAGTAAAAGGGTATATAAACTTCCCAATTTTCATGGCTCTTTGGAGTTGTCATCTAGCGTGGCCGTACTCCCAGGGGTCAGTGGCCAGACAAACCAGAGTCTTGGGACTCTATAGTGCACAGCTCTGCCTGGAGACCTGGAGGAAACCACTAAAGCCCTTTCCTTAATTAAGTGGTTTTTCTGACTATTTAATAGTTCTGTGTTTTTTTCCATTTTAACAATCAAATCCAAGGAGATGTGGGGAAACAATGGAGGTAAAGCTGAGATAGAAATAGAGACAGGAAAAAAAGAAGAAACAGTAGAACTCACAGTTGGAAAAGAACTCAAAGGTCATCAAATTCAATCTCTTCCCCAGGAATGAATCTTTCCATTTAAAATTTCACTAGAAGTTCTATCTCCATTTTTACATCATCAGTGAGGAAAACTTCATATTTGATAAGTTAGTCAAGTGCATCTTTAGGAAATTCATCACTATGTGATTTCTTTTAAATGGTTAGGATCACAGTGTAATATATTTTTGGCCTGAGGCTTTAAAAATTTTTTTTCTTAAAATTTAATTAATTTTAAAATTTTCAGTTACATATAGAAACACTTTTTGACGTTTTAAAAATCAGATTTACTCCCTTCCTATGCTCCCACCCTGCCCC
Organism: Gracilinanus agilis; assembly: GCF_016433145.1. Lineage (NCBI taxonomy): Eukaryota > Metazoa > Chordata > Mammalia > Didelphimorphia > Didelphidae > Gracilinanus > Gracilinanus agilis. The sequence continues at coordinate 6,937,283 of NC_058134.1, read as the reverse complement.
TAAGCAGTGAATAATCTGATATAGGTTATACCCAGACTTTCATGTAATGTATATTTCCATATCTCTCATGTTATGATAGAAGACATATCACACATAAGAGAAATGTCATGAAGGAATATCATGGAAAAGAGTATGCTTTTATCTGCACTCTGTAAGAGGGGAAACTAGATATTTAAGGTATGGTTGCCAGAAATCGGATTAACTAGATTTCAAATTAAAAATAGACCCAAGGGGCAGCTGGGTAGCTCAGTGGATTGAGAGCCAGGCCTAGAGACAGGAGGTCCTGGGTTCAAATCCCACCTCAGACACTTCCCAGCTGTGTGACACTGGGCAAGTCACTTGACCCCCATTGCCTACCCTTACCACTCTTCCACCTATAAGTCAATACGCAGAAGTTAAGGGTTTAAAATAAAAAAAAAAAACTAAACTAAAAAATAGACCCAAATCAGGATGACTTTTATGGAAGTTTATTTACAATTAGAAAGGTTGAAGGTAGGGAAATTGAGAGAAACTCTGGCCCAGACCAGAGGCCAGACCAGATAAGAATTTAGAGGCCCCAGCAAAGGAGCACAGAGGTTAATTAAACAAGGCTTCTAGTCAGGAGGCCTTTTACAATTAGAGAGGCAAGAGAGGCCTCCTTGAGTAGAGCCTCCAGAAACGCCAAGGGAGGAGAAAGGAAGTCAGCCTAACTTACACATGTGACAATTCAGAGGGAGGCAGTCTGAGGTCTCACCAGAGATCCTTCAACACCAAGTTCAAAGCACCAATTGCCCACAGGAAGTTACCATCATATTTAAAAGATAGCATCTTTCGTCACTTCCTGCATCCACCTTCAATTTCAAGTGGACAAATGGCAGCCTCAGCACTGTTTTGGACTGCCCAAAGGGCCTTCCCTTGTTTTTGATTTGTTACTTATTGTCACGTGTGGGTAACTGATCTTCCCCTCCCCACTTAATTCTAAGTTGGGTGGGGTGAGATTATTTCTGATGAGGATGAGGTAATTCCATTTACACAACTCAGATTACAATAGTCTCTTCTTTGCTCATGGATAACTAATTTTTATCATGATACCCTTGTGATTATATTGGAGACCTGCTTAGCTGATAATGGTCTTCATAGTTGATCATTCCATAATATTCCTGATACTGTATTCATTGTTTTCCTCATTCTTCTCATTTCACTTTACATCAGTTCATTCCTGTTAATTGTTCTTAATGGCTCATAGTATTCCATTATAATGATATACCACAATTTGTTCATCCATTCTCCAGGTGATGGACAAACCCTCAGTTTCCAATTCTTTGCCACTATAAAAAGAGCTGCTAAAATATTTTGGTATATGTTGGTCCTTTTCTCTTATCTCTGATTTCTTTGGGATACAGACTTAGTAATGGTCTTGCTGTGTCAAAGGGTATGCATAGCTATGTGACTCTTTAAAACTGGTTCCATATTGCTCTCCAGAATGGATGTATCAGGGCACAGTTTCATTAACAGTGTATAGGTGTCCCAATTTTCCCACATACCATTCAGCATTTATCATTTTCCTTTTCAGTCATTTGGTCAATCTAGTAGGTGTGAGGTAGTATCTCCAAGTTGGTTCAATTCACATTTCTCTAATTGATTGTTATTTGGAGTGTTATGATTAAAAATGATAAAGGCTGATATTATAAGAGAAATTAATATTTTAATTGCTATGGCCAGGTTAGTAAAATATATATGACCATGCCTGACTATCCTTAAAAATGCCACCCATCTTTATCTCCACCTATCTTCCTCCTCTTGCACGCCAGAGAACCCGCTCAGGTAGCAAAAAGAGGATGTCTCAAGGCTGCCCTCCAAATCTAAGCTGCCCTATACGTTGGGGACTTCAGAGACGTCCCCATGTCCAAATCACAGGGAATGTAGTCTCAAAGTCCCCATGTGTCCACAGGAAGTTTGTAAGATACTTTTAAATGGCACCTCCCTAAATTCCAAACACACAGGAGCATTTTTTTTTTCAAATGAGTGTGGATAGGTTTAATTTCTTCTTCTGAGAACTTCCTGCTCATATCTTTTGACCATCTTTCAATTGGGGACTGCTTTGTATTCTTATAAATGTGACTCAGTTCCCTATATATTTGAGAAACAAGGTTTTTATCAAAGAGAATTTTTTTCTTCATAATCCGATGTTTCCTTTCTAATCTTGGTTGCATTAATTTTATTTGTATAAAATTATTTAATTTAGTGTACTCAAAATTATTCATTTCATTTTTCATAATATTTCCTATGTCTTATTTGGTCATAAATTCTTTCCTTATCCATAAATCTGGTAAACTTCCCTATCCATAAATCAGGTAAACTTTTCCTTATTTCCCTGATTTGTTTATGCTGTCACCCTTTATTTCTAGTTCAAGTATGCATTTTTATTTAATCCTGGTGTTTGGTGTAAGATGTGGGTCTATTCCTAATCTCTGATATACTGCTTTCCAGTTTTCCTACCAGTTTTTGTTAATAGTTATTTGCCCCAAAGCTTGGATTTGGGGGTTTATCAAACATTAAGTTGCTGTAGATATTACCTACCTAATCTTTTACATTGATCCAGCATTCTATTTCTTAACCAATACTAAATTGTTTTAATAATTATCACTTTATAGTACAGTTTAATATCTGGTACAGTGAGGTCTCCTTCCTTCATGTTTTTTTTTTCCATTAATTCTCTTGATAGTCTAGTCTTTTTGTTCTTCTAGATGAACTTTGTTGTTATTTTTTCTAGTTCTATGAAATAATTTTTGGTGTTTGTTATGACAATGAATAGGTAAATTCCTTTAGGTAGGATTATTATTTTCCCTATATTGGCTCAGTCTATTTATGAGCAGTGAATAGTTTTCCAATTGTTTAGGTCTGACTTCATTTGTATGAAAAGTGTTTTGTAATTATAGTCATATAGTTGAGTGGTTTGTTTTGCTAGATATACCCTTAGGTATTGTATATTACCTAGAGTTATTTTGAATGGAATTTCCTTTTCTATCTCTTACTGTTGGATTTTGTTGTTGGTAAATAGAAATAATGACGATTTCTGTGGGTTTGTTTTATATCCTGTGACTTTGCTGAAGTTGTTAATTATTTCTGTTTCTTTATTGATTCTCTAGATATACAACACATCATCTGCAAAGAATATTGTATTGATTTTATTTCTTTATTGTCTAGTCTAATTCCTTCCATTTCTTTTTCTGCTCTTATTGCTATACTAAGAATTTCTACTACAATATTAAATAAGAGTTGAGATAATAGGTATACTTGCTGTGTACCCAATCTTATTCCAAAGCGTTTTACTTTATCCTCATTACAGATAATGCATGATGATGGTTTTAGATGATGCCATTTATCACTTTGAAGAAGGTTCCATTTTTTCCAATTTTTCTAATTTTTTAAAAATAAGAAATAGTTTTTTTTTTTAATTTTGTCAAATGCCTTTTCTGCATCTATTAAAATGATTATGTGGTTTCTGTTAGTTTTGTTACTGATATGATCAATTATACTAATGGTTTTCCTAGTATTGACCCATTCCTGCATTTCTGGTATAAAAACCACCTGATTATTATGTATTATTATTGTGATATAATGTTGTAATCTCCTTAATGGTATTTTAATTAAATGTTTTTGTATCAATGTTTATTATGGAGACTAGGGCTATAATGTTCTTTCTCTGTTTTCCTCTTTCTGGTTTTGGTATCAATACCATATTTGTGTCATAAAGAGAGATCAGGAGGATTCCCCCTTCCCCTATTTTTCTAAATAGTTTAGGTAGCTTTGTAGTTAGTGTAATGCAGAGATGCAATCAAGGCATTTACCCTTGCAAAACCTAACTGTAGAATTTCTGGCAGTTAGCCAGCCTTAGAACTCTGACAAAGGACAGTTGGTCCCAGACGCTTGTGAAGAGCGGAGGGGTGAACTGGGCTCTGCCTTTGGGCTGAAACCTTGCCTTGAATCTGTGCTTTTGTCTTTGGACATTTGGAGCTTAGCTAACTTCTCTGGACCTTCTCTGATCTTCCCTATATCATTCCCCTATTACCTTCCTGATTTTCCTGTGGACTTTGGGAGAAGGGTTGATTTTTGGGTTGTAACAATTAGACTTTAAGGATTTAGTTCCCCATAGACAAGTAGGGCTTACCCTTGAAACAAACTATCCCTTGCTTTATTGTTTTAGTACTCCCTAACCTCAAGGGCAGCCAAACTTCCCTGACTGAGAGAGTCCAAGCCATTCCTGTGACCCTCCCCATCCTTGAGCTTCTCTTAGTGGCTGTTAGAGAAACCCTGTACCCTCTCTCCTTTATAATCAACCCTGAAAATTTAATAATCCCCATTGTTACCTATTCAAACCCTTTGCTAAATCATTGGCTCAATAAGTGAGGGTTGAAGGAGGGAAGAAATTATTATCTTTATTTCCTGAGGGAAGCTGGAGGCATCCATCTTGGGAGGAAGTAGTTGTCTCTATACTTCCTCCTGGAAACCCTTCAGTTTCACTGACAGGGAGGAACCTTGGGACTCCTTCTTTGTGGACTTGAGAAACTGACTAGAAAGCCCTCTAGTTAGATTCAAACCACTTCTGACTGGCCCTAACCTTTGTGTCTGTAGAAAAATACCATTTCCCTGGAAGAGTCCAGCCTTCCTTCCCCAGTAACCTCTGTCTCTAGTCTGAGTGTCTCCCCATTGCACTGCCTCCCATAATTACCTCATCATCTCCCTTATCGTTCATTATACTGCCTTGTCCTCTATTTCCCTAAACTCAGCCATTCCCTTACATCTCTCCTTACCACCCCAATCCATTATTGCACCCTCCTTTCCCACCAAAAGACCAAAACCCCCTATTTACCTTTTCTTTATTACCTTTTATTACATTAGTTGTTCTTTGAATGTTTGGTATAATTCATTTGTGAATCCATCTGACCCCTGGAGCCTTTTTCTTAGGGAGATCTTTGGTGGTTTGTTCAATTTCTTTTTCTGTGATGAGGTTGTTTAAATATTATATTTTTTCTTTTATTAATCTGGGCAGTTTATATTTTTATTCATATTCACCTCTTTTACTTTTTGGCTAGATTTAATGACATGTAGTTTGGCAAAATGACTACCAATAATTGTTTTAATTACTTCTCCATTGATGTTGATTTCACCTTTTTCCATTTTTTATATTGGTAATTTGGTTTTCTTCTTCCTTTTTTTTAAATCGATTTGTCCAATGGTTGATCTATTTTTTCACAAGACCAAGTCATTGTCATATATATTAATTCAATGGTTTTCTTATTTACATTTTTATTAACCTCTCCCTTGGTTTTCAGGATTTCCAATCTGTTTTTTAATTGGGGATTTTTAATTTGTTTGTTTTCCATTTTTTTAGTTGTGTACCCAATTCATTGATCTGTTCTTTCTCTATTTTACTGATGAAGGCATCTATAGATATAAATTTCCCTGTAAGTACTGGTTTCTACATCCCATAATTTTGATATATTGTCTTCTCATTGTCATTTACCTTAATGAAATTGTTGATTGTTTCATGTAATTTGTTCTTTGACCTAATTGTTCTATAATATAAGATTATTTAGTTTCCAATTATTTTTTAGTCTTTCTGTTGCCTTTTGTTAACTAATTTTTATTACATTATAGTCTGAAAAATATGCATTTAATATTTCTGATTTTCTACATTTGGATGTGATGTTTTTTATGTCCTATTGTATGATCAGTTTTTGTGAAGGTAATCTTTACAACTTAGAAAAAAAGAATATCCTTTTCTATTCCCATTTGGTTTTCTCCAGAGGTTTGTCATATCTATCCCCCCCCCCCATAAAGTTTTATTTACCTACTTAACATTTTTCTTGTTTATTTTTTATTGGATTTCTCTATTGATAAAAAGGAAAGATTGAATTGTTCCCCACAAGTAATGTTTTACTATCTATTTCCTTCTGTAACTCATGTAACTTTTCCTTTAGGAATCTGGATACTATACTATTTAGTGCATATATGTTTGATATTGATATTGATTATTTGTCTATGGTGCCTTTTATCATGATGTACTTTCCTTCTTTATGTATTTTGATTAGATCAATTTTTACTTTTGCTTTTCTTTACTTCATAGGAGGCATAGTGGATTCTGCTCCAGCCTCTTATTTTCACTTTGTGTGTATCTAAAGGTATTTCTTAGACAGTACATTATAGGGTTCTGATTTTTTTTTAATCTACTTTGCTATCCTCTTCTGTTTTATGAGTGAGTTTATCCCATTCTCATTCACAGTTATGATTACTAATTATGTTTCCCTTCATATTGTTTCTCCTTCTATTTGTTCTTCTCTCAGTACTCTTAACCTTTCCTTATTCACAAATGTTATGTTTTCAACACCATCTCTTTCAGTTTAATCTTATTTTTGTTTATCCCCTCTTCTTACTTATTCTCCCTACCCTCCTACTTCCCTCTAAGTTAAGGTGGATTTCTATAGCTTACAGAGTGTGGCTGTTATTCTCATTTTGAGCTTACAGAGTGTGGATGTTATTCCCACTTTGAGCTAGTTCTGATGTATGTAAGGTTCAAGCATATCTAACCCCAATTCCCTCCTCCACTGTATTTGCCACTTCTGCACCTCTTAATGAGAGATAATTAGCTGCTTCTATATTTCCTCATTCCCATCCTTTTTTTAATATCAGTTCATCTTATTTAGCTTACTTCCTTCTTTCTATATATACTCATTTTCATTACTTTAATAGTGGAAATGTTCTTCAGTATCTTAGGTACTTAAGGAATCTTGGATACTTTAAGTACCTTACTTTTCTCAAGTATCTTAGATATTTTAATTATTTCAATTATAATCTTTCCTGGGTATGAATGTGCACAATTCAATATCATCAAAACCCTTAACTTTTCATTTTATGTTTTTATGCTTCTCTTGAGTATTGAATTTGCTCAGCAGGTTTTCTTTTCAGCTCTGTTTTTTTGGTCAGGAAAGTGTGAAATTCCTCCATTTCATTAAATATTGTTTTCCCCCATAGGATTATGATTCATTTTGCTGGGTATAGTATTCTAGGTTGTAGTCCTAAATCCTTTGCCTTTCAGAATATCATATTCTATGTTTTCCAGTCCTTTAATGTAGAATTAATTGATTAATTAATTAATTGATCCTATATAATCCTGACTGTGTTTCCTCAATATTTGAATTATTTCCTTCTGGTAGTTTATAGTACTTTTTCCTTAGTCTAGGAGTTCAAGAATTTGGCTATAATTTTCCTGGGGTATCTTATTTTGGGGTCTCTTTCAAGGGGTGATCAGTAGATTCTCTCTATTTCTATTTTCCCCTCCTATTTGAAAATATCAGGACACTTTCTCCTAATGATTTCTTGTAATATGATGTACAGACTCTTTTTTTTTAATCATGGTTTTCAGGTATTATGATGACTCTTAGATTTTCTCTCCTGGATATGTTTTCCAAGTGAGTAATTTTTCCAGTAAGGTATTTTATATTTTCTTCTATTTTTTCATTTAAAAAATTGTGTTATTGTTTCCTGATATCTTACGGTTTCATTTGCTTCTAATTGTCCAATTCTAATTTTAGAATGCTATTTTCTCTTTGAGTTTTTGTTTCTTTGTTGCCTTTTCCATTTGGCCAATACTTCTTTTTTTAAAAAAAAATTTTTGCCTCCATTTCCATTTGGCCCATTCTGTTCCTCAGAGAGTTGTTTTCTTCAGTGTATTTTTGTGCCTCCATTTCTTTTTGGCTTATTATAGCTGGTAAGGTGTTGATTTCTTGAGTGAATTTTCCACCCAGGTATTGAGTTTTTCTGTCAATTATCATATTATTTGTTTTTTTAACTTCTTTTCAAGTTCTTCCAAGGGTTCTTTTGAGACCCAAAATCCTTGCACCCTTTTTGTTGAGGCTTCCTCGGTTCCCTTTTTGGTATTGTTCTCTTCTGAGTTCACATTTTGGTCACAAAAGTAACTTTCAATGGTCAGATTTTTTTTTGTCTTTTGCTCATTTTTCTAGTTGTTCCTTCTACCCCCATTACTTTATCTATCTGTTGAGGTACTTCTTTGTTCCTGAGGTATAGAGAGCACTGCTCTAAGCTTGCAGAATACTCCTCTCTGATCTTGGGAAAGGGCTGACCGCCCTCATTCCTCATAACATATCTGTTCATGATTCTGCCTTGCTGGCTTGCTCTGGGGAGATTTGCAGTTGTTTTTTCCAGCTATAATCAGCACCCTGTGCTGCCAGTTCCCTCATTGTTTTATGGACTGGCCTGGTTTCTGCTCTGCTGCTTCCCTGACCCTGCTGAACAAATCCCCTGCTTTGGGTTCCACCACCTCCAGCACTCTGCTGCCACATGGGACTGAGTAGGTTCCTATGGTTCCTATTCCCTTTCTCTACTGCCATATGGGTTTGAATAGGTTACTGTGGCTCCAGTTCTCCTTTTATGCTCCCTTGTAGCCCCAGGGTTCTGCTGCCATGTGAAAGTTATTAGGTTTCCTGCCTTCTTGGTCTTCTATATTTCTGTGTAATGGCTTCGTCTAGGCTTCTTCCAATTCTGCATCTTGCTTGCCTATGGCAGAGCTACCATGTATTGGTTTGCTCCACATTGTGCCAGTTCTCAGAGATGTTGTGCTATCTGGGCTTCTCTCCCCTCTTACCTCTGTAAGACAGTAAAACATGTTCCTCCAACACCTTTCCTTTATTTTGGGGTGATTTATTTTCAGAGTGTGTGTGTGTGTGTGTGTGTGTGTGTGTGTGTGTGTGTGTGTGTGTAGGGATCAGGGAAGCAGAGTATCCTTTACTCTGTCATCCTAGTTCCTCCTATGCAATGCTGACCTGACACTTTAAAGGATAGATGGAAGCAATTTCCTGTCCCATTTAACTGAGCTTAATTATGTTTATATGGCATGGTAGGGGATGGAAGTTCAGTTTTCCTCAAAACACAACTCAATTTCCAGAGGTTGCACAGGACATCATCTCTCTCTGTTCTGTTGAATATGCACAGGCATATTCCTTTCCAATTCCTATCTAGTCACTCACTCCACCATCCCTGTAGCTTTTCCCCCAAATTCCTCAGTCTACAAGCCTCCAATTATATCCTATCCTATTAGTTATAACGTTCCTAGGTTTTATTTTTTCATTAACCTCTCTCCCTCTTAATTATAACTTTACCTCTTAGCAGAAGCTGCAATACTTTTCATTATTGGCTCTTTTCCTCCCTTATTCCTCATCGGTATGCCTTAGTCCTCCATACCTATTCACCCATTCTTGAAATGTGGCCATTTTCCCTGCCAAACCTGGGTTGGGACAAAATTAAACGCTTTCTCTCCTAGTTTCCCTGAAGCTATTACAACAGAGTTGGCCTTGCTGTAACTGAAATGGTTGTGATCTAAGCTGGCCTTGTTTCCTTCAACCTTCAGAGAGCTTAACACCTGAGCCTCTTATGATACTTAGGTATTCAAATGGTCTTCTGTAAAAGGACAATTCTGTCCTTGTAACTACTGTCCTTTCAAGGTAAACAGAGTGTCTTATCACTCATCCATGTGTCAGCCACTCAAATATTTGAAGACAGCTATTATCCTTCTTCCCACTCCTAGACCTACTCCCAGAGTCATTCATTTATTTATCCATTCATTTACCCCATCTCAGCCACCCATCCATCCATTTATTCAGTAGACATTGATGGAGTACTGTATTCATAACACTGTGGCAAGCACTGGGAAGAGGTACAAAGTTTATAGATGGGAAAGGTTCCTTGGTCATTAAACTCATAGTTTCCTAGAGTACAGGATCCCTTTTTATGGGGTGTGGGGGTGGGAGGGATTTGTATTCAATTTTATTTCATTTTCAGTTCTGAATTCTCAATCCCCCCCTTTTTCTTACTCATTAAAAATTAAAGAACAAAACCCTTTACAAAGATAAATAGTTGAGGAAACACACTCGTGTATTATGTACCCACCCCCCATCCTTACAATGTTCCCCCAGTCCCCCCCCCCAAAATGCCTCATTTAGTACTCTGAAATCCTGTACTCTCTCTCCTTAGGTGTGCAGCACTTTTCATCATGAGGTGGCTGAAACTGTAGTCAGTTCCATTGTGATGATAGAAGTTTCTAAGTCTTTCAAAGTCCCCCCTCCTTTACATTATTGTTTTTAATCGTATATATTATTCTTCTCATTCTACTCATTTCACTTTGGAATAATTTATATGTCTTCTCAAGTTCTTAATTTTTTCCCTAAAACCACTTTCCTTTATCATTTCTTATAGCTCAAAACATCCCTCATGCACATACACCATAACTTATTAAGCTATTCCCCAGTTAAAGAACACTCAGTTTCCAATTCTTTGCCACATAAAAAGAGCTAGCAGAAAAATGCGTGTATATTTATGTCCCTTTCATTTTTCTAACATCTCTTTGGTTATTGACTAAATCTATCACTAGGTTGCAGGGTATGTGGTACAGTTTTAGAGCATTGTATGCAAAGTTCCAGATTTCTTTTAACAATGGTTGGACCAGTTCATACCTCTAACAACAGTTCATTAATATACTTATTTTCCTACCACCTCTCTGGGATTTGTCATTTTCCATTTTTTGTCATCTCAGGTAATATGATAGGTATTGGGTTATATGGCAGAGTTGTTTTAAATTTAACTTCTTTAATTATTAGCAATTTAGAGTATTTTCAATATAACTATTTGTTGCTTGGGTTTCTTTCTCTGAAAACTGCCTGTTCTTATCCTCTAACTATTTATCTATTAGGGAATGACTCTTACCCTTTTAAATTTGAATTAATTCCCAATATATTGAGAATTTGAAAGGAGAGGGGGAAAACCTAGCCAAAAAGATGTTTCATTATAATTTCCTGCTTCTAGCAGAAGTTCTTAACCTGCTGGTCTGTAATTAAAAATATACATATATTTTGGTAACTACATTACAATATAATTGATTACCTTTATAATCCTATGTGTTTTACTTTATGCATTTTTAAAAAACATGATTTTGAGGTGTTCATAGGCTTCCCCAGACTGCCAAAAGGGTCTAGGATACACACAAAAGTTAGGAACCCTTAGACTAGCCAAGTTGGTAAAAACATGGCACACTGGCTCCAGTGTTCCTGAGGAGGCTGCTCTATTCCCCCTCTCCACAGCACCTGAGGACATTTTTTACTCTTCCCAGTAGAACAATGCAATTAATTCCTCCCTCCGCTCTTTGGGGTAACATGGAGGGTTCGCAGGCACCTTGAAGGTGCAGAATGGGCACACAGTCCCTAAAAGGTTCACCAACACTGAGTCTAGAATGATAGGATACACACCTACATGCATATTTAATGAATACTTAATGATTGATGAGTGTACCATACCAGCACTGCATGGAAAACACACTGGCAAGTTGGAAAAGCAAGGCCTTAGTGAAATCCAAGGAATAAATTCATACTGCCATGGGGGAGCAGTGGGTGTATGGAGTGGGTGAAGCGTGAGAGAAGGCCAACTTCGTATGAGAGGTGACATATAAGAGATTTCAGTTTGCAATAAAAATGAGTAATTAAGCCAACCACAGGTGGAGGGTGCAGGGAAGACTGGGTATACCAGGTATCATTGAAGATGGCCTTTGTCATGATGGAAGCTTTCCCATGACAGGAATTTGGAAGAAGAGGAATTAATTTGAGGAATAATTTAAAGAGTTGAACTTTAGATAAGTTGGATTCAGATTGATGATAATGGTATTCCTGTGCTTCCTACAGAGCCCTAGGTTCTTTAAAATAAAATCTCTCTCCTGATCTAAGGAATAAATTAAGTAGCAGTTGATTAAAAATCATTAACAAGAAAATTACATCATTGGTTCAGATGGAATTTCTCTGGATTAGAATGTTTCTAATCACTTAACTAGGATCCCTATATGGAAAGAAAATTTCCTCAGAGAATTAAATGCTCTGCATGTCTATTCTTTCTCTTCTAGCCAATCAGGATACATTTTACTCCCCTCCATTTCCAGGACAGAGATCTTTTTTTTTTTCCGATGGGTAGAATGAGTTACAACATAAATGGCTATAGAAGAGGAAATTATGTGGCTTTGGAAATAAAGATTAGCATAAATAATGGTAAAATAAATTTTGTGGTACACAGGAAAACTATGTCATTAAGTAGCATTATTAAAATTAATCTTACGAAAAGACAGGCTAATGGCTTAACTAAGATTGAAGCACAGTGCCTCCTCATTTGTCATTAAGCTTACTTCCATTTATTTAATAGCATAATAACAGAGGAAGTATTCGAACGATTCCCCTGAGCAATCTCCGACATCCTTAGAGAAGGAAGTCACCCCTGATTGGCATCTCTGCTTACCTAAAATGGCCATTATGTGAACTTCCCTTGAATTGGAACTCCAGCTGAGTCTGCCAAGAGTTTTCTGAACAATATAGTTCTAGTGATTATGCTTTGGGCTTATCAAACACATTCATGTCTCTCTTGAGCTTTTAAAATCTCATTCTCAGCAAAGACATGAGCCCACCATGGGCAGCCAGGCAAATGTGAGCTCATACTCTAGACTTTGGAAACATATGTTATGAAATTGAACGTGGGCTTTAAACAAGAAAAGCAACTGAATATATTATATCTAGAATTGGGGTCTGGAATGGGACCATTTTACACACATGGAGACTGACATTCTCTTAAATACTTGGAATATATAAATGGAAAAATTATACATTTTCCCAATACTCTGCATGTATGCCCTTCCATTATGTGGGAGGCTTTCCCTGAAAACCCTCATAGTGGAGTTGAGTGAGTCCTGACTGCAGGCAAAAAAGACCTGGGTTCAAATCATAACTTGCATTCTTTCTAGCCAAATGATTGAGAGAAAGTCACTTAACTTCTCCTGGACTCAGAGATGACTTGGTAATAATAATACAATACAGTCATTACAAGGAAATGGGCTTTGTATGTATGTTTCATTATACTTTATAAATGAGTTTCCTTCTTTTCTTTCTTCCTTCCTTCTTCCTTCCCTCCTTCCTTCTTTCCCACCTAAAGCTAAACAATAGTTTTCTAAGTGACCCAACTTTCCTGTGGCTCAAAACAAGATGTAAGAGAATATGTTCAAGGCTGTCAGCCTGACCATGTGTATTGGCTGCCACTCTCCCTTGTGGGTGAGTGCCCAAGCTGAGGGCTTCCGTGAGCCAGTCTCTTCTGGGTATTATTCTACTTGCCCAGTCCTTACAGGCATCTTTTTTGACTCTGCTCAGGGTAGTTTCAGTGAGACTAGAGGAGCTTTCTTCCATAGAACACAGTCCCTCTGGGCCGCTAGCCAGAAGCTTGCTTGCCCATTTCTCAGCCTTCAGTGAAACAGAAAGAGGTTAAGGAAGCTTCATCTTCTTCCCCCTAGTTCTGCCCTCCATCTCTCCTGATCACAATATTTACTTTGGGGAGTCTCCTTAAGGATTCCAAGGGATTCATTATATACTCATTTATTACCTCTCAGGATTAGCTTCATATTTGCTAGACATAAGTACACAGCATGGAAATTATTTTGGAAAAACACTGTGTCAGGGGTGGTGGGAGGGCTTCTAGAACTTCATCAGTTTTGCACTATTTATGGCAGCTGGGTTGGCAGGGAGCCCAGGTAGAGGTGGAGGTAGGGGGTGAGCTGTGATTGTTCCCTTAAAGTTGAGTCAGTGATCCCAAACCCCAGCTTATCCAGGGATTAACAACAAGGAATGAGCACGTGGGGGCCTACAGTCTTCAGATGATTTATACATGAGCTTCCCAATCTCTATTCATTTGTGCCATTTTCTATGATGAGAGGCAATAAAGGTTTGCCCTCTAACTGTGTGCCCTGCCAACACCTTTGGCCTTCCCACAGAGGCTGCTCTATTCAAGGCATCAGGCATCCGGGCAATGCCTTAGGGAAGAGCTTGGGTTCAAAGGCCCTGTCCTGCAGGCTTCCTGCCTCTGGTCTTCTTGATCAACTTCTCTTGGCCTCTCCCACAAGTCCTCAGTTTTAGGTCTTGGTCTCCAAAGAACTCCATTTGGCTTAGCTGTGACTTTGGCCTGTCACACGGACTCAAAGGCCACTCGACTGATCCTAGATTGGCTATGATCATGCCACGTGACATTGATAAAACACGCAGGCCTTTTTATGTGTAGATCCTAATATCAACTCTGGTACAACTGGAAACACTGCCATTTTACCAACGTGGAAACTGAGGCTCTAAATCTCAGTGACTCAGAGGTATTATAGGTGGTAAGTCCAGATCCAGGTCTTCAGCCCATTCCATTGACCTTGACCTTAAGAACATTAGAATTGAAGATGGTCAGTTAGAAGAGGCCCCACAGGCCATCTTGTCCAATTTGGCCCACACATCCTCCAGACAACCGTCCGTACAATCTCTGCTTGAAGACAGCCCTCCAGCGAGGTAAAGGTGACTTACTGTCAAGGCAGCCTCTTCATCTTCAGGAAGCTTCAGAGGTCAGGATGGTTTTCACTTGCTGGCAGTTCCGCACATCACTCCTATTTCTTCTAACAAAGTCCATCCGGAAACCAAAACTAAAAACAACCAACCCTAATCCCCCTTTCAAATGACAGCCCTTCCTGGATCTGAAAAGAGCTCTGGGCCCTCTGCCAAGTCTTCTCTCAGCACTTAATTACCTCAGTTGGTCTTCTCATGGCATGGTCTGAAGCGTGGCCTTTCCTCATCCCAGTGGCCCTCCTCGGACTCTCTCACAATTAGCCGTGTCTCTCCTAAATTCCAGCTCCTCTCCTTAGGATCTGACCAGAACAAAATGCACGTGCCTTCCATTCCCATCAGTCTAGTAATGGGTCATTTCTTCAATGCACCCCACAATCTTATTAGTTATTTCTGTTTCCAGGAGACACCATCATCTTGAGTTTGCAGGTCATTAAACTTCCCAGACTCTAGTACCTGAGAAATAGGCTTTGGGGCAGCCAAATGGAAGTGAGAAATGCCCATGTTTGAAGGATGCTCAGATACTTATTAACTATGTGACCTTGGATAAGGCTTTCTCATACACCATTTCCCATTGATAAAATATTAGAGTTCCTAGGTTCAAATCTGGCCTCAGACACTTCCCAGCTGTGTGACCCTGGGCAAGTCACTTGACCCCCATGGCCCACCCTTGCCACTCTTCCACCAAGGAGCCAATGCACAGAAGTTAAGGGTTGGAGAAAAAAAATATTAAAGAGTAACCCCTACCTCACAGGAGCAGCAAATGAATGAGAATTTGAAAAATGTTTTGCAAATCTGAAAGTGTACGGGGAGGGAATGAAAGGAGCCTTTACTAAGTACCAACTGCATGCCCAGAACTGTCCTAAGTGACATGAATATGAACTCATCTGATCCTTTGGACCAGCCTTGGAGGTAGGTGCTGTTATTGTCCCCATTCTGCAGGTGAGGAAAGTGAAGCAGATGGTGGTTAAGCTATAGAAATGTTAGCTGTTATCATTATCAGCACTGTTATACTTCACAGCATTAGAGGCAGTCTAGGATTCTAGCTGAGCTTATTTTTTGAACCCTGACTCATCAGCCAGTATATTCTCCTTCCCTTCCAGTGCTGTAAGCCAGAAGTCCCTGAGCAACATCTTAACCCAATTTCTTGCCTTTGGACGGTGTAGCCGGATGTACCAAATAATGGGTAGATTTTTCTCTGCTTGGTCTGGCCCCTTGTTCTGGCTCTTGTCTTCCTTCTCATTTCTTTCCGAAACCCTGGCACTTGCCCTTGCTGTTATTCTCTCTGTTTCTCCTTGTTTCTCTGTGGCCATGTATGGAGGCTGATAGATGTACAAGAGAGAGAGTTGCACACTTACACACAGAGAAACACACACCATCCCACATGCAGTACACAGATATCCATGTGCACAATACACACCCACCCATAGACATGGCACGTGCAGATACTCATACCACACAGAAAAATCATGCATGCACACACGTATACCCACACTTTTTAGCCTAGACGGACATGCATTTCACCCATTGGCTTGGGCCATTGGCAAGATCTTTTCATTTCATCAAGTCTTAGAGAAAAAACAAAACGAATTGGCCACGGCTCTGGTGACTCTCTCCGGCTCGTATTCTAGCCTATTAATGACCCAAACAACCAGATCTTCCATCCTGTAGTATTTCTCAAATGCCAGATCATCCGCAGGGATCCATAAGCGGCCGCGGCTCAGAGGAGAGGCATTCGATGCTCCGTTATCATAAAGATACAAGATCTATCTCATGGCAAGGCGTGGCACCAACTAGAAAATTTGGAAATTCGTTTTTGACTTTTCAGGTCTAGTAAAATGCAGTTCCCTGATATGTCTGTATCTAGACCCTCCTTCTTCTCCCTCATGCTCACCACTGCTGCTGGAATCACCTTTAAAGCCTGCCAAGCCCCTGGCTTGCCTGTACTCTCTGATCTGAGCTTCCCAGCCAGCCTCCTCACCAGAGAGACCATAGAATTAAAGCTGGAAGGGAACCTGGGACTCATCACATCTAGACCTCTCACTTTACACATAAAGAAATGACACGGACCTGGGCCTAGAGTCAGGAGGACCCACGTTCAAATCTAGCCTCAGATACTTACTCACCGTGTGACCCTCAGAAAGTCACTTAAGCTTTGCTGGTTTCATTTTCCTCATCTATAAAATGAGTATAATGCGAGCTCCTATCTCTTAGGGTTGTTGTAAGAATAAAGAGACATCACAATTGTTCAGTACTTGATACATAGCTTTATATAAATGTTAGCCGTTGTTGGGACATGAGACCTAGACAGATACAATGACTTTCCCAAGGCTATTCAGGCAGTAAGAATCAGAGTAGAAATTGCTACCCAGATCATTGGACTTCAAATGTAGTGTAGCTTCTACAAGTCCACAATTCTACCCTATTGACTACCTCCTTGACCAAAGAGTCTCTGAATTTCTTTTTAAAAATTTGCTTCAGAGGAAAAACCAGCGTGTCAAAGTGGCACATACAAATACCAGTGCCAGTCATTATGTTGCTCTCATGGTCCTGAATGCAGCCTGTCCATTCTGATGCTAAGATTTGACTGATTTTTGTTTCACCAAGCTCCACAACGTCTCCCTATTTTGATTTTTGTCTCCATGTGTGTTTCCCTAAGCAATGGCTACCTTTAATTCTAACCCACGTGGCCACATCTGTCCCCTCGATGTACAGAGCTAAAGGGAGATGACATCATCAGATCTACCCTCTTACTCTCTAAAAGCACAATTTATGAAATAAAGATGTTCAGGTGTAAGGACTCCACTGTGGCCTCCAAGGTGAAGTTCAAAGGTAGCTCTTGGGATTCAAGGATGGAGGTGAGGGAGGCAGAGACAGAATCCTTGATGTTCTTTCCATCAGAGTACCATGGGATTCAGTTATCTGGAGGTCATTAGCCAAGAAATTCTTTGTGGTAGTCCTATCCAAGAGCAGTCCCGCTCCATGAGAGCTTGAAGAGGGATGACCAATGAATCAACTGGAGCCTTAATTGTGTTCTTTATCCTTTCTTTAGTAATAACCTCAGTGACCAGTGGAGGTATAGCAACCTCCAAATCAGAGAATGTTTGGCCCATATGCAAATTCAAATGTTGGTACTGAAAACAATAAAGTGTGCATGTGTGAGCACCCCCATGAACCTTCGCAAAGACATGCATACCTTCACATTCACAAAAATACTAAAGGGATCTTTTTTTTAATCTTCTCTGGTTTCCAGATCTGTGGGATAAACCATGAGGTTTGAGGCTCTCAAAAAGAGAAATATGGGGGGCAGCTGGGTAGCTCAGTGGAGTGAGAGTCAGGCCTAGAGACAGGAGGTCCTAGGTTCAAACCTGGCCTCAGCCACTTCCCAGCTGTGTGACCTTGGGCAAGTCACTTGACCCCCATTGCCCACCCTTACCAATCTTCCACCTATGAGACAATACACCGAAGTACAAGGGTTTAAAAAAAATTAAAAAAAAAAAAGAGAAATATGTTAAGTAGCCAGTGTGTACGTACTTAAGTGACAATCCTTTCTTCCATTCCCTGTGGAGCCGGAGGGAGTCACCGATTTTGCCCTGAAATAGGGGAAAGGAGAGACATGAATCTTCTTTATCCATCACATCACTCTAAGCCCAGATAAAAGACTAGGAACTCTTGACAAATCTTGGATTGTTTCAATAGCCATAGATACCATATCTTTACATTTGGTCAAACTTATTTCCCAAGTTGGAAAGTGTGAAGTGTTCTTTGCTTCCTCTTCTCAGCAAATAGCCTGGCTTTGCAGAAATCCTGATGTCCCTGCCCACCTCTGGGTCAGAGATAATCCATGGCTTATTAATCACTATCTTTGGCTGTCTGGTATACTGCAGCTTCTGCTTTGTTTCTTTCCTCTCTTGGCCTGAACAAATAAATGCCCTTGTCAATGGATGGCTATACTGAACTCTCTTCTGTTTTGTAAGGGGTATGTATCTGTGTGTGTGTGTGTGTGTGTGTGTGTGTGTGTGTGTGTGTGTACGCACACGCAGGTGCAGGGAAGAGAGGATGTTGGGCAGGAGGGTGTCCTTTAGTTGGCAGACAGGTAGATCTTGGCCAACCATGTGCAGAGTGAACTTACCTTATATAACCAAGGTAGGCTGATCTTTTATTTACTAGGCATATACATTTGAGCAAATTACTTCTCTCTATAAAGTGAGAGTTGACCTAGATGGCCTCAAATGGTCCTCACCAGATCCATATGAAAACTGTAACTTGGTTGTCTTATAATAGGAAGAGCACCATATAACTTAGAGCCACAATGGACCTCATGGTTGTTTAATCCAGACTCGAGCTTGCAGATATGGAAATGGAGGATGAGAAAGATGAAGAAGGATATATTAATTCATCATAGTTTTAAGTTTATCAAAGACACTTTTATTATTATGACTAATTAGCATGATGTTAATCCTTATGATGTCTTTCTGTATGTAGTGCTTTAAACTTTAGAAAATGTTTTTCTCACAACTCTGGTAGGTAGCCTACATCCTTTGTTTTACAAAGGAGAAAAATAGAAACTCTGAGTTCAAGCAATTTACCCAAGAAAAGTCAAAAGTTATTTTTCATGTTTCTTCAACCAAATGGCTCACATGCAAAAGGACAGTACCAATGATCCACTAGCCTTCTCCTGGAAATTATAATGGCTGATGTTTATAAAATGCATTCAGGTTTGCAAAAACCCTTCTATCCATTTTCTCATTAACCTTAAAAAATTCCTGTGAGATAGAAACATTAAGTGTGACCATCTCTGATTTACAGAGGAAGAAAGTTAAATTCAGAGAGGTGGTATCTTTGACCTGTCAGGGATTTTATCAATGCACCAAGCAGGATTTATTGTTTATTTAAAATTTTCTGTTGATATTTGACTTTTATATGGCCTTTTTAAAAATATAATTCTTCCCTTTCCCCCACTTCCCTGTCCAGCTAGTCATTGTTGGTAATGATGAATAAAAAGGAAGGAATCAGCCAAGACATCAACTAAGCATGACAGTATTTTGAGTGGTTGGGATCTGGAGACCCTTCCTCCAAGTCGTCCATTAAAAAGAAGGGAAAGAAGTGTATTTTTTTTTAGAGGTGTATTTTGTGTGAAAGAACTAATGAAAAATACTTAAATATCTATTACATTGTTCCAGGCAGAGTGCTAAGTAATATAGATACAAATCCAAGAATAAAGGACAGCCCCTGAGTTCAAGGATCTTACATTCTAACAGCTTAAAAATATAGAGAGTAAATGTCTATATCCATACATAAAACAAGATTCGTTGTTGCACTTACATGGCATCATTTAAAGTTCTGTCCTTATTATCGCTAGCTTTCCTGTTTGTATTGGTGAAGTCATTGTATCTACTGTCTTCCTGCTTCATTTTACACTCACTTTCACTATGTATCTGTTCTTATAAATCTCCTCATACTTCTCTGAATTCTTCATATAAACCATTTATCCTGGTGCTATAACATCCTATTACATTCATTCACCATAACTTCTTTAGCAATTCCCCAGTTGTTGGCCATTACTTGTTTTGCTACTATAAACAGAGCAGGAATAAATATTTTGGTGAAGCCTGGCCTTTTCTCTTTATTGCTGACCTCTTTCAGTACATGCTTAGCAACCAGCCAAAGGACTTTTTAGTCAAATTCACTGCATTATTCCAGTTACTTTACATAATGCTTGGGGCAATTCTGAGATCTACCAATAATGAACTTATGTCTTTGTGCAACCTTCTAATATTGACTATTTCCTTTTGGCATCTTTGCTAATTTTCTGGATCTCTGGTGAAACCTCAATTGTTTTGATTTCCCTTTAACGTATTGTTAGTCATTTAGAGTGATATTCCTTGTGGTTGTTGATACCTTCGAATTCTTAATGTTTCCTCATATCCTTTAACTACTTATCCTTGGGGGAATGTTTTTTGGTCTTACATTTATGTACATTTTCTAAATACCCTGCTTCTTGGACCCTTATCTCAGAGACATTGAATGATTTCCCACCTAATCGAGTGAGTTTTCCTTCTTTTCTTTGTTGCATTGCTTGTTAGTGCAAACACTTTTCTATTTCATTTAATGAAAAGATCATTTCATACCTGAGAATATGGCATATTGAAAGGTCAAGAAAGTCATCACTGATCTTTTGTAGAGAGCTACTAAGCTGGGGGCAGAGTCTAGGACACTGGACATGGCAGATTTGAGGCAAACTCGTTTGTTAGTCTTATTGTTTTCCTTCATAATCAAAGAGGACCAAAATGACATCACCATGCTGGGATTAATCTACAAAGTGTCTGACTGTGGCTGATCAAACCCATTTGAGCTCCCAGAAGACTCTACCCTAGGTTGGACTCAGATAACCTGCAGGAACATTTAGGATAGAGCTTCTGCTAGAAGCTCTCCAGTGGGCTATGCTCAAGCATGGGAAACAGTGTATGTTGAGGCATCCCATTCTACCTTTGTGAAGTAGCTCTTGCTCTTTGGGATGGCTGCCTGACCATTGTGCTTTCTGAGAGACCAAGTCCTAGCCAGCTTAAGTGCCTTGGTACAGACCTTGGCATGGCTCCAGGGAGAATAGGCTTAATCAGCTCTACTGATCAAGGCAGTTTCAACAAGGGAAACTAGTACTTGTCCACAGCATAGAACAGATTTTCTATTTTAAGACCAATAAGAAATGTATGAAGAGCTTGCCAAATCCCTAGGGTGTTCAGCTTGATCCTTTCTCCTGAATAATTGTGCTGCTTTTCCCACAGTGGTTTGCTGGGGTTCTTTTGGTCATCACTTTTCTCTCTGGAGAAAAGAATTATCTCCCGAACTCCCACTGTTTGCATTTTTCATTTTCCTGGCTTTCTGATGCCCTGTTTCTCTATTTCCATCTCTTTTTCTTTCTCTCTCTCTCCCCTCCCTCTTCTTTTTCTCTCTCATCCTTCTTTTCCATCTCTCATCCCCTCCGCTCCCCTCCCCATCCACTCACCTCTGACCTCCTCCTCATCTCTCTCCCTAATTCCCAGGTTCCTCTCCAAAGGACTCCCTGGATCCATCTTTGTTCCTTTCTCCATATCTTTCCTTGCTGCTCTTTTTTTCTCTCTTCCTTTCCTGTCATCTCTCTGTCTCTCCTTCTCCTTACCTCTTCCTTGCTCTTCCTCATTCAGTCTCTCTCTGTCTTTCGTGTAGCTTAGGAGCCTCAATGCCTCCCAGGCTGGGATAATCCTCTTCTCCCTTTAATTAGGGCTTGTACTTCTCAGCTGTCACTTCTAAATTGCTCTTTATTTTGAAAACAGCATCTGTGAAGCAAAGGGGGCAAACATTAAACTATAGGAAGAAACAAATACACGTGGAAGATGGCAAAGAAGAAGACATTGATCCTCATTCCTGAGCCAAAGCTCCAGAAAACCAGCCCATGTTATACTCCTGCTTTTCATGGCCCACAGGGTCCATTGTTGTGGCTGCTCTTCAGAGAAGTCCAAGCATAGCCTGAGTTGTCAGCAAGCAAGCTCTCCTTAATTAGCTGTTTTCTGGCCATCTGCTTGTCTTGCTCAGGTTGTGTCAGGTTCCTTTACTGCGTCTTTAGTCCCTCACTCCCCTTAATTAAAGGGCACTGAGGAAAGCATCTGAAGTCCTTGCACCTTGGAGAGGGAAAGGTGGTGGCAGAACTGGCAGGTGATGGGATGGGGCTTGGAGGGCACCAAGGAAAGGGGTGCCTTAGTGATGGGGCTGCAGTTTCTGCTTCCTTAATTGGCTAGCTCTGTCTCCTGCCTGCCCTGGTCCTTAGGGAAAGAGCCTGAAAGCTTCCTGGCCTTTTGGAGTTTCTGCTCTCTCTCATGAGCTGGCTTTCTTGCTCATTTATGATTTGGGGACATTTTCACAGCCAGAAAGCTCAGTTATTAGAACTTTAATTCAGTTGACTTCCAAAACAAAGCAAGCTAAACTGGCTTTTCATTATTGACTGATTCTGCCGAAGAGTTTACTAGGTTAATAAAGCCCTCATCAAGGTCTAGCCAAGGCCATCTTCTGTGAATAGCAAGCCAGATCACGAAAGATTTTCTCTTATTAGCTGGGGATTTTTTTTCATGGGTGGGTGGCCCTTGATGGCCCCTTAGGTGACTTCTGATTCCCAAAGTCTATGATCTGGAGACTTTGACCTTTCAGAACTTGGTCCCAGGAATAGGCTTTGGGACCTTGTAAGTAATGTTGCTTTGCCCAAGTATAGGTCCACCAGGCATCGGATGGGTGGTTCACACTCAATACACCTGAGTGTGAATGAAGGATTGGAAAATAAGGGCAAGGATCATTAAGAGCAGGTAGACGATGCCTCAGGACAGGGAAAGTGGGCTAAAAAGGACATATTTTGCCTTTTCAAAAAACACATCCCTCAAGAATAAGCGTATTAACAAGAACCAAGGTATGTTTTGCACATGAGTTTACAATCATTATCTTCACAATCTTGGGAAGCAAGTGCTCTTATTATACCAATTTTACATATGAGGGAACTGAGGCAGACAGAGGTGAAATGACTTGCCCAGGCTAGGAAGTATCTGAGGCTAGATTTGAACTCATGTTCCTGATTCCTTTTCTAGTACTCTCTCCGGGACTCCTGGCACTAAACCCCATCTGGGGTCCAAATAGCTCTCCCTTGTGTCCATAAGGGCCCTAGCTTCCTTAAGGGCTCTATGTGTAGGGTATCTTCTACAAGAAGCTGCCACTCATGGCCCCATTCAGCATCTTCTCCAGCTCTAAACTAACATGGATCTTCTTTTCTGCTCATGCATTGGGTCCACCTCCACGCCCCAACGACACCAACACCAGCACCTTTATTTTGCTTGGGAGACTTGCAAAGGGCAATACCTGCATTGCTCGCAACGACTCTGTGACATGGATGCTCTCTGGGTCTGGGATCCATTTTACATATGTGGAGACTGAGACGAAGAAGAATTTCGGTAACTTTCCCAAAGTCAGCTAGTGAATGTCTAAGGCAAGATTTGAACTTGGGTTTCCCCGCTGCGAGGCCAGAGCTCTTGCCCATTGCTCCCCCAGCGGCCCCCAATGGAACCTGAGCTCCTTGTGCCAGGAGACTGACCGCTCCCCCTTTTGGTCTTGGAATCTTCCTGGGACATTCTAGGCACTTAATAAATGCTGGCTGCTTTCTAGCAGGGAGATGGCAGCGAAGGAAGGGAGCTCTCGCTGAGGGGGAGGCAGAAGCTTTTTTCTGGACTCTGTGGAAATGGGCGCCTTCCTGGAGAAGATCTGGAGTTCTCTGAAGAGAGCACAAATTTGTGGCTTCATCCTGGACTGAAGCGAGGCCTTTAAAAGCTGTCCTGGGCAGGAGGAGGGGAAGGTGGAGACCAGCGAGCCTGGGCCCCCTCCCACCCTGAGGTGCTCCAGAAGGTGTCCTGGCTCTCCTGCCACCAGTAGGCAGTGGGGCACCCGGAGGCTCGTTGGTCCTGGCAGGAGGAAGGCGAGCTCCAGAGAAATGGTAAGAAATCAGCCGCCATTGGGATCTTGTTCCAAGAGGCCTATTCCCCCGTTTGCCATCCTCCAGCAATCAGCAATGAGCTCATTAACTGCCACCACATGCTGCTTCCTGGGAATTCTCTTTATTTAATTTCAGCCATTTTCCATTTTCAGGGGGTGGATTGAAGCCTCCAGTGAGCTGCTGGATGAAGCTCGGGCTGCACATGTAATTTTGGATTATGTTTGAAATTTGCTTTTCCTCGTAATAGAAATAATTGATCCATTGTGCATTAGATCATCCCGAATCCTAGGCACACCCGGGAACTTTGGGCAGTAGGCACAGCAGGCATTTTTACAGAGGAGAAAGCTGGGGTTCAGAGACATCAAATGACTTGCCTATGGTCTGGGTTTGAGTTCAGATTTGAATCCAGGACTTCAAGTCCATCCCTGTTTCCATGATGCATTTATGGTGCTTCCAGACCCATATGGGCCCCAGTTGCGAGAACAGAAAGGGACTTTAGAGCTGGTTTTGGTCAAACCAAGACATGAGGAGGAGGGAGACCGAATAGCACCTGTGAGGGAACAGGACGGGTCAGAAAGAAGCAGACGTGGGACTGGAACTCGGGTCTCTTCAGCCCCAGGGGCCGGGCTGTGCCCCGTCTTCTCCTCAGGATCTCTTCTTGCAGACCCGACCTGCAGGCGCTCCTTCCTCTGGCCGACCCTCTTCTGGACCCTCCTTTTACTCTGCATCTTGGCATAGAGAACAGAATGGCCCCGGTGAAGGCAGAGGACTTGGGTTCAAATCCCGCCTCAGCCATTCACATTCTCCTGAATGTGGGCCGAGGGGCTGGACTTCCCTGGCCCAACTTGCTTCGGGTAAGCAAACCTCCAAATGCCCCAAATACTATATAGGTGTGAGGCAGGCTGGCCTCTCCTTCCTCCCGTCACCTCCATCGCCACCATGGATGGCCTGAAGGGCCCTCGGAGGCCCCCTGCGCTCACCCGCTGCCCACTGCCGGGTCTCCCAGGCCCGCCTGGCCTGTTCTCCGCAGCCCACACCCCCTGCTTGTGGCTTCCCCCAGTGAAAGCCAACCACGTATGTTGAAGGGTTGAGGCTCGTGGATAAACACATCACAAATACAAGTGCCTACTATGCGCTCGGCACCAAGTACACCGAATAGAGAGAAGAATCTAAAGCGGGTCCTGGGCCATCCTTCACCTCTGAAGGCCTTTTACTTGCTACGGGCAGCCGGCAGGAGGACAGCAAGCCCTGAAGGGACCCGGGAATGGCAGGGCTTGGGAGCCTTCATCCCTGCTGAGCCAGGCCTGGTAGCGCCCCCTTCACTGTTCCCCTCCTTCCTCCCAGGTTGGCCCAGGCATGCATGAGTCACGAGTCCCAATCCAGGCTCTCCTGGGCTCCCCTTTGTCTGGAAGCCACCCTTTAGAAAAGAAGAACTGGCCTGGGGTGCCCTGTAGGAGGTTGGGTGCCAGGGACCCATTTCCCCCTTTCTCAGTGGGACTTTGCTCACTCGGGGAGAGATTCTTCCCCCCGGGGTCACTGAGGAAAGGCCGGCTTCGGGGTTCAAGTTCTGATCTTCTGGTATTCCTGCAGCCTCTCTGTGGGGATGGGGATGGATGGGGGCAGCCATGGGGGTCTCTGGACTCGTTCTAGGCTGGACGCTGCTCTCGTCTCTCTGCCTTGGTCACTGCTCCGGCGTCAGCTGACGTAGGAGGTGTCTGTGGAATGCGGCGTCACCCGCTTCTGTTTGTGGTGTCCAGAGTGGTCATTGGGAGAGCCTCAGTGTGGGGGAGAGACAGAGACAGCAACAGCTGCCGGGAGGGAAGAGACCAAGTGTGAGAGCTTTACTAGCTTCCCAGCAGCCTCCAACCACTTATACAAAGTAGGTGAGCTACATCTTTATTCTCCTGTTTTACTGTCAATATATACATATGGGAGCACGGCAGTGAGGGCAGAGGGAGGTCCTGAATTCAAATCTGGCCTCAGACACTCCTAGCTGTGACCCTGGGCAAGTGGTTTATCCCCCATTGCCCAGCCCTTGGAGCTCTTCTGCCTCACAACCTATACACAGTATTGATTCTAAGACAGAAAACAAGGTTTAAAAAATACAAATAGAGTTTTCTGGCATTCAGTGCACTGTAAGAAGAAATGGAGCTAATTGAGAATGAAAATAGAGGGCTGGCGATCTGCACTGCCAGGCTTATGCTTGTGAAGTGAAGCTGAAAGATTTGAGGCTAATCGATAAACCTGTAAACATCAGTGAAGCACCTACTGTGTGCCAGCTACGGTGCTAAGTGTTGTAGATACAAAAAGAGTCCAGACGGTCCCTGTCCCCAAGGAGCTTGCAATCTAATGGGGGAAGACAACATGTGAAGAGACCTCCGCCAAGCAGACTACATCCAGGCTAAGTAGGAAATAATTAGCAGAGAGGAGACCCTCCGATTAAGATGGGGTGGGGGAGCCTCCTCACTTCACATGAACACCCCGAATTCCTTTTCCCCGTCCCCTCCACCTCCCCGCTTTAGGGTTACCTTCTTCCCTTTGTCTATCCCTGACGGCTCCATCTCTCCTGAGCCTTACGGCAGAGCTCCCTTCCCTTCTGTTGGACTCTTCAAAGTCTCTCGGGGTTCAAGTAATTCTGGGTAAAGTGATCTCCTCACAGGACAGGGCATTGGCCCGCTTTATTCTCGTCTTCTCTTTACCCTTCTTTCATTAGCTTAGGCTCCGTTAGACTAGTGAGAGCTGAAATGCTTTCAAGTCCTGGCAAATATCCCGCCGTTCCTTCAGACTTTCCCGACGATGGCTTCCCCCTTTCTTGATGAAAGTCGCTTTTCCTCAGTCATCGGGATGGAAGCTCGGCCACGCACCACTGAGGCCAATCTGACCCAGTCCCATTTTGTCGTTGTTTATTAAGTCCTGACGTGCTAGTCTCCCAGGCTGGCTCTGCACACCTATGACAGTCCCATTATTCACGAGGACGGAGCCCTCTCTAAGAGCCCTACTAGGACGGCTTATTGTAGCACAGAGGTGACCCTGCCTTCGAGGTCCAAACGCTCGGCATCCTTGGCCCAGCTCAGGCCTGTAATAAATTCCCCCGCTGTCTGTACAGTCCTTGAATAACTTAATCCGAGTGGCTGGGCAGCCGCGCTCAACACAGATTGTGTTCTAAATGTCATTTGTCAGAGATTTATAAATGGTCTCCATTTTGAGATCATTTGGGGAACTCTGCTCGGCTGAGTCCTTCCCCCTCTGCTCCCAGAAACAGATCATGCACTGGTCAGCCGTGTTTGTGAGAAAAGTGGGGCTTTTTAATGGATTTGAAACGCTGAATTGTTGACTGGAAAGCGGCGAGGAGAAAAACAGTTGCTGCTGGTGTAAGAATTGCTGGGGAGAGCTTCCCCAGGACTAAATTTAACCTCCCAGAACATTCACAGTTGTAGGAAGCATATTGAAATCGAAATGAGCTTTGATCCTAAGAATAGTGAGCACGGCAGAGCTTGGAGAAGAAATAAGTGCATGAAAGTTGTCGAGGGGGATTGAAGCCTGCAGCACATGACGGGGGAAACTCCGAGACAGAACGAGAGGAAGGCAAACACAGCGAAGTGGAAGGCTCCCATGAGATGGAGATAATGCAATGTGGACAGCCGTCTGCAAGAGCCAGAGTCCTCTGTGGGGTGGCCCAAGAAGCCTTACATTGCACAAAGGCATTTTGGGTACCGGGGAGAAGTGGTCGTCAGAATCCTGCAAACGTGAAGACAGATATTAACGGTAATGACACAATCACTTGGAGTTGGAAGATCTGGGTTCGGGGCCCAACTCTCCATCATTCCCCAGCTTGGATGAGTGAACTTGGACAAGTAACATCCCTCTCAGATTGCCTCTCTCGGAAAATGGGGATACCACTACTGCTACTTATTATAATCATAGCCGTACCCACCGTAAGAGATGATTCTAAGGATCAAATGAGATCGACTACGCAATCCCTGTGACATGATAAAGGGTCAGACAGTCAGCATTCATTCAGTGCTTCCTCTATACCAGATGCCAGGCATAGAAACTGAAAGAAAATCATTCCCTTAAGGAGTTTACATTCTAGGGGGAGAAGACAGCATAGTAGAGAGAAGGAGGGGAGCAAAGATACCCGTACGAGGGCATGGTGCCAAAGTCCTGAGAATCAGAAGGAGAGCCAGAAAATGAGAGTTTGCAAGCCTGGATCATCCCCCAAGTGGAAACTCTCCACACCTTTCCCCTCTAGAATCTCACCAATGAGAGGAGAGGGCTAACAGGGGAGAGAGAGGGCTATTCCAGGGCAAGAAGGCTGCTGAGACACAGAGGGAAAATCCAGACAGCAAGAAGAGGAGAGCCAGGTGTAGAATACCTATACTTATCCATCCATCCATCCATCTATCCATCTATCTATCTATCTATCTATCTATCTATCCATCCATCCATCCATCTATCCGTCTTTTTATCTATCTATCTATCTATCTATCTATCTATCTATCTATCTATCTACCTTTCTTTCTTTCTTTCTCTCTCTCTCTCTCTTTCTTTCTTTCTTTCTTTCTTTCTTTCTTTCTTTCTTTCTTTCTTTCTTTCTTTCTTTCTTTCTTTCTTTCTTTCTATCTATAAGTATATATAGGGACTTTTCATTATGATCAGTATTAGCAGGGGTAATAATAGCAGCATTAATCATAAGGAAGAGGTATTTAGGGGAGCAGGGAGCAAAGGACACAAGTGAAGACGGAACCAAGGCATGCTTGATTCCCAGTCAAAAGCATTCCTTAGGGAGGATCAAATGATGAAGCAGGTTTGGGGCTCTGACTTGGAGAAGGGGAAGGGATGATCCTAATGGTTCTTCCTTGGAAGAGAGGTCATGAAACTCATGAAAGGATTAGAGCTCTGCCACAGTTTAGGAGAGACTCTTAACCAAGAGCTCGGGCTTGGGGTCCTGGAGTCCTGATCTAGGAAAGATCTTCTTCACATGGGTGGCTCCCAGAACTGTTCTATGCCCTGAAGCTGCAGACAAAGGGCACAGAGACATACCAACAACTAGTAGTGATGAGAAATGAAGTCAATCAGATCTGGGATTTAATAGAATAAGAGGGCTACTAGCAACATGTACCAGTTGCACTCAGGCCCTCTCATTTGGTTTGAAATCAGCTTTTTCTCTTCCTGTGCTGGGAAGCCACACGCCTCCCAGGGTCTTGGGGGAAACTGAAGCCTCTCACGAGGGTGTGAAATGAACATAAAAATGTCACCCATTAGCTGGCACATTAGCTGCACTTTAAGAAAGAACTCCAAGTTAGGTGAGGGGGAGACCACATGGCCAACTGAATGTCTTGATTTCCCCTGAAGCTTTGAGTGGTGTGGCCTGGACATCAGAACATATGGCCAAATTTCCCAATCAGAAAGCCAACTAGGTGTAACATCATCATCCATAGAAGATCCAGGGCTAGAGGGAACTCTTGTCTTTTTGGCTCGGCTCCCATCCTGAACACAAGCTCCCTCTTTCTGGCCTTAGTTTGTTTGGCCCAACCATGTGCCAGGGCTGGTTGGGAATCCACCTGGGAGACTCTGGTTGTTAGGAAGACCTGGTAATCTCTCTCTTTCTCTCTTTTACAAATAAATTATTATAAACCTAACATGCCTCCAAGATTAATTTTAACACAAGGCAGTCAGAAGGACTGGTATGGCCATCACCCTGTTTTCCATTTTGAATTCCTTTGCCATGCTGTTGTTTTAAGTGTAAGAAGTGGGGAGCTGTGAGGAAAAAACAGGAAGGAAGGGAGAGTGGGACACAGAAAGTGCCCAGGCCATTCCATGGAGCCAAGTCAAAATGTGCTGCCTCTTATTTCCCCTTTGGGATTTTCTCACTAGACTGAAAGTTAAAAGCAGATGAGAGTGCATTGATTGACAAGCATTTATGAAGCACTCACCTCCTGCCAGACCCTGTGCTGAACTCTGGGACTAGAAAGACAAAACTGTAGTGGTGGTTCCTGCCTTCAAGGAGCTAATAGCTGATGGGGTCACTGAGAGACAGAGGCTTGAGGTACACCAGTGATTTGGGGGTCATGGTATAGATGTTGGTCCAACAAAGAAGTAGGCAAGAAGAGAGCCAGAAGAGAAGTGACATGAAAACCCAGAAAGAAGAGAATACCCAGGCAGAGAAGGCAGCCAGTAGTGTCAGATGCCTCAGAGGAGTCAAGAACCACAAAAAAATTAGGAAAAAACAAAACAAAACAAGAGATTTGGCAATCCTAGGATCTCTAGTAAAGTTGGAGAAGGCAGGATCAGTTGGAGGATGAGGTCAGAAGCTAGAACATAAAGCACTGAGAAGTGAGAGGAGGAAAAGTGAAGGCAGTTACTGTGGACAGCTCCTGAAATCTCTCTCTAAAACATTTGTCTGGATGTTTTTTAAACTTTCACAAAAGCTTACTCACTTCAAAGGAAAAGCAAGAAAAACTATTCCAAATTCCCTCCAGTACCACCTCACACTCCGGAATTCTTCTGCTCTAGACCTTTGGAGTTCCCACCTTAATTACCTCAAAGGTGAATAGCCACAGTATCTTCTGAACCAGTCTTCCCACATGTACCTCCTAAGTCATGCCTTAATGAAAGATATCTTTTTTTTTTAAACCCTCACCTTCCGTCTTGGAGTCAATACTGTGTATTGGCTCCAAGGCAGAAGAGTGGTAAGGGCTAGGCAATGGGGGTCAAGTGACTTGCCCAGGGTCACATAGCTGGGAAGTGTCTGAGACCAGATTTGAACCTAGGACCTCCCGTCTCTAGGTCTGGCTCTCAATCCACTGAGACATCCAGCTGCCCCATGAAAGATATCTTAAGTCTAAAACAGTGATTCACAAAGTGGGCTCCACTGCCCCCTGGTGGGTGCTGCAGCAATCCAGGGAGGCAGTGATGGCCACAGGTGCATTTCTCTTTCCTATTAATTGCTATTAAATTTTTTTTTAAAATTAATTTCCTGGGGGCTAAGTAATATTTTTTTCTGGAAAGGGGGCTGTAGGCCAAAAAAATCTGGGAACCACTGATCTAAAATGTGCCAAAGTGGAATGAGCTGAGTTTGGATGACTGTTGGTCAAGAACACTGAGGAAAGGGCTCAACCGTTGAATGAGGAAGTAGAGGATAAATTTACCAACCCCATGACCCTTTCTAAGGGGGCATAATAGTAAGAGTTGATAGTTTATTTTCTCTCAAAGTGGGAAATGCTTCATTATAGGACCAAAGGACCAGAAGAGACTCCCAGCCTCATCATTTTACAGATAGGGAAATTAAGGCACATAACAGTGAGGTGATTTGCCACACAGAAACAGGATTTTTACCTAGGAACTCTGACAACTGTAATTTACAGCAGCCTTCTCAGTGTTATACTGCCCTTATAAGAGAATCAACGCAGTGATGACCCTAAGTTCTTGTTGAAACTTAAATCAAAATGGTATGGAGTCTCCCTCATTCTACTATGAACTCTTTCTGGACAGGGACTGCCTTTTGCCCCTTTTTGTTTTTTGCTTCCCCAGTGCTTGAAAATGTACCAGGCACATAGTAGGCTCTTGATATGTATTTATTGAATGAATGAATGAATGGATGGATGGATGAGAGGTGAAATGATGTACCCAGGGTCACAAAGTTAGGATGTATCAGAGGGAAAACTTGAATATAAAACTTCCTGGCTCATTTGCCACTGTTGAGCTGCCTCTCAGAGAATGAAGAGAACTAGATAGAATCACCAGCTTTGCTGCTTGTTAGATTCATATATCCTTGGGAAATCAGTTCACTTCTTCAACTATACAATTGAGAAAATCTACCATAGCAGTTTGCTATGAGGAAAGTGTTCTGTAAGTGATAAAGTGGTACAATAGTAGCCATTCCTCTGCTGTCCCTGGCTGGCACAGAAGCTACAGAGTTGAACCCAAGGTCAGGAAGACTTGGGTTCCAACTCATGCTCAAACACTTACTAGCTGTGTGATCTCAGGCAAGTCATTTAACCTCTCCCTGCCTCAGTTTTCTCACACAAAGTTCAATAAATAAATTTTATCTCACAAGGTTGTTGTAAGAATCAGATAAAATACTTACAAAATGCCTAGCACAATACTTGGCAAGAGTAGGTGTTGTACAAGTGTGCTGGTGCTTCTGATAGTAGCAGCAGCAGTAGCAGTAGCAGTAGCAGTAGTAGTAGTAGTCATTGTCCCTCATAGATAATGGAGAAGAGGCTACTTTTAGAGAAGAATCCTACTGGAAGTTATCAAGCCAGAGGCTCTTCTTTGACACTCTATGTCAGGACCAGGGAGAATGGGAAGATGCAAACTCAGAGGCAAGCCAGCAGGTGGGTGAGAAAGAAGAGGCAGGGAGAAAGAAATAGAAAGTTCATGGTGTAAGATTCAAAATGAATGAATACTCCAAGTATTTAAATTTATAGAATTTAATAATAACAAAGTGAGAGAGAAAGGGGTTCCTTCAGCCTAGTAAGCAGAGCAAAGAGTCAGAGAGCCAGTAGCCTACTACCCTAGAGCCAAAGCCCCCAAAAGGCCCTGCAGCTTGGGTTCCAGCAAATTTATAAACAAATCCATGCCAGGGTGCAACACCTGGATGCAAGACAAGGGAACCCCAGGAAGAGTAAAGAATGCTGGGAAATGAAGTCCCCAGGGTATAAATTTTTAAAACACACAATGGGATATTTGAGAAAAGGAGTCAAAAGAGGGGAGACAAGAGAAGAAGGAAGAGGAGGAGGAGGAGGAAGAGGTGGCAGTAGCTCATTAATTTTCTGTTAAGTAAGAAGACTAGAGACTCCAAGACTCCAATCTTTTATATCAGAGTTTGATTCACCAAAGCATTTGTCAACTCAGAGTCATCCTTAACTCTTTTGTCTCCTCCACAGTTCCTCACTCTCTATTTAAAAGGAGCCAGCATCTCTGGCCTCAGTCACCTTCTCTCCACTCAAGTGTCCACCATGCCAGTTCCCTTCATCTCCTTTTATCTGGACTTATTGCAAGTCTCCTAATTGGTTTCTTTGTATTTGGTCCCATCTTTCCATCTTCCTCCCCATAGCTACCAAAGCACCGTTCTGTGCACCATCATTCCCTGCCTGTAAACCTCTAGGGCTCCCTATGTTCTTTAGGACAAAATATGAACTCCCTTAGCTGGGCATTGGCCATTTCCCTCCTGTTCATCCTTCTTTTCAACGATGCCCCTGCTCAGACTCTACACTCACATCATACAACTTTTAGTCCTTCTTCTGTCTGCTGCTCCATAATCAGTCACACTGCCTGTGTCCCATTTGGTTCCCTCCATCATCTCTACTTTTTTGAGTCCTCCTCCAAGAGGTTAACTGAAGAATCACTTCCTTCATGAAACCTTCTCTGATCCCCTCAATTTTTTCCAACAGTCAGTGCTTTCTCCATCCCTAGTTGGCTTACACTTCTTCCCTTCGCTCCTTTCTGACTCTCTAGATTTCAGCATTATGTCTTCAACTGTCTGCATATCCTGGGAGAACCCTCAACACCGTGGCCTCCATCCTCTTGTTTGGCAGTTTCTCTGGCCTGTAAGCTCCCCACTAAAATGGAAGCTCCCTATGGGACAAAGTTCTCTTTCTTTTTCCTTATGTTCGTACATTTCTTAGCATGGTGCATGACAAGATTTAGGGACGAATCATTGCTTTTTGAATCTGGTCTTAGATACTTGCTAGCTGTGTGACCCTGGTCAAGTCACTTCACCCCCATTGCCTACCCCCTTACCACTCTTTAGCCTTGGAGCCAATACAAAATAGTGATTCTAAGATGAAAGAAAAAGATGTAAAAAATAAAGGCTTATCGATGCAACTACCACATTTCTATACGTATCTGTTGTCTCTCCTTTACCACTCCCACCCTATATACAGTAGCTGGCTGAGAACCTGGCTTTTGTCTTTGGTGGCTGCATGGGAGTGGGAGTTGGGAGAGAAGATGAATATTGAGGAAAGAAAGGGCTTTGGAAAAGCTATCCTAGAATAAGTGATAAGTGATGGAAGTTCAGGGAAAAATAACTCTACTTCCAGGAAGAATAAAATTAATGTCTTAAGCAAGGCTCAGAAAAGTGTGGCAGGAGCTCAGAGATCCATTGGGTGAGGGGAGTCAGAGAAAGGTTTACTCACATGATCTAGAATTAGCTTCTGCTCAGTGGCTCCTGAGGCATTCCTGAGATGTTCCACATTGGAACTGTTTTCTTCTTGCCTATGTCTGATACAGGGACAGTAAGACCTGGAAGGCACCACTAAGAATCTGGAGTTCTTGCAGTTGGGCAGACCCTAGGCAAAAGTGGCAAACAGTCCAAGTGCACCTTCATCTGGATCCTTCTTTGTCCAATACGCACCTTCCTCCACCTGCACCCATCTCTGATAGCCCATTGACCAAGCCCTTCTCTCTCTGAAATAGTGTCTATGTGTTCCATTCCAGCTGCCCAAGGATCTCCATTAAAACCTCTTCTTGGGGACTGTTTCCCACAGCCCAACACTCCCTGCTGACATGCCCCTCACTTCCCTCTATTAAAATTTAACTTTCTTCTAAGCTAATCCAGTGCACTTCTTTGGGCAAATGGGAGAGGGCTAGAGGATGCCTGAAACTCTGGGTTGGAAGTGATTTAGAGATCGTGTCGTCATTTTATAGCTGAGGTCAATGAGGAGCAGGGAAGTCGTGACTTGTTCCAAGCCATCCAAGCAGTAAATAAGCTGAGGTTCCATTTCTACTCTATTATAACTGGCTGGCATCATTCGCCCACCTTTCTCAGCTGATATACATGTTTAGCAATGGGCTACTTGGGACAGATCTCATCCCACTTTTCAGCCAAGCCATTTGTGGCCCTGTCTGTGGCCAGGCTGTGCATTCTAGCATGAATTTGCCTTACAAAGAACTATCACTCATTCAATCAATAAACATTTAAGAAGCACCTGCTGTTTGCAAAGTGCTGGAGATACAAAAAGAAGCAAAGAGCAGTCTCCACTGTCAGGTAGCTCACAGTCTGAAGCAGGAGATGACATACAAATGAGCCACATGGAAGATGAATAGGGAATAATGATTAGCAGAGGGAAAGCACTAGAATTAAGAGGGACTGGGGTGGGCTTCTTGTGGAAGATGGGATTTTAGATGGGACTTGAAGGAAGCCAGGGAAAGCAGTAGGCACTTTGGGAGAGCATGCATTCAAGGCAAGGGGATCAGACAGATAAGAAGCCTGAGTAGATCATCTTGTACTTGGGACAAAAAGGAAGCCAGCTTCACTGGATAGGAGAATGCTTGTCATAAAGTGTGTATGGAATGTAGGAGAGGAATTTGAAGATTATAAAGGGCTTTGAATTTTCAACACAACATATTGAATTTAATCCTGGGGGCAATAGGGAGCCACTGAAGTTTACTGAGAGCGGGGAGGAGGGAAGATGGTCAGAATTATGCTTTAGGAAAATCACCTTGTTGGCTGAATGGAGGGTAGATTGGAATGAGGAGAGACTTGAGGCAGGTAGACCCATCAGCAGACTCTTGTAACATTCCAGATGAAAAGCAGTCACTATTGAACATCTGGTCAATAGCAACTCATATTTCCAGTTTACAAAGTATTCCTGATTCCTACATCAGACCTCCAAATTACATGGGGTAGCTGTCCCTATTAGAGTGCAAAAAAAAATCTCTTGACAGATTGATGCCCTACTCTTCAGATTCTCAGGAGAATGTTTTGTTCCTTCAAAGAATTTCTTCCAGGGGAAAATAGCACCCAAAATAGAGCTGAAGAGGAAGAGGGAAAATCTAACTAGGGTCAGGAGGTTGAATAAGGAAAAATGTGCCACACAGAAGGAAAGGAAGGAAAAGACCACTGAACTTATGTAGCTAGGAACTAGGGAACAGCTAAGCCCTTCGAGGACTGGAGTGGATTTTTTTAAGGAGGAAAAATTTTTCTATTATAAAGAATTATAATAAAAACTGACCTCTTCCGCAAGGAGAGGACACCTCCAATATTGATTAGAAGAAGAAGAGATAAGTTGTTAATGCCTTGTAGTCATTAAGTACCTGCCAAAAGCATCCCAATCTGAAAAAGAAAGAATTATGCCTGTTTCTTGGACTATGCATCTGTGAATGGAGAACCTCCTTACAAATGGGATGAGCTCAGACTGATTGGCAATTCATGGGAGTGGAAAAGGTATGTCAAAAAGGAAAATAGACTCATTCCTTGGGTAGAACCAAGACATAGAGAATCAAGAAGAAGTATAGCTGAGCTATACTATGCCCCAACGTCTTCACAGATGTCTAGAAAATGTACCAAATGAAGTCCCAGTTGGGACATCTAAGAAAACAATCAGTCATTTCCCCAATTCACGTGTGAATAACAAGAAAAAGAGGTCTCCAGACCCTGGGGATGAGCCTCATCAGGAATAACCTTATAAGAATACCCTATCCCAAGGGGAAACTGTGTATGGGGCAAGAAGATGTACCAAATCCAGCAATGAGGGGTTTATATTTGTGTAGGATATGGGAATAATTGCCACCCTGCAACTCTGTTGCTTATTACTCAATTCCAGGTCACAGATCCAGGGATGACTGAGAAGGCAAACTGTACCTAGTATGGCATTCTCTAGGGCAAGGAGCAGTCACAGTCCCCCAGCTGTCTACTGAGATAAGAGAGAACTTAGAAGCAAATAGTAACTTTATGGCTCTGACCCCCAGGATCAAAGCAGTCTCATTTCCAGCTTCCAACACAGTCTGAAACATGCAGGAGAACAGAGCGGAAATTTAAACCAAAAGGCATCTTGAAATTTTGTCAGTCTGAAACAAGAGAACTTCCCAGGGGACTGATAGTGGCTGGATCCAATAGCAGTCTACTGGAACTCCAACTAGGGGTAAGCCCAAAGGTATATTACACAGACCCAATTCCAGGTCAGGAATTTTGAGAACCTGGATGAGGGACCAATGTCCAGACTTTGCTTTGAATCAGACCTACTGAAAACTTGCAGACTTTCAACCTGTGCTGTCCCAGAAACCTTGGTATCATATGTTACTCAATACTTCCAAGAAAACAGCATTAGTACCCAAGAGGCTATAAGATCAATTCAAACATTATCCCAACAAGTGCAAAAAAAAAAAAAACCCTATTCCTAATATAATGTTCCAAGTCAGGAAGTAGGTAGAAGAGTGAGCTAGCAAAAAAGGAATACATTCACAAAAAAAGTTATAGTGATAGAGACACAAGACAGAAACCCATAAAAGAATGACCCTCAAACATCTACAAGCAAAGCCTCAAATAGATACAGTTCAACTAGAATTCTTGGAAGATAGAAAACAAAAGTTTTAAAAGCGTTAATAGCTTAGCATAAGCTGGTATAAAATTTTACTGATGTAATTGTAACAAAATCCCTGAAAATTAGGATGCAAAACCAGAAGATAATTATCGCATTAAACAATAAGAAATATTAAAACAAAAAATTTACAAAACAAAAAAGAAAGAAAGAAAAAATTCCTATTTTCACACTTTCACAACTGAATCTGAAAAATAGATCAAGGAGAGATCATGAGTGAATTATCAAACTACCTGAAATCCATGACCAATTTTTTTAAAGAATCTAGACAATGTATTTCAAGAAATTATAAAATAAAATTACCCGATTCACTGAGAAACAAGAGGAAAATTAGAAATAGAATTTATTCACCTCCTGAAATGAAAACTCCCAGGAATATCATATCTAAAATCCAGGGGTCCCAAGTTAAAGAGAAAAAAATAAAACAAAACAAAACAAGTCAGGCATTCAGTAAAAAGAATTCAAGTACTAAGGAGGCATATTCAGGTTCATATTTGATTTAGCAACCACCACTTTAAAGAAATAGAGAGGTTGGAATATGATTTTTCAGATGGCAAACAAGAAAGGCTTACAATTAAAAACAGCATACCCAGAAAAACTAAAGTTCATGTTATAAGGGAGAAAATGGGCATTTAGTGAAACAAAGGACATCAGAGCATTCCTGATCAAGAGATGAGAAATGCCTTAGACATCTCCTAATGCAAACATTGGTATCAAGAAAAATATAAAAAAGTAAAGTTAAACAAACTCATCGACCAAATCAAATGAACGTCCAAGTAATGAAGAAAACAAAAAAAAGGAATAAAAAGAAAGAAAAGGGAAGAAAAGGAAGGAAGGAAAGAAAGAAAGAAGGAAGGAAGGAAAGAAGGAAGGAAGGAAGGAAGGAAGG